>NW_026061739.1:2400000-2735560 GCF_023897955.1 Schistocerca gregaria
GCAACTCAAATCGCTTGATACGGGCAAGTCTTCAGGTCCAGATTGTATACCGATTAGGTTCCTTTCAGATTACGCTGATACTATAGCTCCCTACTTAGCACTCATATACAACCGCTCGCTCACCGATAGATCTATACCTACAGATTGGAAAATTGCGCAGGTCGCACCAGTGTTCAAGAAGGATAGTAGGAGTAATCCATTTAACTACAGACCTATATCATTGACGTCGGTTTGCAGTAGGGTTTTGGAGCATATACTGTATTCAAACATTATGAATCACCTCGAAGGGAACGATCTATTGACACGTAATCAGCATGGCTTCAGAAAACATCGCTCTTGTGCAACGCAGCTAGCTCTTTATTCGCACGAAGTAATGGCCGCTATCGACAGGGGATCTCAAGTTGATTCCGTATTTCTAGATTTCCGGAAAGCTTTTGACACCGTTCCCCACAAGCGACTTCTAATCAAGCTGCGGAGCTATGGGGTATCGTGTCAGTTGTGCGACTGGATTCGTGATTTCCTGTCAGGAAGGTCGCAGTTCGTAGTAATAGATGGCAAATCATCGAGTAAAACTAAAGTGATATCAGGTGTTCCCCAGGGAAGCGTCCTGGGACCTCTACTGTTCCTGATCTATATAAATGACCTGGGTGACAATCTGAGCAGTTCTCTTAGACTGTTCGCAGATGATGCTGTAATTTAACGTCTAGTAAGGTCATCCGAAGACCAGTATCAGCTGCAAAGCGATTTAGAAAAGATTGCTGTATGGTTTGTCAGGTGGCAGCTGACGCTAAATAACGGAAAGTGTGAGATGATCCACATGAGTTCCAAAAGAAATCCGTTGGAATTCGATTACTCGATAAATAGTACAATTCTCAAGGCTGTCAATTCAACTAAGTACCTGGATGTTAAAATTACGAACAACTTCAGTTGGAAGGACCACATAGATAATATTGTCGGGAGGGTCAGCCAAAGGTTGCGTTTCATTGGCAGGACACTTAGAAGATGCAAGAAGTCCACTAAAGAGACAGTTTACACTACACTCGTTCGTCCTCTGTTAGAATATTGCTGCGCGGTGTGGGATCCTTACCAGGTGGGATTGACGGAGGACATCGAAAGGGTGCAAAAACGGGCAGCTCGTTTTGTATTATCGCGTTATAGGGGAGAGAGTGTGGCAGATATGATACACGAGTTGGGATGGAAGTCATTACAGCATAGACGTTTTTCGTCATGGCGAGACCTTTTTACGAAATTTCAGTCACCAACTTTCTCTTCCGAATGCGAAAATATTTTGTTGAGCCCAACCTACATAGGTAGGAATGATCATCAAAATAAAATAAGAGAAATCAGAGCTCGAACAGAAAGGTGTAGCTGTTCGTTTTTCCCGCTCGCTGTTCGGGAGTGGAACAGTAGGAGATAGTATGATTGTGGTTCGATGAACCCTCTGAAAAGCACTTAAATGCGAATTGCAGAGTAGTCATGTAGATGTAGATGTAGATGATTTATTAGCCGGCTTTGGTGCCAGTGAAATTACCGACTACCTTAAGATTTGGCATTAAACAAGGTCTGGCAGCCACGTTACACGAGAGAATGTGAAAAGTGTTCATATGTACTAAAAACCAAGGAAATCCGCCCGTTTTCACATCTGCTTTCGAATCCACGTAATGCCAGATCGTCACATTGGCCGTTTCCTCTCTGAAACGGTTACATTTATTGTTTGCATAGCTATGTAGCGTGCTGCGGTTTGCGGAGACACTAAAAGCACCATAGTAAAACACAGAAGAAGCTTTTAATTTGGTGTAATAGCCAGTAAGAAGCAGTACAATTCAAGTTTTAGTTATCGATTATTGAATTTTTAGCCGGCTTTGGTGCCTTGGACATGAGCTAGGACCTTAAGATTTGGCATGAAGGGAGGTCTGGCAGCCACGTTGCACGGGAGAAAGTGAGAAGTTTTTATGTGCAGTAAAAACCTAAGAAATCCGCCCGTTTTCGTCATCTGCTTTCGAATCGACGTAATGCCAGATCGTCACATTGGCCGTTTTCCCTCTGAAACGGTTACATTTATCGTGTGCAAACTTATGTCGCGTGTTGCGGTATGCGGAGACACTAAAAGCACCATAGTAGAACACAGAAGAAGCTTCTAAGTTGATGTAATAGCCAGTAAGCAACTGTACAATTGAAGTATTAGTTATCGATTAGTGAATTTTTAGAAGGCTTTAGTGCATTCGACATGAGCTAGGACCTTACGATTTAGTATGAAGGGAGGTCTATGAGCCATATCGCACGGGAGAATGTGAAAAGTGTTCACATCTAGTAAAAACCTGAGAAATCCGCCCGTTATCGTCATTTGCTATCGAATCGAATTAATGCCAGATCGTCACATTTTCCGCTCTTCTTTCTGAAACGGTTACATTTATCGTGTGCCATGCTATGTCGCTTGCTGCGGTAGTCGGAGACACTAAAAGCACCATAGTAGAACAGAGAAGAAGCTTCTAAGTTGATCTAATAGCCAGTAAGCAGCTGTACAATTCAAGTATTAGTTACCGAGTATTGACTTTTTAGATGGCTTTAATGCACTGGACATGAGCTAGGACCTTACGTTTTAGTAAGAACGTAGATCTAGCTGCCACGTTGCACGGGAGAACGTGAAAAGTGTTCACATCTAGTAAAAACCTGAGAAATCCGCTCGTTTTCGTCATTTGCTATCCAATCGACTTAATTACAGATCGTCACATTGGCCGCTCTTCTCTCTGAAACGATTACATTTATCGTGTGCAAAGCTATGTCGCGTGCTGCAGTATGCGGAGACACTAAAAGCACCATAGTAGAACAGAGAAGAAGCTTCTAAGTTGATGTAATAGCAAGTAAGAAGCAGTACAATTCAAGTTTTAGTTGTCAGTTATAGACTTTTTAGATGGCTTCAGTGCATTGTACATGAGCTAGGACCTTAATATTTAGTATGAAAGGAGGTCTAGCGGCCACGTTGCACGGGAGAACGTGAAAAGTGTTCATATCTAGTAAAAACCTGAGAAATCCGACCGTTATAGTCATTTGCTATCGAATCGACGTAATGCCAGATCGTCACATTTTCCGCTCTTTTTTCTGAAACGGTTACATTTATCGTGTGCAAAGCTATGTCGCGTGCTGCGGTATGCGGAGACACTAAATACACCATAGTAGAACACAGAAGAAGCTTCTAAGTTCATGTAATACCCAGTAAGAAGCAGTACAATTCAAGTATTAGCTTTCGATTATTGACTTTTTAGCCGGCTTTGGTGCCTTGGACTTGAGCTTGGACCTTAAGATTTTGCATGAAAGGAGGACTAGCAGAAGCGTTGCACGGGATAATGTGAAAAGTCTTCTTATGTAGTAAAAACCTGAGATATCAGTCCGTTTTCGTCATTTTTTATCAAATCGACTTTAAGCCAGATCGTTACATTGGCCGCTCTTCTCTCTGAAACGGTTACGTTTATCGTCTCCAAAGAAGTGTCACGTGCTGCGGTATGCGGAGACACTAAAAGCACTATACTAGAACACATAGGAAACTTCCAAGTTGATGTAGTAGCCAGTAACACGTAGTTCAATTCAAGTTTTTGTTATCGATTATTCACTTTTTAGCCGGCTTTGGTGCCTTGGACACGAGCTAGGACCTTAAGATTCTGCATGAAAGGAGGACTAGCAGCCGCGTTGCACGGGAGAATTTGAAAAGTGTTCTTATGTAGTTAAAACCTGAGATATCCGTCCGTTTTCGTCATTTGTTATCAAATCGACTTAAAGCCAGATTGTTACATTGGCCGCTCTTCTCTCTGAAACGGTTACATTTATCGTCTGCAAAGCTATGTCGCGTGCTGCGGCATGCGGAGACACTAACAGCACCATAGTAGAACACTGATGAAACTTCTAAGTTGATGTAATAGCTGAGCTTCTGTAAAGTTTGGAAGGTAGGAGACGGATACTGGCAGAAGTAAAGCTGTGAGTACCGGACGTGAGTCGTGCTTCGGTAGCTCAGTTGGTAGAGCACTTGCCCGCGAAAGGCAAAGGTCCTGAGTTCGAGTCTCGGTCGGGCACACAGTTTTAATCTGCCAGGAAGTTTCAATTTGAAAAGTGTTCATATGTGCTAAAAACCTGAGACATCTGCCATTTTCGCCATTTGTTATCAAATCGATTTAAAGCCAGATCGTTACATTGGCCACTCCTCTCTCTGAAACGGTTTCATTTATCGTCTGCAAAGCTGTGTCGTGTGCTGCGGTATGGGCTAGACACTAAAAGCACCATAGCAGATCACAGAAGAAGCTTCTAAGTTGATGTAATAGCCAGTAAGAAACACTACAATTCAAGTTTTAGTTATCGAATATTGACCTTTTACCCTTCTTTGGTGCCTTGGACATGAGCTAGGACCTTACGATTTTGCTTGATGGGGAGTCTAGCAGACGCGTTGCACGGGAGAATGTGAAAAGTGTTCATATGTAGTAACAACCTGAGATATCCGTCCGTTTTTGTCATTTGTTATCCAATCGACTTAAACCCAGAACGTCACGTTGGCCGCTCTTCTCTCTGAAACGGTTACATTTATCGTCTACAAAGCTATGACGCGTGATGCGATATGCGGAGGCACTAAAAGCACCATAGTGGAACACAGAAGAAGCTTCTAAGCTGATGTAATAGCTAGTAAGAAGTATTACAATTCACGTATTAGTTATCGATTATTGTCCCTTTAGCCGTCTTTGGTGTCTTGTACATGAGCTAGGACATTAAGATTTTGCATTAAAGGAGGACCAGCAGCCGCGTTGCTCGGGAGAATGTGATAAGTGTTGATAAGTAGTAAAAACCTGAGAAATCCGTCCGTTTTCCTCATCTCTTATCAAATCGTCTTAAAGCCAGAACGTTAAATTGGCCGCGATTCTCTTTGTAACGGTTACATTTATCGTCTTCACAGCTATGTCGGGTGCTGTGGTATGCTTAGACAATAAATGCACCATAGTAGAACACAGAAGAAGCTTCTAAGTTGATGTAATAGCCAGTAAGAAATAGTACAATAACGTTTTAGATATCGATTATTCACTTTTTAGCTGGGTTTGGGGCCTTGGACATGAGCTAGGACCTTCAGATTTTGCATCTAAGGAGGACTAGCAGCTGCGTAGCACGGGAGAATGTGAAAAGTGTTCATATATAATAAAAACCTGAGATATCCGTCCGTTTTCGTCATTTGTTATCGAATCGACTTAAAGCCAGATCATCACACTGGCCGCTCTTCTATCTGAAACGGTAACATTTAACGCTTGCAAAGCTATGTCGCGTGCTGCGGTATGCCGAGACACTAACAACACCATAGTAGAACACGGAAGAAGCTTCTAAGTTGATGTAATTGCCAGTAAGAAATAGTACAATAACGTTTTAGATATCGATTATTGACTTTTTAGCTGGCTTTGGGGCCTTGGACATGAGCTAGGGCATTAAGATTTTGCATCAAAGGAGGACTAGCAGCTGCGTTGCACGGGAGAATGTTAAAAGTGTTCATATATAGTAAAAACCTGAGATATCCGACGGTTTTCGTCATTTGTTATCGAATCGACTTAAAGCCAGATCGTCACACTGGCCGCTCTTCTCTCTGAAACGGTTACATTTATCGTCTGCAAAGCTATGTCGAGTGCTGCGGTATGCAGAGATACTAAAAGCACCATAGTAGAACACAGAAGCAGCTTCTAAGTTGATGTAATAGCCAGTAAGAAGTAGTACAATTCAAGTTTTAGTTATCGATTATTGACTATTTAGCCGTCTTTCGTGCCTTGGACATAAGCAGTGACATTAAGATTTGCGCATGAAAGGAGGACTAGCATCTGCGTTGCACAGGCGAGAATGTGAAAAGTGTTGATAAGTAGTAAAAACCTGAGAAATCCGTCCGTTTTCCTCATCTGTTATCAAATCGACTTAAAGCCAGAACGTTACATTGGCCGCTATTCACTCTGTAACGGTTACATTTATCGTCTGCAAAGCTATGTCGCCTGCTGTGGTATGCGAAGACAATATAGGCACCATAGTAGAATACAGAAGAAGCTTCTAAGTTGATGTAATAGCCAGTTAGAAGTTGTACAATAACGTTTTAGATATCGATTATTGACTTTTTAGCTGGCTTTGGAGCCTTGGACATGAGGTAGGACCTTCAGATTTTGCATCTAAGGAGGACTAGCAGCTGCGTTGCACGGGAGAATGTGAAAAGTGTTCATATATAGTAAAAACCTGAGATATCCGTCCGTTTTCCTCATCTGTTATCAAATCGACTTAAAGCCAGATCGTCACACTGCCCGCTCTTGCCTCTGAAACGGTTACATTTATCGTCTGCATAGCTATGTCGCGTGCTGCGGCTTGCGGAGACACTAAAAGCACCATAGTAGAACACAGAAGAAGTTTCTAAGTTGAAGTAATAGCCAGTAAGAAGTAGTACAATTCACGTGTTAGTAATCGATTATTGACTTTTTAGACGGGTTTGGCGCCTTGGACTTGTGCTAGGACCTTAAGTTTTTGCATGATGAAGGACTAGCAGCCGCTTTGCACGGGTAATTTGAAAAGTGTTCATATGTGCTAAAAACCTGAGACATCTGCCATTTTCGCCATTTGTTATCAAATCGAATTAAAGCCAGATCGTTACATTGGCCACTACTCTCTCTGAAACGGTTTCATTTATCGTCTGCAAAGCTGTGTCGTGTGCTGCGGTATGGGCTAGACACTAAAAGCACCATAGCAGATCACAGAAGAAGCTTCTAAGTTGATGTAATAGCCAGTAAGAAACACTACAATTCAAGTTTTAGTTATCGAATATTGACCTTTTACCCTTCTTTGGTGCCTTGGACATGAGCTAGGACCTTAAGATTTTGCTTGATGGGGAGTCTAGCAGACGCGTTGCACGGGAGAATGTGAAAAGTGTTCATATGTAGTAACAACCTGAGATATCCGTCCGTTTTTGTCATTTGTTATCGAATCGACTTAAACCCAGAACGTCACGTTGGCCGCTCTTCTCTCTGAAACGGTTACATTTATCGTCTACAAAGCTATGACGAGTGATGCGATATGCGGAGGCACTAAAAGCACCATAGTGGAACACAGAAGAAGCTTCTAAGCTGATGTAATAGCTTGTAAGAAGTATTACAATTCACGTATTAGTTATCGATTATTGTCCCTTTAGCCGTCTTTGGTGTCATGTACATGAGCTAGGACATTATGATTTTGCATTAAAGGAGGACCAGCAGCCGCGTTGCTCGGGAGCATGTGATAAGTGTTGATAAGTAGTAAAAACCTGAGAAATCCGTCCGTTTTCCTCATCTCTTATCAAATCGTCTTAAAGCCAGAACGTTACATTGGCCGCGATTCGCTTTGTAACGGTTACATTTATCGTCTGCACAGCTATGTCGGGTGCTGTGGTATGCTTAGACAATAAATGCACCATAGCAGAACACAGAAGAAGCTTCTAAGTTGATGTAATAGCCAGTAAGAAATAGTACAATGACGTTTTAGATATCGATTATTGACTTTTTAGCTGGGTTTGGGGCCTTGGACATGAGGTAGGACCTTCAGATTTTGCATCTAAGGAGGACTAGCAGCTGCGTTGCACGGGAGAATGTGAAAAGTGTTCATATATAGTAAAAACCTGAGATATCCGTCCGTTTTCGTCATTTGTTATCGAATCGACTTAAAGCCAGATCATCACACTGGCCGCTCTTCTCTCTGAAACGGTTACATTTATCGTCTGCAAAGCTATGTCGAGTGCTGCGGTATGCAGAGATACTAAAAGCACCATAGTAGAACACAGAAGAAGCTTCTAAGTTGATGTAATAGCCAGTAAGAAGTAGTACAATTCAAGTTTTAGTTATCGATTATTGACTATTTAGCCGTCTTTCGTGCCTTGGACATAAGCTGTGACATTAAGTTTTGCGCATGAATGGAGGACTAGCAGCTGCGTTGCACAGGCGAGAATGTGAAAAGTGTTGATAAGTAGTAAAAACCTGAGAAATCCGTCCGTTTTCCTCATCTGTTATCAAATCGACTTAAAGCCAGAACGTTACATTGGCCGCTATTCTCTCTGTAACGGTTACATTTATCGTCTGCAAAGCTATGTCGCGTGCTGTGGTATGCGGAGACAATATAGGCACCATAGTAGAATACAGAAGAAGCTTCTAAGTTGATGTAATAGCCAGTAAGAAGTAGCACGATAACGTTTTAGATATCGATTATTGACTTTTTAGCTGGCTTTGGGGCCTTGAACATTAGCTACGGCATTAAGATTTTGCATCAAAGGAGGACTAGCGGCTGCGTTGCACGGGAGAATGTGAAAAGTGTTCATATGTAGTAAAAACCTGAGAAATCCGTTCGTTTTCGTCATTTCTTATCAAATCGACTTAAAGCCAGATCGTCACATTGGTCGCTCTTCTCTCTGAAACGGTTACATTTATCGTCTGCAAAGCTATGTCGCGTGCTGCGGTATGCGGAGACACTAACAGCACCATAGTAGAAATCAGATGAAACTCCTAAGTTGATGTAATAGCCAGTAAGAAGTAGTGCAATAACGTTTTAGATACCGATTATTGAATTTTTAGCTGGCTTTAGGGCCTTGGACATGAGCTAGGACCTTAAGATTTTGCATCAAAGGAGAACTAGCAGCTGCGTTGCACGGGAGAATGTGAAAAGTGTTCATGTGTAGTAAAAACCTGAGAAATCCGTCCGTTTTCGTCATTTCTTACCAAATCGACTTAAAGCAAGACCGTCACATTTGTCGCTCTTCTCTCTGTAACTGTTACATTTAACCATCTGCAAAGCTATATCGCGTGCTGCGGTATGTAGAGACACTAACAGTACCATAGTAGAACCCTGGTGAAACTTCTAAGTTGAAGTAATAGCCAGTAAGAAGTAGTGCAATAACGTTTTAGATATCGATTATTGACTTTTTAGCTGGCTTTGGGGTCTTGGACATGAGCTAGGGCCTTAAGATCTTGCATCAAAAGAGGACTAGCAGCTGCGTTGCACGGGAGAATGTGAAAAGTGTTCACATGTAGTACAAACCTGAGAAATCCGTCCGTTTTCGTCATTTCTTATCAAATCGACTTAAAGCCAGAACGTTACATTGGCCGCTCTTCTCTCTGAAACGGTACCATTTATCTCCTTTAAAGCTATGTCGCGTGCTGCGGTATGCCGAGACACTAACAGCACCATAGTAGAACACAGAAGAAGCTTCTAAGTTGATAACACTGCCAGTAAGAAGTAGTACAATAACGTTTTAGATATCGATTATTGACTTTTTAGCTGGCTTTGGGGCCTTGAACATGAGCTACGGCCTTAAGATTTTGCATCAAAGGAGGACTAGCAGCTGCGTTGCACGGGAGAATGTGAAAAGTGTTCATATGTAGTAAAAACCTGAGAAATCCGTTCGTTTTCGTCATTTCTTATCAAATCGACTTAAAGCAAGATCGTCACATTGGTCGCTCTTCTCTCTGAAACTGTTACATTTATCATGTGCAAAGCTATGTCGCGTGCTGCGGTTTGCGGATACTCTAACAGCACCATCGTATAACACAGATGAAACTTCTAAGTTGATGTAATAGCCAGTAAGAAGTAGTACAATAACGTTTTAATTATCGATTATTGACTTTTTAGCTGGCTTTGGGTTCTTGGACATGAGCTAGAACCTTAAGACTTTGCATCAAAGGAGGACTAGCAGCTGCGTTGCACGGGAGAATGTGAAAAGTGTTCATATGTTGTAAAAACCTGAGAAATCCGTCCGTTTTCGTCATTTCTTATCAAATCGACTTAAAGCCAGGACGTCACATTGGTCGCTCTTCTCTCTGAAACGGTTACATTTATCGTCTGCAAAGCTATATCGCGTGCTGCGGTATGCAGAGACACTAACAGTACCATAGTAGAACACTGATGAAACTTCTAAGTTGATGTAATAGGCAGTAAGAAGTATTGCAATAACGTTTCAGATATCGATTATTGACTTCTTAGCTTGCTTTGGGGTCTTGGAAATGAGCTAGGACCTTAAGACTTTGCATCAAAGGAGGACTAGCAGCTGCGTTGCACGGGAGAATGTGAAAAGTGTTCATATGTAGTAAAAACCTGAAAAATCCGTCCGTTTTCGTCATTTCTTATCAAATCAAATTAAAGCCAGAACGTTACATTGGCCGCCCTTCTCTCTGAAACGGTACCATTTATCGCCTGCAAAGCTATGTCGCGTGCCGCGGTATGCCGAGACACTAACAGCACCATAGTAGAACAGAAGAAGCTTCTAAGTTGATGTCATTGCCAGTAAGAAGTAGCACAATAACGTTTTAGATATCGATTATTGACTTTTTAGCTGGCTTTGGGGCCTTGGACATGAGCTAGGGCCTTAAGATTTTGCATCAAAGGAGGACTAGCAGCTGCGTTGCACGGGAGAATGTGAAAAGAGTTCACATGTAATACAAACCTGAGAAATACGTCCGTTTTCGTCATTTCTTATCAAATCGACTTAAAGCCAGAACGTTACAATGGCCGCTCTTATCTCTGAAACGGTACCATTTATCGCCTGCAAAGCTATGTCTCGTGCTGCGGTATGCCGAGACACTAACAGCACCATAGTAACGCAGAAGAAGCTTCTAAGTTGATGTAATAGCCAGTAAGAAGTAGTACAATAACGTTTTAGATATCGATTATTGACTTTTTAGCTGGCATTGGGGCCTTGGACATGAGCTAGGACCTTAAAATTTTGCATCAAAGAAGGACTAGATGCTCCGTTGCACGGGAGAATGTGAAAAGTATTCATATGCAGTACAAACCTGAGAAATCCGTCCGTTTTCGTAATTTCTTATCAAATCGACTTAAAGCCAGGACGTCACATTGGACGCTCTTCTCTCTGAAAAGGTTACATTACTCGTCTACAGAGCTATGTCGCGTGCTGCGGTATGCGGAGACACTAACAGCACCATAGTAGAACACAGATGAAATTTCTAAGTTGATGTAACAGCCAGTAAGAAGTAGTGCAATAACGTTTTAGATATCGATTATTGACTTTTTAGCTGGCTTTGGTGTCTAGGACATGAGCTAGGACCTTAAGACTTTGCATCAAAGGAGGACTAGCAGCTGCGTTGCACGGGAGAATGTGAAAAGTGTTCATATGTAGTAAAAACCTGAGACATCCGTCCGTTTTCGTCATTTTTCTTATCAAATCGACTTAAAGCCAGATCGTCACATTGGTCGCTCTTCTCTCTGAAACGGTTACATTTATCGTCTGCAAAGCTATGTCGCGTGCTGCGGTATGCGGAGAGACTAACAGCACCATAGTAGAAAACAGATGAAACTTCTAAGATGATGTAATAGCCAGTAAGAAGTAGGACAATAACGTTTTAGATTTCGATTATTGACTTTTTAGCTGGCTTTGGTGCCTTGGACGTGAGCTAGGACCTTAAGATTTTGCATCAATGGAGTACTAGCAGCTGTGTTGCACGGGAGAATGTGAAAAGTGTTCATATGTAGTAAAAACATGAGAAATCCGTCCGTTTTCGTCATTTCTTATCAAATCGACTTAAAGCCAGATCGTCACATTGGTCGCTCTTCTCTGTGAAACGGTTACATTTATCGTCTGCAAAGCTATGTCGCGTGCTGCGGTATGCGGAGACACTAACAGCACCATAGTAGAAGACTGATGAAACTTCTAAGTTGATGTAATAGCCAGTAAGAAGTAGTACAACAAAGTTTTAGATATCGATTATTGACTTTTTAGCTGGCTTTGGGGTCTTGGACATGAGCTAGGACCTTAAGACATTGCATCAAAGGAAGACTAGCAGCTGTGTTCCACGGGAGAATGTGAAAAGTGTTCATGTGTAGTAAAATCCTGAGAAATCCGTCCGTTTTCGTCATTTCTTATCAAATCGACTTAAAGCCAGATCGTCACATTGGTCGCTCTTCTCTCTGAAACGGTTACATTTGTTACATTTATCGTCTGCAAAGCTATGTTGCGTGCTGCGGTATGCGGAGAGACTAACAGCACCATAGTAGAACACTTATGAAACTTCTAAGTTGATGTAATAGCCAGTAAGAAGTAGTACATTAACGTTTTAGATTTCGATTATTGACTTTTTAGCTGGCTTTGGGGCCTTGGACTTGAGCTAGTACCTTAAGATTTTGCATCAATGGAGAACTAGCAGCTGCGTTGCACGGGAGAATGTGAAAAGTGTTCATATGTAGTAAAAACATGAGAAATCCGTCCGTTTTCGTCATTTCTTATCAAATCGACTTAAAGCCAGATCGTCACATTGGTCGCTCTTCTCTCTGAAACGGTTACATTTATCGTCTGCAAAGCTATGTCGCGTGCTGCGGCATGCGGAGACACTAACAGCACCATAGTAGAACACTGATGAAACTTCTAAGTTGATGTAATAGCCAGTAAGAAGTAGTATAATAACGTTTTAGATATCGGTTATTGACTTTTTAGCTGGCATTGGGTTCTTGAACATGAGCTAGGACCTTAAGACCTTTCATCAAAGGAGGACTAGCAGCTGCGTTGCACGGGAGAATGTGAAAAGTGTTCATATGTAGTAAAAACCTGAGAAATTCGTCCGTTTTCGTCATTTCTCATCAAATCGACTTAAAGCCAGATCGTCTCATTGGTCACTCTTCTCTCTGAAACGGTTACATTTATCGTCTGTAAAGCTATGTCACATGCTGCGGTATGCGGAGACACTAACAGTACCATAGTAGAACACAGATGAAACTTCTAAGTTGATGTGATAGCCAGTAAATAGTAGTACAATAACGTTTTATATATCGATTATTGACTTTTTATTTGGCTTTGGGGCCTTGGACATGACCTAGGACCTTAAGATATTGCATCAAAAAAGGACAAGCAGCTGCGTTGCACGGGAGAATGTGAAAAGTGTTCATATGTGGTAAAAACCTGAGAAATCCGTCCGTTTTCGTCATTTCTCATCAAATCGACTTAAAGCCAGATCGTCTCATTGGTCACTCTTCTCTCTGAAACGGTTACATTTATCGTCTGTAAAGCTATGTCACATGCTGCGGTATGCGGAGACACTAACAGAACCATAGTAGAAAACAGATGAAACTTCTAAGTTGATGTAATAGCCAGTAAGAAGTAGTACAATAACGTTTTAATTATCGATTATTGACTTTTTAGCTGGCTTTGGGTTCTTGGACATGAGCTAGAACCTTAAGACTTTGCATCAAAGGAGGACTAGCAGCTGCGTTGCACGGGAGAATGTGAAAAGTGTTCATATGTTGTAAAAACCTGAGAAATCCGTCCGTTTTCGTCATTTCTTATCAAATCGACTTAAAGCCAGGACGTCACATTGGTCGCTCTTCTCTCTGAAACGGTTACATTTATCGTCTGCAAAGCTATATCGCGTGCTGCGGTATGCAGAGACACTAACAGTACCATAGTAGAACACTGATGAAACTTCTAAGTTGATGTAATAGGCAGTAAGAAGTATTGCAATAACGTTTCAGATATCGATTATTGACTTCTTAGCTTGCTTTGGGGTCTTGGAAATGAGCTAGGACCTTAAGACTTTGCATCAAAGGAGGACTAGCAGCTGCGTTGCACGGGAGAATGTGAAAAGTGTTCATATGTAGTAAAAACCTGAAAAATCCGTCCGTTTTCGTCATTTCTTATCAAATCAAATTAAAGCCAGAACGTTACATTGGCCGCCCTTCTCTCTGAAACGGTACCATTTATCGCCTGCAAAGCTATGTCGCGTGCCGCGGTATGCCGAGACACTAACAGCACCATAGTAGAACAGAAGAAGCTTCTAAGTTGATGTCATTGCCAGTAAGAAGTAGCACAATAACGTTTTAGATATCGATTATTGACTTTTTAGCTGGCTTTGGGGCCTTGGACATGAGCTAGGGCCTTAAGATTTTGCATCAAAGGAGGACTAGCAGCTGCGTTGCACGGGAGAATGTGAAAAGAGTTCACATGTAATACAAACCTGAGAAATACGTCCGTTTTCGTCATTTCTTATCAAATCGACTTAAAGCCAGAACGTTACAATGGCCGCTCTTATCTCTGAAACGGTACCATTTATCGCCTGCAAAGCTATGTCTCGTGCTGCGGTATGCCGAGACACTAACAGCACCATAGTAACGCAGAAGAAGCTTCTAAGTTGATGTAATAGCCAGTAAGAAGTAGTACAATAACGTTTTAGATATCGATTATTGACTTTTTAGCTGGCATTGGGGCCTTGGACATGAGCTAGGACCTTAAAATTTTGCATCAAAGAAGGACTAGATGCTCCGTTGCACGGGAGAATGTGAAAAGTATTCATATGCAGTACAAACCTGAGAAATCCGTCCGTTTTCGTAATTTCTTATCAAATCGACTTAAAGCCAGGACGTCACATTGGACGCTCTTCTCTCTGAAAAGGTTACATTACTCGTCTACAGAGCTATGTCGCGTGCTGCGGTATGCGGAGACACTAACAGCACCATAGTAGAACACAGATGAAATTTCTAAGTTGATGTAACAGCCAGTAAGAAGTAGTGCAATAACGTTTTAGATATCGATTATTGACTTTTTAGCTGGCTTTGGTGTCTAGGACATGAGCTAGGACCTTAAGACTTTGCATCAAAGGAGGACTAGCAGCTGCGTTGCACGGGAGAATGTGAAAAGTGTTCATATGTAGTAAAAACCTGAGACATCCGTCCGTTTTCGTCATTTTTCTTATCAAATCGACTTAAAGCCAGATCGTCACATTGGTCGCTCTTCTCTCTGAAACGGTTACATTTATCGTCTGCAAAGCTATGTCGCGTGCTGCGGTATGCGGAGAGACTAACAGCACCATAGTAGAAAACAGATGAAACTTCTAAGATGATGTAATAGCCAGTAAGAAGTAGGACAATAACGTTTTAGATTTCGATTATTGACTTTTTAGCTGGCTTTGGTGCCTTGGACGTGAGCTAGGACCTTAAGATTTTGCATCAATGGAGTACTAGCAGCTGTGTTGCACGGGAGAATGTGAAAAGTGTTCATATGTAGTAAAAACATGAGAAATCCGTCCGTTTTCGTCATTTCTTATCAAATCGACTTAAAGCCAGATCGTCACATTGGTCGCTCTTCTCTGTGAAACGGTTACATTTATCGTCTGCAAAGCTATGTCGCGTGCTGCGGTATGCGGAGACACTAACAGCACCATAGTAGAAGACTGATGAAACTTCTAAGTTGATGTAATAGCCAGTAAGAAGTAGTACAACAAAGTTTTAGATATCGATTATTGACTTTTTAGCTGGCTTTGGGGTCTTGGACATGAGCTAGGACCTTAAGACATTGCATCAAAGGAAGACTAGCAGCTGTGTTCCACGGGAGAATGTGAAAAGTGTTCATGTGTAGTAAAATCCTGAGAAATCCGTCCGTTTTCGTCATTTCTTATCAAATCGACTTAAAGCCAGATCGTCACATTGGTCGCTCTTCTCTCTGAAACGGTTACATTTGTTACATTTATCGTCTGCAAAGCTATGTTGCGTGCTGCGGTATGCGGAGAGACTAACAGCACCATAGTAGAACACTTATGAAACTTCTAAGTTGATGTAATAGCCAGTAAGAAGTAGTACATTAACGTTTTAGATTTCGATTATTGACTTTTTAGCTGGCTTTGGGGCCTTGGACTTGAGCTAGTACCTTAAGATTTTGCATCAATGGAGAACTAGCAGCTGCGTTGCACGGGAGAATGTGAAAAGTGTTCATATGTAGTAAAAACATGAGAAATCCGTCCGTTTTCGTCATTTCTTATCAAATCGACTTAAAGCCAGATCGTCACATTGGTCGCTCTTCTCTCTGAAACGGTTACATTTATCGTCTGCAAAGCTATGTCGCGTGCTGCGGCATGCGGAGACACTAACAGCACCATAGTAGAACACTGATGAAACTTCTAAGTTGATGTAATAGCCAGTAAGAAGTAGTATAATAACGTTTTAGATATCGGTTATTGACTTTTTAGCTGGCATTGGGTTCTTGAACATGAGCTAGGACCTTAAGACCTTTCATCAAAGGAGGACTAGCAGCTGCGTTGCACGGGAGAATGTGAAAAGTGTTCAAATGTAGTAAAAACCTGAGAAATTCGTCCGTTTTCGTCATTTCTCATCAAATCGACTTAAAGCCAGATCGTCTCATTGGTCACTCTTCTCTCTGAAACGGTTACATTTATCGTCTGTAAAGCTATGTCACATGCTGCGGTATGCGGAGACACTAACAGTACCATAGTAGAACACAGATGAAACTTCTAAGTTGATGTGATAGCCAGTAAAAAGTAGTACAATAACGTTTTATATATCGATTATTGACTTTTTATTTGGCTTAAGATATTGCATCAAAAAAGGACAAGCAGCTGCGTTGCACGGGAGAATGTGAAAAGTGTTCATATGTGGTAAAAACCTGAGAAATCCGTCCGTTTTCGTCATTTCTCATCAAATCGACTTAAAGCCAGATCGTCTCATTGGTCACTCTTCTCTCTGAAACGGTTACATTTATCGTCTGTAAAGCTATGTCACATGCTGCGGTATGCGGAGACACTAACAGAACCATAGTAGAAAACAGATGAAACTTCTAAGTTGATTTAATTGCCAGTAAGAAGTAGTACAATAACGTTATAGATACCGATTATTGACTTTTTAGCTGGCTTTGGGGTATTGGACATGAGCTAGGACATTAAGATTTTGCATCAATGGAGAACTAGCAGCTGCGTTGCACGGGAGAATGTGAAAAGTGTTCATTCGTAGTAAAAACCTGAGAAATCCGTCAGTTTTATTCATTTCTTATCAAATCGACTTCAAGGCAGAACGTCACATTGGCCGCTCTTCTCTCTGAAACGGTTACATTTATCGTCTGCAAAGCTGTGTCGCGTGCTGCGGTATGCGGAGACACTAACAGTACCATAGTAGAACACAGATGAAACTTCTAAGTTGATGTGATAGCCAGTAAAAAGTAGTACAAAAACGTTTTATATATCGATTATTGACTTTTTATTTGGCTTTGGGGCCTTGGACATGAGCTAGGACCTTAAGATATTGCATCAAAAAAGGACTAGCAGCTGCTTTGCACGGGAGAATGTGAAAAGTGTTCATATGTAGTAAAAACCTGAGAAATTCGTCCGTTTTCGTCATTTCTCATCAAATCGACTTAAAGCCAGATCGTCTCATTGGTCACTCTTCTCTCTGAAACGGTTACATTTATCGTCTGTAAAGCTATGTCACATGCTGCGGTATGCGGAGACACTAACAGCACCACAGTAGAAAACAGATGAAACTTCTAAGTTGATGTAATTGCCAGTAAGAAGTAGTACAATAACGTTATAGATACCGATTATTGACTTTTTAGCTGGCTTTGGGGTATTGGACATGAGCTAGGACCTTAAGATTTTGCATCAAAGGAGGACTAGCAGCTGCGTTGCACGGGAGAATGTGAAAAGTGTTCATATGTAGTAAAAACCTGAGAAATCCTTCAGTTTTCGTCATTTCTTATCAAATCGACTTAAAGCCAGATCGTCACATTGGTCTCTCTTCTCTCTGAAACTGTTACATTTATCATCTGCAAAGATATGTCGCGTGCTGCGGAATGCGGAGACACTAACAGCACCATAGTAGAACACAGATGAAACTTCTAAGTTGATGTAATTGCCAGTAAGAAGTAGTACAATAACGTTTTAGATATCGATTATTGACTTTTTAGCTGGCTTTGGGGTCTTGGACATGTGCTAGGACCTTAAGACATTGCATCAAAGGAGGACTAGCAGCTGCGTTGCACGGGAGAATGTGAAAAGTGTTCATATGTAGTAAAAACCTGAGAATTCCGTCAGTTTTCGTCATTTCTAATCAAATCGACTTCAAGGCAGAACGTCACATTGGCCGCTCTTCTCTCTGAAACGGTTACATTTATCGTCTACAAAGCTATGTCGCGTGCTGCGGTATGCGGAGACACTAACAGTACCATAGTATAACACAGATGAAACTTCTAAGTTGATGTGATAGCCAGTAAGTAGTAGTACAATAACGTTATAGATACCGATTATTGACTTTTTAGCTGGCTTTGGGGTATTGGACATGAGCTAGGACCTTAAGATTTTGCATCAAAAGAGAACTAGCAGCTGCGTTGCACGGGAGAATGTGAAAAGTGTTCATATGTAGTAAAAACCTGAGAAATCCGTCAGTTTTCGTCATTTCTCATCAAATCGACTTAAAGCCAGATCGTCTCATTGGTCACTCTTCTCTCTGAAACGGTTACATTTATCGTCTGTAAAGCTATGTCACATGCTGCGGTATGCGGAGACACTAACAGCACCATAGTAGAAAACAGATGAAACTTCTAAGTTGATGTAATTGCCAGTAAGAAGTAGTACAATAACGTTATAGATACCGATTATTGACTTTTTAGCTGGCTTTGGGGTATTGGACATGAGCTAGGACCTTAAGATTTTGCATCAAAAGAGAACTAGCAGCTGCGTTGCACGGGAGAATGTGAAAAATGTTCATATGTAGTAAAAACCTGAGAAATCCGTCAGTTTTCGTCATTTCTTATCAAATCGACTTCAAGGCAGAACGTCACATTGGCCGCTCTTCTCTCTGAAACGGTTACATTTATCGTCTGCAAAGCTGTGTCGCGTGCTGCGGTATGCGGAGACACTAACAGTACCATAGTAGAACACAGATGAAACTTCTAAGTTGATGTGATAGCCAGTAAAAAGTAGTACAATAACGTTTTATATATCGATTATTGACTTTTTATTTAGCTTTGGGGCCTTGGACATGACCTAGGACCTTAAGATATTGCATCAAAAAAGGACTAGCAGCTGCGTTGCACGGGAGAATGTGAAAAGTGTTCATATGTCGTAAAAACCTGAGAAATCCGTCCGTTTTCGTCATTTCTCATCAAATCGACTTAAAGCCAGATCGTCTCATTGGTCACTCTTCTCCCTGAAACGGTTACATTTATCGTCTGTAAAGCTATGTCACATGCTGCGGTATGCGGAGACACTAACAGCACCATAGTAGAAAACAGATGAAACTTCTAAGTTGATGTAATTGCCAGTAAGAAGTAGTACAATAACGTTATAGATACCGATTATTGACTTTTCAGCTGGCTTTGGGGTATTGGACATGAGCTAGGACCTTAAGATTTTGCATCAAAAGAGAACTAGCAGCTGCGTTGCACGGGAGAATGTGAAAAGTGTTCATATGTAGTAAAAACCTGAGACATCCGTCCGTTTTCGTCATTTCTTATCAAATAGACTTAAAGCCAGATCGTCACATTGGTCGCTCTTCTCTCTGAAACGGTTACATTTATCGTCTGCAAAGCTATGTCGCATACTGCGGTATGCATAGACACTAACAGCACCATAGTAGAAAACAGATGAAACTTCTAAGTTGATGTAATAGCCAGTAAGAAGTAGTACAATAACGTTATAGATACCGATTATTGACTTTTTAGCTGGCTTTGGGGTCGTGGACATGAGCTAGGACCTTAAGATTTTGCATCCATAGAGAACTAGCAGCTGCGTTACACGGGAGAATGTGAAAAGAGTTCATGTGTAGTAAAAACCTGAGAAATCCGTCCGTTTTCGTCATTTCTTATCAAATCGACTTAAAGCCAGATCGTCACATTGGTCGCTCTTCTCTCTGAAACGGTTACATTTATAGTCTGCAAAGCTATGTCGCGTGCTGCGGTATGCGGAGACACTAACAGCACCATAGTAGAACAATGATGAAACTTCTAAGTTGATGTAATAGCCAGTAAAAAGTAGTACAATAACGTTTTAGATATCGATTATTGACTTTTTAGCTGGCATTGGGGTCTTGGACATGAGCTAGGAACTTAAGACTTTGCATCAAAGGAGGACTAGCAGCTGCGTTGCACGGGAGAATGTGAAAAGTGTTCATATGTAGTAAAAACCTGAGAAATCCGTCCGTTTTCGTCATTTCTTATCAAATCGACTTAAAGCCAGATCGTCATATTGGTCGCTCTTCTCTCTGAAACGGTTACATTTATCGTCTGCAAAGCTATGTCGCGTGCTGCGGTATGCGGAGACACTAACAGCACCATAGTAGAACACTGATGAAACTTCTAAGTTGATGTATTAGCCAGTAAGAAGTAGTACAATAACGTTTTAGATATCGATTATTGACTTTTTTGCTGGCTTTGGGGTCTTAGACATGAGCTAGGACCTTAAGACATTGCATCAAAGGAGGGCTAGCAGCTGCGTTGCACGGGAGAATGTGAAAAGTGTTCATGTGTAGTAAAAACCTGAGAAATCCGTCTGTTTTCGTCATTTGTTATCGAATCGACTTAATGTCAGATCGTCTCATTGGCCGCTCATATCTCTGAAACGGTTACATTTATCGTCTGCAAAGCTATGGCCCGTCCTGCGGTATGCGGAGACACTAAAAGCACCATAGTAGAACACAGAAGAAGCTTCTAAGTCGAAGTAATAGCCAGTAAGAAGTAGTACAATTCAAGTTTTAGTTATCGATTTTTGACTTTTTAGTCGGCTATGTAATAGCCAGTAAAATGTAGTATACTTCAAGTTTTAATTATCGATTATTGAATTTTTAGCCTTATTTGTTGCCTTGGACATGACCTAGGACTTTAAGATTTTGCATGAAAGGAGGAATAGCAGCCGCGTTGCACGGGAGAATGTGAAAAGTGTTCATATGTAGTAAAACCCTGAGAAATCCGTCCGTTTTCGTCATTTGTTATCGAATCGACTTAAAGCCAGATCGTCACATTGGTCACTCTTCTCTCTGAAACGGTTGTACTTATCGTCTGCAAAGCTATGTCGCGTGCTGCGGTATGCGGAGACAGTAAAAGCACTATAGTAGAACCCAGATGAAGCTTCTAAGTTCATGTAATAGCCAGTAAGAAGTAGTACAATTCAAGTTTTAGGTATCGATTATTGACTTTTTAGCCGGTTTTGGTGCATTGGACATGAGCTAGGACCTTAAGATTTTGCATGAAAGGAGGACTAGCAGCCGCGCTACACGGACGAATGTGAAAAGTGTTCATATGTAGTAAAAACCTGAAAATCCGTCCGTTTTCGTCATTTGTTATCGAATCGACTTAAAGCCAGATCGTCACATTATCCGCTCTTCTCTCTGAAACGATTACATTTATCGTCTGCAAAGCTATGTCGCGTGCTACGTTATCCGGAGACACTAAAAGCATCATAGTAAAACACAGATGAACCTTCTAAGTTGATGTAATAGCCAGTAAAAAGTAGTACTATTCAAGTTTTTGTTATCGATTATTGACGTTTTACCAATCTTAGGTGCTTGGACATGAGCTAGGACTTTAAGATTTGGCATGAAGGGAAGTCCAGTGGCCGCGTTGCAGGGGAGAAAGTGACAAGTGTTCATATGTAGTAAAAATCTGAGAAATTCGTCCGTTTTCGTCATTTGTTATCGAATCGACTTAAATCCAGATCGACACATTGGCCGCTCTTCTCTCTGAAACGATTACATTTATCGTCTGCAAAGCTATGTCCGGTGCTGCGGTATGCGGAGACACTAAAAGCACCATAATACAATACAGATGAACCTTCTATGTTAATGTAATAGCCAGTAAGAGGTAGTACAATTCAAGTTTTAGTTATAGATTATTGAATTTTTAGCCGGCTTTGGTGCCTTTGACATGAAATAGGACCTTAAGATTTTGCATGAAATTCAGGACTAGCAACCGCGTTGCACAGGGGAATGTGAAAAGTTTTCATATGTAGTAAAGACCTGAAAAATTGTCCGTTTTCGTCACTTGTTATCGTAACGAATTAAAGCCATATCGTCATATTAGCCGCTCTTCTCTCATAAACGGTTGCATTTATCGTCTGCAAAGCTCTGTCGCGTGCTGCGGTATACGGAGACACTAAAAGCAGCATTGCAGAGCACAGATGAAGCCTCTAAGTTGATGTAATAGCCAGTAAGAAGTAGTACAATTCAAGTTTTAGTTATCGATTACTGACTTTTTACCATTCTTTGGTGCTTCGACATGAGCTAGGAAATTAAGATTTTGCATGAAGGGAAGTCTAGTGGAAGCGTTGCAGGGGGGCATGTGAAAAGTGTTCATATGTAGTAAAAATCTGAGAAATTCTTCCGTTTTCGTCATATGTTATGGAATCGACTTAAAGCCAGATCGTCACATTGGCCGCTCTTCCCTCTGAAACGAATACATTTATCGTCTGCAAAGCTATGTCGCCTGCTACGTTATCCGGAGACACTAAAAGTACCATAGTAGAACACAGATGAAGCTTATAAGTTGATGTAATAGCCAGTAAGAAGTAGTACAATTCAAGTTTTTGTTACCGATTATTGACTTTTTACCCTTCTTTGGTGCTTGGACATGAGCTAGGACCTCAAGATTTTGCATGAAGGGAAGTCTAGTGGCCGCGTTACAGGGGAGAATGTGAAAAGTGTTCATATGTAGCAAAAAACTGAAAAATTTGTCCGTTTTCGTCATTTGTTATCGTATCGAATTAAAGCCATATCGTCAAATTAGCCGCACTTCTCTCATAAACGGTTACATTTATCGTCTGCAAAGCTGTGTCGCGTGCTGCGTTATACGGAGACACTAAAAGCACCATAGTAGAACACAGATAAAGCTTCTAAGTTGATATAATAGCCAGTAAGAAGTAGTACAACTCAAGATTTAGTTATCGATTATTGACTTTTTAGCTGGCTTTTCTGCCTTGGACATGAGCTAGGACTTTATGATTCTGCATGAAAGGAGGACTAGCAGCCGAGTTGCATTGGAGAATGTGAAAAGTGTTCATATGTAGTAAAAACCTGAGAAATCCGTCCGTTTTCGTCATTTGTTATCGAATCGACTTAAAGCCAGATCGTCACATTGGCCGCTCTTCTCTCTGAAACGGTTACATTTGTCTTCTGCAAAGCTATGTTGCGTCCTGGGCTATGCGGCGACACTACAAGCACCATAGTAGAACACAGATGAAGCTTCTAAGTTGATGTAAAAGACAGTAAGAAGTCATACAATGCAAGTTTTAGTTATCGATTATTGACTTTTTAGACGGCTTTGGTGCCTTGGATATGGGCTACGTCTATACGATTTTGCAGGAAAGGAGGACTAGCAGCCGCGTTGCACGGGCGAATGTGAAAAGTGTTCATATGTAGTAAAAACCTGAGAAATCCGTCTGTTTTCGCCATTTGTTATCGAATCGACTTAAAGCCACATCGTCACATTGGCCGGTCTTCTCTCTGAAACGGTTGCATTTATCGTCTGCAAAGCTCTGTCGCGTGCTGCGGTATACGGAGACACTAAAAGCACCATAGTAGAACACAGATAAAGCTTCTAAGTTGATATAATAGCCAGTAAGAAGTAGTACAATTCAAGATTTAGTTATCGATTATTGACTTTTTAGCCGGCTTTGGTGCCTTTGACATGAGGTAGGACTATACGATTTTGGATGAAAGGAGGACTAGCAGCCGCGTTGCACGAGCGAATGTGAAAAGTGTTCATATGTAGTAAAAACCTGAGAAATCCGTCCGTTTTCGTCATTTGTTATCGAATCGACTTAAAGCCAGATCGATACATTGGGCGCTGTTCTCTCTGAAACGGTTACATTTATCGTCTGCAAAGCAATGTCTCGTGTTGCGGTATCCGGAGATACTAATAGCACCATAGTAGAACACAGATGAAACTTATAAGTTGATGTTATAGCCAGTAAGAAGTAGTACAATTCAGGTTTTAGTTATCGATTATTGACTTTTTAGCAGGCTTTGGTGCCTTGGACATTTGCTAGGACCTTCGGATTTTGCATGAAAGGAGGACTAGCAGCCGCGGTCCTCGGGCGAAAAAGTATTCATATGTAGTAAGAAACTGAGAAATCCGTCTGTTTTCGTCATTTGTTATCGAATCGACTTAACACCAGATCGTCTTTTGGCCGCTCTTCTCTCTGAAACGGCTACATTTATCGTCTGCAAAGATATGTCGCGTGCTGTGGTATGCAGCGACACTAAAAGCACCATAGAAGAATACAGATCAAACTTCTAAGTTTATGTAATAGCCAGTAAGAAGTAGTAGAATTGAAGTTTTAGCTATCGATTATTGACTTTTTACCCTTCTTTGGCGCTTGGACATGAGTTAGGGCCTTAAGATATTTCATGAAGGGAAGGCTAGTGGCCACGATGCACGGGAGAATGTGAAAAGTGTTCATATGTAGTAAAAATGTGAGAAATTCGTCCGTTTTCGTCATTTGTTATCGAATCGACTGTAATCCAGATCGACACATTTGCCGCTCTTCTCTCTGGAACGATTACATTTATCGTCTGCAAAGCTATGTCGCGTGCTGCGGTATGCGGAGACACTAAAATCACCATAGTGGACACACAGATGAAGCTTCTAAGTTGATGTAATAGCCAGTAAGAAGTAGTACAATTCAAGTTTTAGGTTATGGATTATTGACTTTGTAGCTATCTTTGGTGCCTTGGAAATGAGCTAGGACATTAAGATTCTGCATGAAAGGAGGACTAGCAGCCGCGTTGCATGGGAGTATGTGACAAGTGTTCATATGTAGTAAAAACCTGAGAAATCCGTCGGTTTTCGTCATTTGTTATCGAATAAACTTAAAGCCAGATCTTCACATTGGCCGCTCTTCTCTCTGAAACGGTTGTACTTAACGTCTGCAAAGCTATGTCGCGTGCTGCGGTATGCGGAGACACTAAAAGCACCATAGTAGAACACAGACGAAACTTCTAAGTTGATGTAATAGCCAGTAAGAAGTAGTACAATTCAAGTTTTAGGTATCGTTATTGACTTTTTAGCTGGCTTTGGTGCCTTGGACATGAGCTAGGACCCTAAGATTCTGCATGAAAGGAGGACTAGCAGCCGAGTTGCATGGGAGAATGTGAAAAGTGTTCATATGTAGTAAAAACCTGAGAAATCCGTCCGTTTTCGTAATTTGTTATGGAATCGACTTAAAGCCAGATCGTCACATTGGCCGCTCTTCTCTCTGAAACGGCTGTACTTATCGTCTGCAAAGCTATGTCGCGTGCTGCGGTATGCGTAGACACTAAAAGCACCATAGTAGAACACAGATGAAGCTTCTAAGTTGATGTAATAGCCAGTAAGAAGTAGTACAATTTAAGATTTACGTATCGATTATTGACTTTTTTGCTGGCTTTGGTGCCTTTGGCATGAGCTACGTCCTTTTGATTCTGCATGAAAGGAAGACTAGCAGCCGAGTTGCATGGGAGAATGTGAAAAGTGTTCATATGTAGTAAAAACCTGAGAAATCCATCCGTTTTCGTCATTTGTTATCAAATCGACTTAAAGCCTGATCGTCACATTGGCCGCTCTTCTCTCTGAAACGGTTGTACTTAACATCTGCAAAGCTATGTCGCGTGCTGCTGTATGCGGAGACACTAAAAGCACAATAGTAGAACACAGATGAAGCTTCTAAGTTGATGTAATAGCCAGTAAGGAGTAGTACAATTCAAGTTTTAGGTGTCGAATATTGACTTTTTAGCAGGCTTTGGTGCATTGGACATGGGCTAGGACCTTAAGATTCTGCATGAAAGGAGGACTAGCAGCCGAGTAGCATGGGAGAATGTGAAAAGTGTTCATATGTAGTAAAAACCTGTGAAATCCGTCCGTTTCCGTCATTTGTTATCGAATCGATTTAAAGCCAGATCGTCACATTGGCCGCTCTTCTCTCTGAATCGGTTGTACTTATCGTCTGAAAGCTATGTCGCGTGCTGCGGTATGCGGAGACACTAAAATCACCGTAGTAGAACACAGATGAAGCTTCTAAGTTGATGTAATAGCCAGTAGGGAGTAGTACTATTCAAGTTTTAGGTGTCGAATATTGACTTTTTAGCTGGCTTTGGTGCCTTGTACATGAGCTATTACCTTAAGATTCTGCATGAAAGGAGGACTAGCAGCCGAGTTGCACGGGATAATGTAAAAAGTGTTCATATGTAGTAAAAACCTGAGAAATCCGTCCGTTTTCGATATTTGTTATCGAATCGACTTAAAGCCAGATCGTCACATTGGCCCCTCTTCTCTCTGAAACGGTTGTACTTATCGTCTGCAAAGCTATGTCGCGTGCTGCAGTATGCGGAGACACTAAAAGCACCATAGTAGAACACAGATGAAGCTTCTAAGTTGATGTGATAGCCAGTGAGAAGTAGTACAATTCAAGTTTTAGGTATGGATTATTGACTTTTTACCTATCTTTGGTGCGTTGGAAATGAGCTAGGACATTAAGATTCTGCATGAAAGGAGGACTAGCAGCCGAGTTGCATGGGAGAATGTGAAAAGTGTTCATATATAGTAAAAACCTGAGAAATCCGTCCGTTTTCGTAATTTGTTATGGAATCGACTTAAAGCCAGATCGTCACATTGGCCGCTCTTCTCTCTGAAACGGTTGTACTTATCGTGTGCAAAGCTACGTCGCGTGCTGCGGTATGCGTAGACACTAAAAGCACCATAGTAGAACACAGATGAAGCTTCTAAGTTGATGTAATAGCCAGTAAGAAGTAGTACAATTCAAGTTTTAGGTATCGATAATTGACGTTTTAGCTGGCTTTGGCACCTTGGCCATGAGCTAGGACCTTAAGATTCTGCATGAAAGGAGGACTAGCAGCCGAGTTGCATGGGAGAATGTGAAAAGTGTTCATATGTAGTAAAAACCTGAGAAATCCGTCCGTTTTCGTCATTTGTTATCGAATCGACTTAAAGCCAGATCGTCACATTGGCCGCTCTTCTCTCTGAGACGGTTGTACTTATCGTCTGCAAAGCTATGTCGTGTGCTGCGGTATGCGGAGACACTAAAAGCACCATACTAGAACACAGGTTAAGCTTCTAAGTTGATGTAATAGCCAGTAAGAGGTAGTACAATTCAAGTTTTAGGTATCGATTATTGACTTTTTGCTGGCTATGTTGCCTTGGACATGAGCTAGGACCTTAAGATTCTGCATGAAAGGAGGACTAGCAGCCGCGTTGCACGGAGAATGTGAGAAGTGTTCATATGTAGTAAAAACCTGAGAAATCCGTACGTTTTCGTCATTTGTTATCGAATCGACTTAAAGCCAGATCGTCACATTGGTCGCTCTTCTCTCTGAAACGGTTGTACTTATCGTCTGCAAACCTACGTCGCGTCCTGCGGTATGCGTAGCCACTAAAAGCACCATAGTAGAACACAGATGAAGCTTCTAAGTTGATTTAATAGCCAGTAAGAAGTAGTACAATTCAAGATTTACGTATCGATTATTGACTTTTTTGCTGGCTTTGGTGCCTTGGACATGAGCTAGGACCTTAAGATTCTGCATGAAAGGAGGACTAGCAGCCGAGTTGTATGGGACAATGTGAAAAGTGTTCATATGTAGTAAAAACCTGAGAAATCCGTCCGTTTTCGTCATTTGTTATCGAATCGACTTGAAGCCAGATCGTCACATTGGCCGCTCTTCTCTCTGAAACAGTTGTACTTATCGCTTGCAAAGCTATGTCGCGTGCTGCGGTATGCGGAGACACTAAAAGCACCATAGTAGAATACAGATGAAGCTTCTAAGTTGATGTAATAGCCAGTAAGAAGTAGTACAATTCAAGTTTTAGGTATCGATAATTGACGTTTTAGCTGGCTTTGGCACCTTGGCCGTGAGCTAGGACCTTAAGATTCTGCATGAAAGGAGGACTAGCAGCCGAGTTGCATGGGAGAATGTGAAAAGTGTTCATATGTAGTAAAAACCTGAGAAATCCGTCCGTTTTCGTCATTTGTTATCGAATCGACTTAAAGCCAGATCGTCACATTGGCCGCTCTTCTCTCTGAAACGGTTGTACTTATCGTCTGCAAAGCTATGTCGTGTGCTGCGGTATGCGGAGACACTAAAAGCACCATACTAGAACACAGGTTAAGCTTCTAAGTTGATGTAATAGCCAGTAAGAGGTAGTACAATTCAAGTTTTAGGTATCGATTATTGACTTTTTGCTGGCTATGTTGCCTTGGACATGAGCTAGGACCTTAAGATTCTGCATGAAAGGAGGACTAGCAGCCGCGTTGCACGGAGAATGTGAAAAGTGTTCATATGTAGTAAAAACCTGAGAAATCCGTACGTTTTCGTCATTTGTTATCGAATCGACTTAAAGCCAGATCGTCACATTGGCCGCTCTTCTCTCTGAAACGGTTGTACTTATCGTGTGCAAGGCTATGTCGCGTGCTGCAGTATGCGGAGACACTAAAAGCACCATAGTAGAACAGAGATGAAGCTTCTAAGTTGATGTGATAGCCACTGAGAAGTAGTACAATTCAAGTTTTAGGTATCGATTATTGACTTTTTAGCTGGCTTTGGTGCCTTGGACATGAGCTAGGACCTTACGATTCTGCATGAAAGGAGGACTAGCAGCCGCGTTGCACGGGAGTATGTGAAAAGTGTTCATATGTAGTAAAAACCTGAGAAATCCGTCCATTTTCGTCATTTGTTATCGAATCGACTTAAAAACAGTTCGTCACATTGGCCCCTCTTCTCTCTGAAACGGTTGTACTTATCGTCTGCAAAGCTATGTCGCGTGCTGCGGTATGCGGAGACACTAAAAGCACCATAGTAGAACACAGATGAAGCTTCTAAGTTGATGTAATAGCCAGTAAGGAGTAGTACAATTCAAGTTTTAGGTATCGAATATTGATTTTTTAGCTGGCTTTGGTGCCTTGGACATGAGCTAGGACCTTAAGATTCTGCATGAAAATAGGACTAGCAGCCGAGTTGCATGGGAGGATGCGAAAAGTGTTTATATGTAGTAAAAACCTGAGAAATACGTCCGTTTTCGTAATTTATTATGGAATCGACTTAAAGCAGTGCGTCACATCTGGCGCTCTTCTCTCTGAAACGGTTGTACTTATCGTCTGCAAAGCTATGTCGCGTGCTGCGGTATGCGGAGACACTAAAAGCACCATAGTAGAACACAGATGAAGTTTCTAAGTTGATGTAATAGCCAGTAAGAAGTAGTACAATTCAAGTTTTATTTATCGATTATTGACTTTTTATCTGGCTTTTGTGCCTTGGACATGAGCTAGGACCTTAAGATTCTGCATGAAAGGACGACTAGCAGCCGAGTTGCATGGGAGAATGTGAAAAGTGTTCATATGTATTAAAAACCTGAGAAATCCGTCCGTTTCCGTCATTTGTTATCGAATCGACTTAAAGCCAGATCGTCACATTGGCAGCTCTTATATCTGAAACGGTTGTACTTATCGTCTGCAAAGCTATGTCGCGTACTGCGGTATGCGGAGACACTAAAAGCACCATAGTAGAACATAGATGAAGCTTCTAAGTTGATGTAATAGCCAGTAAGAAGTAGTACAATTCAAGATTTAGGTATCGATTATTGACTTTTTTGCTGGCTTTGGTGCCTTGAACATGAGCTAGGACCCAACGATTCTGCATGAAAGGAGGACTAGAATCCGAGTTGCACGGGGGAATGTAAAAAGTGTTCATATGTAGTAAAAACCTGAGAAATCCGTCCGTTTTCGTCATTTGTTATCGAATCGACTTAAAGCCAGATCGTCACATTGGCCCCTCTTCTCTCTGAAACGGTTGTACTTATCGTCTGCAAAGCTATGTCGCGTGCTGCAGTATGCGGAGACACTAAAAGCACCTTAGTAGAACACAGATGAAGCTTCTAAGTAGATGTGATAGCCAGTGAGAAGTAGTGCAATTCAAGTTTTAGGTATCGATTATTGACTTTTTAGTTGGCTTTGGTGCCTTGGACTTGAGGTAGGACCTTAAGATTCTGCATGAAAGGAGGACTAGCAGCCGCGTTGCACGGGAGTATGTAAAGAGTGTTCATATGTAGTAAAAACCTGAGAAATGCGTCCATTTTCGTCATTTGTTATCGAATCGACTTGAAGCCAGATCGTCACATTGGCCTCTCTTCTCTCTGAAACGGTTGTACTTATCGTCTGCAAAGCTATGTCGCGTGCTGCGGTATGCGGAGACACTAAAAGCACCATAGTAGAATACAGATGAAGCTTCTAAGTTGAAGTAATAGCCAGTAAGAAGTAGTACAATTCCTTTTTTAGGTATCGATAATAGACGTTTTAGCTGGCTTTGGTGCCTTGGACATGAGGTAGGACCTTAAGATTGTGCATGAAAGGAGGACTAGCAGCCGCGTTGCACGGAGAATGTGAAAAGTGTTCATATGTAGTAAAAACCTGAGAAATCCGTCCGTTTTCGTAATTTATTATCGAATCGACTTATAGCCAGATCGTCACATTGGTCGCTCTTCTCTCTGAAAAGGTTGTACTTATCGTCTGCAAAGCTATGTCGCGTGCAGCGGTAGGCGGAGACACTAGAATCACCATAGTGGAACACAGATGAAGCTTCTAAGTTGATGTAATAGCCAGTAAGAAGTAGTACAATTCAAGTTTTAGGTATCGATTATTGACTTTTTATCTGGCTTTTGTGCCTTGGACATGAGTTAGGACCTTAACATTCTGCATGAATGGAGGACTAGCAGCCGCGTTGCACGGCAGTATGTGAAAAGTGTTCATATGTAGTAAAAACCTGAGAAATCCGTCCATTTTCGTCATTTGTTATCCAATCGGCTTATAGCCAGATCGGCACATTAGCCCCTTTTCTCTCTGAAACGGTTGTACTTATCGTCTGCAAAGCTATGTCGCGTGCTGCGGTATGCGGAGACACTAAAAGCACCATAGTAGAATACAGATGAAGCTTCAAAGTTGATGTAATAGCCAGTAAGAAGTAGTACAATTCAAGATTTAGGTATCGATTATTGACTTCTTTGCTGGCTTTGGTGCCTTGGACATGGGCTAGGACCTTACGATTCTGCATGAAAGGAGGACTAGCAGACGAGTTGCACGGGAGAATGTAAAAAGTGTTCATATGTAGTAAAAACCTGAGAAATCCGTCCATTTTCGTCATTTGTTATCGAATCGACTTAAAGCCAGATCGTCACATTGGCCTCTCTTCTCTCTGAAACGGTTGTACTTATCGTCTGCAAAGCTATGTCGCGTGCTGCGGTATGCGGAGACACTAAAATCACCATAATGGAACACAGATGAAGCTTCTAAGTTGATGTAATAGCTAGTAAGATGTAGTCAATTTAGGTATCGATTATTGACTTTTTAGCTGGCTTTGGTGCCTTGGATATGAGCTATGTCCTTAAGATTCTGCATGAAAGGAGGACTAGCAGCCGAGTTGCATTGGAGAATGTGGAAAGTGTTCATATGTAGTAAAAACCTGAGAAGTCCGTCCGTTTTAGTCATTTGTTATCGAATCAACTTGAAGCCAGATCGTCACATTGCCCGCTTTTCTCTCTGAAACGGTTGTATTTATCGTCTGCAAAGCTGTGTCGCGTGCTGCAGTATGCGGAGACACTAAAAGCACCATAGTAGAACGCAGATGAAGCTTCTAAGTTGATGTGATTGCCAGTGAGAAGTAGTACAATTAAAGTTTTAGGTATCGATTATTGACTTTTTAGCTGGCTTTTGTGCCTTGGACATGAGCTAGGACATTATGATTCTGCATGAAAGGAGTACTAGCAGCCGAGTTGCACGGGAGAATGTAAAAAGTGTTCATATGTAGTAAAAACCTGAGAAATCCGTCCGTTTTCGTCATTTGTTATCGAATCGACTTAAAGCCAGTTCGACACATGGGCCCCTCTTCTCTCTGAAACGGTTGTACTTATCGTCTGCAAAGCTATGTCGCGTGCTGCAGTATGCGGAGACACTAAAAGCACCATAGTAGAACACAGATGAAGCTTGTAAGTTGATGTGATAGCAAGTGAGACGTAGTACAATTCAACTTTTAGGTATCGATTATTGACTTTTAGCTGGCTTTGGTGCCTTGGACATGAGCTAGGACCTAAAGATTCTGCATGAAAGGAGGACTAGCAGCCGCGTTGCACGGGAGTATGTGAAAAGTGTTCATATGTAGTAAAAACCTGATATATACGTCCATTTTCGTCATTTGTTATCGAATCGACTTATAGCCAGATCGTCACATTGGCCCCTCTTCTCTCTGAAACGGTTGTTCTTATCGTCTGCAAAGCTATGTCGCGTGCTGCGGTATGCGGAGACACTAAAATCACCATAGTGGAACACAGATGAAGCTTCTAAGTTGATGTAATAGCCAGTAAGAAGTAGTACAATTCAAGTTTTAGGTTTCGATTATTGACTTTTTAGCTGGCTTTGGTGCTTTGGACATGAGCTATGTCCTTAAGATTCTGCATGAAAGGAGGACTAGCAGCCGAGTTGAAAGGGAGAATGTGAAAAGTGTTCATATGTAGTAAAAACCTGAGAAATCCGTCCGTTTTCGTCATTTGTTATCGAATCAACTTGAAGCCAAATCGTCACATTGGCCGCTCTTATATCTGAAACGGTTGTACTTATCGTCTGCAAAGCTATGTCGCGTGCTGCGGTATGCGTAGACACTAAAATCACCATAGTAGAACACAGATGAAGCTTCTAAGTTGATGTAATAGCCAGTAAGATGTAGTACAATTCAAGATTTAAGTATCGATTATTGACTTTTTTGCTGGCTTTGGTGCCTTGGATATGAGCTAGGACCTTAAGATTCTGCATGAAAGGAGGACTAGCAGCCGAGTTGCATGGGAGAATGTGAAAAGTGTTCATATGTAGTAAAAACCTGAGAAATCCGTCCGTTTTCGTCATTTGTTATCGAATCGACTTAAAGCCAGATCGTCACATTGGCCGCTCTTCTCTCTGAAACGGTTGTACTTATCGTCTGCAAAGCTATGTCGCGTGCTGCGGTATGCGGAGACACTAAAATCACCAGAGTGGAACACAGATGAAGCTTCTAAGTTGATGTAATAGCCAGTAAGGAGTAGTACAATTCAAGTTTTAGGTATCGAATATTGATTTTTTAGCTGGCTTTGGTGCCTTGGACATGAGCTAGGACCTTAAGATTCTGCATGAAAGGAGGACTAGCAGCCGAGTTGCATCGGAGGATGCGAAAAGTATTCATATGTAGTAAAAACCTCAGAAATACGTCCGTTTTCGTAATTTATTATGGAATCGACTTAAAGCAGTGCGTCACATCTGCCGCTCTTCTCTCTGAAACGGTTGTACTTATCGTCTGCAAAGCTATGTCGCGTGCTGCGGTATGCGGAGACACTAAAAGCACCATAGTAGAACACAGATGAAGTTTCTAAGTTGATGTAATAGCCAGTAAGAAGTAGTACAATTCAAGTTTTATTTATCGATTATTGACTTTTTATCTGGCTTTTGTGCCTTGGACATGAGCTAGGACCTTAACATTCTGCATGAAAGGAGGACTAGCAGCCGAGATGCACGGGGGAATGTAAAAAGTGTTCATATGTAGTAAAAACCTGAGAAATCCGTCCGTTTTCGTCATTTGTTATCGAATCGACTTAAAGCCAGATCGTCACATTGGCCGCTCTTCTCTCTGAAACGGTTGTACTTATCGTCTGCAAAGCTATGTCGTGTGCTGCGGTATGCGGAGACACTAAAAGCACTATTCTAGAACACAGGTTAAGCTTCTAAGTTGATATAATAGCCAGTAAGAGGTAGTACAATTCAAGTTTTAGGTATCGATTATTGACTTTTCGCTGGCTATTTTGCCTTGGACATGAGCTAGGACCTTAAGATTCTGCATGAAAGGAGGACTAGCAGCCGCGTTCCACGGAGAATGTGAAAAGTGTTCATATGTAGTAAAAACCTGAGAAATCCGTCCGTTTTCGTCATTTGTTATCGAATCGACTTAAAGCCAGGTCGTCACATTGGTCGCTCTTCTCTCTGAAACGGTTGTACTTATCGTCTGCAAAGCTATGTCGCGCGCTGCGGTATGCGGAGACACTAAAATCACCAGAGTGGAACACAGATGAAGCTTCTAAGTTGATGTAATAGCCAGTAAGGAGTAGTACAATTCAAGTTTTAGGTATCGAATATTGATTTTTTAGCTGGTTTTGATGCCTTGGACATGAGCTAGGACCTTAAGATTCTGCATGAAAGGAGGACTAGCAGCCGAGTTGCATCGGAGGATGCGAAAAGTGTTCATATGTAGTAAAAACCTGAGAAATACGTCCGTTTTCGTAATTTATTATGGAATCGACTTAAAGCAGTGCGTCACATCTGCCGCTCTTCTCTCTGAAACGGTTGTACTTATCGTCTGCAAAGCTATGTCGCGTGCTGCGGTATGCGGAGACACTAAAAGCACCATAGTAGAACACAGATGAAGTTTCTAAGTTGATGTAATAGCCAGTAAGAAGTAGTACAATTCAAGTTTTATTTATCGATTATTGACTTTTTATCTGGCTTTTGTGCCTTGGACATGAGCTAGGACCTTAACATTCTGCATGAAAAAAGGACTAGCAGCCGAGTTGCATGGGAGAATGTGAAAAGTGTTCATATGTAGTAAAAACCTGAGAAATCCGTCCGTTTCCGTCATTTGTTATCGAATCGACTTAAAGCTAGATCGTCACATTGGCCCCTCTTCTCTCTGAAACGGTAGTACTTATCGTCTGCAAAGCTATGTCGCGTGCTGCAGTATGCAGAGACACTAAAAGCACCATAGTAGAACACAGATGAAGCTTCTAAGTAGATGTGATAGCCAGTGAGAAGTAGTGCAATTCAAGTTTTAGGTATCGATTATTGACTTTTTATCTGGCTTTGGTACCTTGGACTTCAGGTAGGACCTTAAGATTGTGCATGAAAGGAGGACTAGCAGCCGTGTTGCACGGAGAATGTGAAAATGTTCATATGTAGTAAAAACCTGAGAAATCCGTCCGTTTTCGTAATTTATTACCGAATCGACTTAAAGCCACATCGTCACATTGGTCGCTCTTCTCTCTGAAACGGTTGTACTTATCGTCTGCAAAGCTATGTCGTATGCAGCGGTATGCGGAGACACTAAAATCACCATAGTGGAACACAGATGAAGCTTCTAAGTTGATGTAATAGCCAGTAAGAAGTAGTAAAATTCAAGTTATAGGAATCGATTATTGACTTTTTTGATGGCTTTGGTGCCTTTGACATGAGTTAGGTCCTTATGATTCTGCATGAAAGGAGGACTAGCAGCCGAGTGGCATGGAAGAATGTGAAAAGTGTTCATATGTAGTAAAAACCTGAGAAATCCATCCGTTTTCGTCATTTGTTATCGAATCGACTTAAAGCCAGATCGTCACATTGGCCGCTCTTCTCTCTGAAACGGTTGTACTTATCGTCTGCAAAGCTATGTCGCGTGCTGCAGTATGCGGAGACACTAAAAGCACCATAGTAGATCACAGATGAAGCTTCTAAGTAGATGTGATAGCCAGTGAGAAGTAGTGCAATTCAAGTTTTAGGTATCGATTATTGACTTTTTAGCTGGCTTTTGTGCCTTGGACTTGAGGTAGGACCTTAAGATTGTGCATGAAAAGAGGACTAGCAGCCGCGTTGCACGGGAGTATGTAAAGAGTGTTCATATGTAGTAAAAACCTGAGAAATCCGTCCATTTTCGTCATTTGTTATCGAATCGACTTGAAGCCAGATCGTCACATTGGCCGCTCTTCTCTCTGAAACGGTTGTACTTATCGTCTGCAAAGCTATGTCGCGTGCTGCGGTATGCGGAGACACTAAAAGCACCATAGTAGAATACAGATGAAGCTTCTAAGTTGATGTAATAGCCAGTAAGAAGTAGTACAATTCAAGTTTTAGGTATCAATAATAGACGTTTTAGCTGGCTTTGGTGCCTTGGACATGAGGTAGGACCTTAAGATTGTGCATGAAAGGTGGACTAGCAGCCGCGTTGCACGGAGAATGTGAAAAGTGTTCATATGTAGTAAAAACCTGAGAAATCCGTCCGTTTTCGTAATTTATTATCGAATCGACTTAAAGCCACATCGTCACATTGGTCGCTCTTCTCTCTGAAACGGTTGTACTTATCGTCTGCAAAGCTATGTCGCGTGCAGCGGTATGCGGAGACACTAAAATCACCATAGTGGAACACAGATGAAGCTTCTAAGTTGATGTAATAGCCAGTAAGAAGTAGTAAAATTCAAGTTTTAGGAATCGATTATTGACTTTTTTGATGGCTTTGGTGCCTTTGATATGAGCTAGGTCCTTATGATTCTGCATGAAAGGACGACTAGCAGCCGAGTTGCATGGAAGAATGTGAAAAGTGTTCATATGTAGTAAAAACCTGAGAAATCCATCCGTTTTCGTCATTTGTTATCGAATCGACTTAAAGCCAGATCGTCACATTGGCCGCTCTTCTCTCTGAAACGGTTGTACTTATCGTCTGCAAAGCTATGTCGCGTGCTGCGGTATGCGGAGACACTAAAAGCACCATAGTAGAACACAGATGAAGTTTCTAAGTTGATGCAATAGCCAGTAAGAAGTAGTACAATTCAAGTTTTAGGTATCGATTATTGACTTTTTATCTGGCTTTTGTGCCTTGGACATGAGTTAGGACCTTAACATTCTGCATGAATGGAGGACTAGCAGCCACGTTGCACGGGAGTATGTGAAAAGTGTTCATATGTAGTAAAAACCTGAGAAATCCGTCCATTTTCGTCATTTGTTATCCAATCGGCTTATAGCCAGATCGGCACATTAGCCCCTCTTCTCGCTGAAACGGTTGTACTTATCGTCTGCAAAGCTATGTCGCGTGCTGCGGTATGCGCAGACACTAAAAGCACAATAGTAGAACACAGATGAAGCTTCTAAGTTCATGTAATAGCCAGTAAGGAGTAGTACAATTCAAGTTTTAGGTATCGAATGTTGACTTTTTAGCTGGCTTTGGTGCCTTGGACATGAGCTAGGACCTTAAGATTCTGCATGAAAGGAGGACTAGCAGCCGAGTTGCACGGAGGATGCGAAAAGTGTTCATATGTAGTAGAAACCTGAGAAATCCGTCCGTTTTCGTAATTTATTATCGAATCGACTTAAAGCAGTGCGTCACATTGGCCGCTCTTCTCTCTGAAACGGTTGTACTTATCGTCTGCAAAGCTATGTGGCGTGCTGCGGTATGCGGAGACACTAAAAGCACAATAGTAGAACACAGATGAAGCTTCTAAGTTGATGTAATAGCCAGTAAGAAGTAGTACAATTCAAGTTTTAGGTATCGATTATTGACCTTTTAGCTGGCTTTTGTGCCTTGGACATGAGCTAGGACCTTATGATTCCACACGGAAGGAGGACTAGCAGCCGACTTGCTTGGGAGAATGTGAAAAGTGTTCATATGTAGTAAAAACCTGAAAAATGCGTCCGTTTTCGTCATTTGTTATCGAATCGACTTAAAGCCAGATCGTCACATTGGCCGCTCTTCTCTCTGAAACGGTTGTACTTATCGTCTGCAAAGCTATGTCGCGTGCTGCAGTATGCGGAGACACTAAAAGCACCATAGTAGATCACAGATGAAGCTTCTAAGTAGATGTGATAGCCAGTGAGAAGTAGTGCAATTCAAGTTTTAGGTATCGATTATTGACTTTTTAGCTGGCTTTTGTGCCTTGGACTTGAGGTAGGACCTTAAGATTGTGCATGAAAAGAGGACTAGCAGCCGCGTTGCACGGGAGTATGTAAAGAGTGTTCATATGTAGTAAAAACCTGAGAAATCCGTCCATTTTCGTCATTTGTTATCGAATCGACTTGAAGCCAGATCGTCACATTGGCCGCTCTTCTCTCTGAAACGGTTGTACTTATCGTCTGCAAAGCTATGTCGCGTGCTGCGGTATGCGGAGACACTAAAAGCACCATAGTAGAATACAGATGAAGCTTCTAAGTTGATGTAATAGCCAGTAAGAAGTAGTACAATTCAAGTTTTAGGTATCAATAATAGACGTTTTAGCTGGCTTTGGTGCCTTGGACATGAGGTAGGACCTTAAGATTGTGCATGAAAGGTGGACTAGCAGCCGCGTTGCACGGAGAATGTGAAAAGTGTTCATATGTAGTAAAAACCTGAGAAATCCGTCCGTTTTCGTAATTTATTATCGAATCGACTTAAAGCCACATCGTCACATTGGTCGCTCTTCTCTCTGAAACGGTTGTACTTATCGTCTGCAAAGCTATGTCGCGTGCAGCGGTATGCGGAGACACTAAAATCACCATAGTGGAACACAGATGAAGCTTCTAAGTTCATGTAATAGCCAGTAAGGAGTAGTACAATTCAAGTTTTAGGTATCGAATATTGACTTTTTAGCTGGCTTTGGTGCCTTGGACATGAGCTAGGACCTTAAGATTCTGCATGAAAGGAGGACTAGCAGCCGAGTTGCACGGAGGATGCGAAAAGTGTTCATATGTAGTAGAAACCTGAGAAATCCGTCCGTTTTCGTAATTTATTATCGAATCGACTTAAAGCAGTGCGTCACATTGGCCGCTCTTCTCTCTGAAACGGTTGTACTTATCGTCTGCAAAGCTATGTCGCGTGCTGCGGTATGCGGAGACACTAAAAGCACCATAGTAGAACACAGATGAAGTTTCTAAGTTGATGCAATAGCCAGTAAGAAGTAGTACAATTCAAGTTTTAGGTATCGATTATTGACTTTTTATCTGGCTTTTGTGCCTTGGACATGAGTTAGGACCTTAACATTCTGCATGAATGGAGGACTAGCAGCCACGTTGCACGGGAGTATGTGAAAAGTGTTCATATGTAGTAAAAACCTGAGAAATCCGTCCATTTTCGTCATTTGTTATCCAATCGGCTTATAGCCAGATCGGCACATTAGCCCCTCTTCTCGCTGAAACGGTTGTACTTATCGTCTGCAAAGCTATGTCGCGTGCTGCGGTATGCGCAGACACTAAAAGCACAATAGTAGAACACAGATGAAGCTTCTAAGTTCATGTAATAGCCAGTAAGGAGTAGTACAATTCAAGTTTTAGGTATCGAATATTGACTTTTTAGCTGGCTATTTTGCCTTGGACATGAGCTAGGACCTTAAGATTCTGCATGAAAGGAGGACTAGCAGCCGCGTTCCACGGAGAATGTGAAAAGTGTTCATATGTAGTAAAAACCTGAGAAATCCGTCCGTTTTCGTCATTTGTTATCGAATCGACTTAAAGCCAGGTCGTCACATTGGTCGCTCTTCTCTCTGAAACGGTTGTACTTATCGTCTGCAAAGCTATGTCGCGCGCTGCGGTATGCGGAGACACTAAAATCACCAGAGTGGAACACAGATGAAGCTTCTAAGTTGATGTAATAGCCAGTAAGAAGTAGTACAATTCAAGATTTAGGTATCGATTATTGACTTTTTTGCTGGCTTTGGTGCCTTGGACATGAGCTAGCACCTTACGATTCTGCATGAAAGGAGGACTAGCAGCCGAGTTGCATTGGAGAATGTGGAAAGTGTTCATATGTAGTAAAAACCTGAGAAATCCGTCCGTTTTAGTCATTTGTTATCGAATCAACTTGAAGCCAGATCGTCACATTGCCCGCTTTTCTCTCTGAAACGGTTGTACATTTCCTCTGCAAAGCTATGTCGCGTGCTGCAGTATGCGGAGACACTAAAAGCACCATAGTAGAACGCAGATGAAGCTTCTAAGTTGATGTGATAGCCAGTGAGAAGTAGTACAATTAAAGTTTTAGGTATCGATTATTGACTTTTTAGCTGGCTTTTGTGCCTTGGACATGAGCTGGGACCTTATGATTCTGCATGAAAGGAGGACTAGCAGCCGAGTTACATGGGAGAATGTGAAAAGTGTTCATATGTAGTAAAAACCTGAGAAATCCGTCCGTTTTCGTCATTTGCTATCGAATCGACTTAAAGCCAGATCGTCACATTGGCCACTCTTCTCTCTGAAACGGTTGTACTTATCGTCTGCAAAGCTATGTCGCGTGCTGCGGTATGCGGAGACACTAAAAGCACCATAGTAGAACACAGATGAAGCTTCTAAGTTGATGTGATAGCCAGTGAGACGTAGTACAATTCAAGATTTAGGTATCGATTATTGACTTTTTAGCTGGCTTTTGTGCCTTGGACATGAGCTAGGACCTAAAGATTCTGCATGAAAGGAGGACTAGCAGCCGAGTTAAATGGGAGAATGTGAAAAGTGTTCATATGTAGTAAAAACCTGAGAAATCCATCCTTTTTCGTCAGTTGTTATCGAATCAACTTCAAGCCAGATCGTCATATGGCCCGCTCTTCTCTCTGAAACGGTTGTACTTATCGTCTGCAAAGCTATGTCGCGTGCTGCGGTATGCGGAGTCACTAAAAGCACCATAGTAGAACACAGATGAAGCTTCTAAGTTGATGTAATAGCCAGTAAGGAGTAGTACAATTCAAGTTTTAGGTATCGAAAATTGACTTTTTAGCTGGCTTTGGTGCGTTGGACATGAGGTAGGACCTTATGATTGTGCATGAATGGATTACTAGCAGCCGAGTGGCACGGGAGGATGCGAAAAGTGTACATATGTAGTAAAAACCTGAGAAATCCGTCCGTTTTCGGAATATATTATCGAATCGACTTAAAGCAGTGCGTCACATTGGCCGCTCTTCTCTCTGAAACGGTGGTACTTATCGTCTGCAAAGCTATGTCGCGTGCTGCAGTATGCGGAGACACTAAAAGAACCATAGTAGAACTCGGATGAAGCTTCTAAGTTGATGTGATAGCCAGTGAGAAGTAGTACAATTCAAGTTTTAGGTATCGATTGTTGACTTTTTAGCTGGCGTTTATGCCTTGGACATGAGCTAGGACTTTATGATTCAGCATGAAAGGAGGACTAGCAGCCGAGATGCATGGGAGAATGTGAATAGTGTTCATCTGTAGTAAAAAAATGAGAAATCCGTCCGTTTTCGTCATTTGTTATCGAATCGACAAAGCAGATCGTCACATTGGCCGCTCTTCTCTCTGGAACGGTTGTACTTATCGTCTGCAAAGCTATGTCGCATGCTGCAGTATGCGGAGACACTAAAAGCACCATAGTAGAACACAGATGAAGCTTCTAAGTTGATGTGATAGCCAGTGATAAGTAGTACAATTCAAGTTTTAGGTACCGATTATTGACTTTTTAGCTGGCTTTGGTGCCTTGGACATGGGCTAGGACCTTAAGATTCTGCATGAAAGGAGGACTAGCAGCCGAGTTGCACGGGAGGATGCGAAAAGTGTTCATATGTAGTAAAAACCTGAGAAATCCGTCCGTTTTCGTCATTTATTATCGAATCGACTTAAAGCAGTGCGTCACATTGGCCGCTCTTCTCTCTGAAACGGTTGTACTTATCGTCTGCAAAGCTATGTCGCGTGCTGCGGTATGCGGAGACACTAAAAACACCATAGTAGAACACAGATTAAGCTTCTAACTTGATGTAATAACCAGTAAGAAGTAGTACAATTCAAGTTTTAGGTATCGATTATTGACCTTTTAGCTGGCTTTTGTGCCTTGGACATGAGCTAGGACCTTATGATTCCGCACGGAAGGAGGACTAGCAGCCGAATTGCTTGGGAGAATGTGAAAAGTGTTCATATGTAGTAAAAACCTGAAAAATGCGTCCGTTTTCGTCATTTGTTATCGAATCGACTTAAGGCCAGATTGTCACATTGGCCGCTCTTCTCTCTGAAACGGTTGTACTTATCGTCTGCAAAGCTATGTCGCGTGCTGCGGTATGCGGAGACACTAAAAGCACCATAGTAGAATACAGATGAAGCTTCAAAGTTGATGTAATAGCCAGTAAGAAGTAGTACAATTCAAGATTTAGGTATCGATTATTGACTTTTTTGCTGGCTTTGGTGCCTTGGACATGAGCTAGGACCTTACGATTCTGCATGAAAGGAGGACTAGCAGCCGAGTTGCACGGGAGAATGTAAAAGGTGTTCATATGTAGTAAAAACCTGAGAAATCCGTCCGTTTTCGTAATTTGTTATCGAATCGACTTATAGCCAGATCGTCACATTGGCCTCTCTTCTCTCTGAAACGGTTGTACTTATCGTCTGCAAAGCTATGTCGCGTGCTGCGGTATGCGGAGACACTAAAATCACCATAGTGGAACACAGATGAAGCTTCTAAGTTGATGTAACAGCTAGTAAGATGTAGTCAATTTAGGTATCGATTATTGACTTTTTAGCTGGCTTTGGTGCCTTGGACATGAGCTATGTCCTTATGATTCTGCATGAAAGGAGGACTAGCAGCCGAGTTGCATTGGAGAATGTGGAAAGTGTTCATATGTAGTAAAAACCTGAGAAATCCGTCGGTTTTAGTCATTTGTTATCGAATCAACTTGAAGCCAGATCGTCACATTGCCCGCTATTCTCTCTGAAACGGTTGTACTTATCGTCTGCAAAGCTATGTCGCGTGCTGCAGTATGCGGAGACACTAAAAGCACCATAGTAGAACACAGATGAAGCTTCAAAGTTGATGTAATAGCCAGTAAGAAGTAGTACAATTCAAGATTTAGGTATCGATTATTGACTTTTTTGCTGGCTTTGGTGCCTTGGACATGAGCTAGGACCTTACGTTTCTGCATGAAAGGAGGACTAGCAGCCGAGTTGCATTGGAGAATGTGGAAAGTGTTCATATGTAGTAAAAACCTGAGAAATCCGTCCGTTTTAGTCATTTGTTATCGAATCAACTTGAAGCCAGATCGTCACAATGCCCGCTTTTCTCTCTGAAACGGTTGTACTTATCGTCTGCAAAGCTAAGTCGCGTGCTGCGGTATGCGGAGTCACTAAAAGCACCATAGTAGAACACAGATGAAGCTTCTACGTTGATGTAATAGCCAGTAAGGAGTAGTACAATTCAAGTTTTAGGTATCGAAAATTGACTTTTTAGCTGGCTTTGGTGCCTTGGACATGAGGTAGAACCTTATGATTGTGCATGAAAGGATTACTAGCAGCCGAGTGGCACGGGAGGATGCGAAAAGTGTACATATGTAGTAAAAACCTGAGAAATCCGTCCGTTTTCGGAATATATTATCGAATCGACTTAAAGCAGTGCGTCACATTGGCCGCTCTTCTCTCTGAAACGGTTGTACTTATCGTCTGCAAAGCTATGTCGCGTGCTGCGGTATGCGGAGACACTAAAAGCACCATAGTAGAACACAGATTAAGCTTCTAAGTTGATGTAATAGCCAGTAAGAAGTAGTACAATTCAAGTTTTAGGTATCGATTATTGACTTTTTAGCTGGCTTTTCTGCCTTGGACATGAGCTAGGACCTTATGATTCTGCATGAAAGGAGGACTAGCAGCCGAGTTGCATGGGAGAATGTGAAAAGTGTTCATATGTAGTAAAAACCTGAGAAATCCGTCCGTTTTCGTCATTTGTTATCGAATCGACTTAAAGCCAGATCGTCACATTGGCCGCTCTTCTCTCTGAAACGGTTGTACTTATCGTCTGCAAAGCTATGTCGCGTGCTGCGGTATGCGGAGACACTAAAATCACCATAGTGGAACACAGATGAAGCTTCTAAGTTGATGTAATAGCCAGTAAGAAGTAGTACAATTCAAGATTTAGGTATCGATTATTGACTTTTTTGATGGCTTTGGTGCCTTGGACATGAGCTAGGACCTTACGATTCTGCATGAAAGGAGGACTAGCAGCCGAGTTGCACGGGAGAATGTAAAAAGTGTTCATATGTAGTATAAACCTGAGAAATCCGTCCGTATTCGTCACTTGTTATCGAATCGACTTAAAGCCAGATCGTCACATGGGCCCCTCTTCTCTCTGAAACGGTTGTACTTATCGTCTGCAAAGCAATGTCGCGTGGTGCGGTATGCAGAGACACTAGAAGCACCATAGCAGAACACAGATTAAGCTTCTAAGTTGATGTAATAGCAAGTAAGAAGTAGTAGAATTCAAGTTTTAGGTATCGATTATTGACCTTTTAGCTGGCTTTTGTGCCTTGGACATGAGCTAGGACCATATGATTCCGCACGGATGGAGGACTAGCAGCCGAGTTGATCGGGAGTATGTGAAAAGTGTTCATATGTAGTAAAAACCTGAGAAATCCGTCCATTTTCGTCATTTGTTATCGAATCGACTTAAAGCCAGTTCGTCACATTGGCCCCTCTTCTCTCTAAAACGGTTGTACTTATCGTCTGCAAAGCTATGTCGCGTGCTGCGGTATGCGGAGACACTAAAAGCACCATTGTAGAACACAGATGAAGCTTCTAAGTTGATGTAATAGCCAGTAAGGAGTAGTACAATTCAAGTTTTAGGTATCGAATATTGACTTTTTAGCTGGCTTTGGCGCCTTGGACATGAGCTAGGACCTTAAGATTCTGCATGAAAGGAGGACTAGCAGCCGAGTTGCACGGGAGGATGCGAAAAGTGTTCATATGTAGTAAAAACCTGAGAAATCCGTCCGTTTTCGTAATTTATTATCGAATCGACTTAAAGCAGTGCGTCACATTGGCCGCTCTTCTCTCTGAAACGGTTGTTCTTATCGTCTGCAAAGCTATGTCGCGTGCTGCGGTATGCGGAGACACTAAAAGCACCATAGTAGAAAACAGATGAAGCTACTAAGTTGATGTAATAGCCAGTAAGGAGTAGTACAATTCAAGTTTTAGGTATCGAATATTGACTTTTTAGCTGGCTTTGGCGCCTTGGACATGAGCTAGGACCTTAAGATTCTGCATGAAAGGAGGACTAGCAGCCGAGTTGCACGGGAGGATGCGAAAAGTGTTCATATGTAGTAAAAACCTGAGAAATCCGTCCGTTTTCGTAATTTATTATCGAATCGACTTAAAGCAGTGCGTCACATTGGCCGCTCTTCTCTCTGAAACGGTTGTTCTTATCGTCTGCAAAGCTATGTCGCGTGCTGCGGTATGCGGAGACACTAAAAGCACCATAGTAGAAAACAGATGAAGCTACTAAGTTGATGTAATAGCCAGTAAGGAGTAGTACAATTCAAGTTTTAGGTATCGAATATTGACTTTTTAGGTGGCTTTGGCGCCTTGGACATGAGCTAGGACCTTAAGATTCTGCATGAAAGGAGGATTAGCAGCCGCGTTGCACGGGACTATGTGACAAGTGTTCATATGTAGTAAAAACCTGAGAAATCCGTCCATTTTCGTAATTTGTTATGGAATCGACTTAAAGCCAGATCGTCACATTGGCCTCTCTTCTCTCTGAAACGGTTGTACTTATCGTCTGCAAAGCTATGTCGCGTGCTGCGGTATGCGGAGACACTAACATCACCATAGTGGAACACAGATGAAGCTTCTAAGTTGATGTATTAGCTAGTAAGATGTAGTCAATTTAGGTATCGATTATTGACTTTTTAGCTGGCTTTGGTGCCTTGGACATGAGCTATGTCCTTAAGATTCTGCATGAAAGGAGGACTAGCAGCCGAGTTGAATGGGAGAATGTGAAAAGTGTTCATATGTAGTAAAAACCTGAGAAATCCATCCTTTTTCGTCAGTTGTTATCGAATTAACTTCAAGTCAGATCGTCATATGGCCCGCTCTTCTCTCTGAAACGGTTGTACTTATCGTCTGCAAAGCTATGTCGCGTGCTGCGGTATGCGGAGTCACTAAAAGCACCATAGTAGAACACAGATGAAGCTTCTACGTTGATGTAATAGCCAGTAAGGAGTAGTACAATTCAAGTTTTAGGTATCGAAAATTGACTTTTTAGCTGGCTTTGGTGCCTTGGACATGAGGTAGAACCTTATGATTGTGCATGAAAGGATTACTAGCAGCCGAGTGGCACGGGAGGATGCGAAAAGTGTACATATGTAGTAAAAACCTGAGAAATCCGTCCGTTTTCGGAATATATTATCGAATCGACTTAAAGCAGTGCGTCACATTGGCCGCTCTTCTCTCTGAAACGGTTGTACTTATCGTCTGCAAAGCTATGTCGCGTGCTGCGGTATGCGGAGACACTAAAAGCACCATAGTAGAACACAGATTAAGCTTCTAAGTTGATGTAATAGCCAGTAAGAAGTAGTACAATTCAAGTTTTAGGTATCGATTATTGACTTTTTAGCTGGCTTTTCTGCCTTGGACATGAGCTAGGACCTTATGATTCTGCATGAAAGGAGGACTAGCAGCCGAGTTGCATGGGAGAATGTGAAAAGTGTTCATATGTAGTAAAAACCTGAGAAATCCGTCCGTTTTCGTCATTTGTTATCGAATCGACTTAAAGCCAGATCGTCACATTGGCCGCTCTTCTCTCTGAAACGGTTGTACTTATCGTCTGCAAAGCTATGTCGCGTGCTGCGGTATGCGGAGACACTAACAGCACCATAGTAGAACACAGATTAAGCTTCAAAGTTGATGTAATAGCCAGTACGAAGTAGTACAATTCAAGTTTTAGGTATCGATTATTGACTTTTTAGCTGACTTTTATGCCTTGGACATGAGCTGGGACCTAATGATACTGCATGAAAGGAGGTCTAGCAGCCGAGATGCATGGGAGAATGTGAATAGTGTTCATAAGTAGTAAAAAAATTAGAAATCCGTCCGTTTTCGTCATTTGTTATCGAATCGACTTAAAGCAGATCGTCACATTGGCCGCTCTTCTCTCTGAAACGGTTGTACTTATCGTCTGCAAAGCTATGTCGCGTGCTGCGGTATGCGGAGACACTAAAAGCACCATAGTAGAACACAGATGAAGCTTCAAAGTTGATGTAATAACCAGTAAGAAGTAGTAAAATTCAAGGTTTAGGTATCGATTATTGACTTTTTTGCTGGCTTTGGTGCCTTGGACATGAGCTAGGACCTTACGATTCTGCATGAAAGGAGGACTAGCAGCGGCGTTGCACGGGAGTATGTGAAAAGTGTTCATATGTAGTAAAAACCTGAGAAAACCGTCCAATTTCGTCATTTGTTATCGAGTCAACTTGAAGCCAGATCGTCACATTGCCCGCTCTTGTCTCTGAAACGGTTGTACTTATCGTCTGCAAAGCTATGTCGCGTGCTGCGGTATGCGGAGTCACTAAAAGCACCATAGTAGAACACAGATGAAACTTCTAAGTTGATGTAATAGCCAGTAAGCAGTAGTACAATTCAAGATTTAGGTATCGATTATTGACTTTTTTGCTGGCTTTGGTGCCTTGGACATGAGCTAGGACCTTACGAGTCTGTATGAAAGGAAGACTAGCAGCCAAGTTGCACGGGAGGATGCGAAAAGTGTTCATATGTAGTAAAAACCTGAGAAATCCGTCCGTTTTTGTAATTTATTATCGAATCGACTTAAAGCAGTGCGTCACATTGGCCGCTCTTCTCTCTGAAACGGTTGTACTTATCGTCTGCAAAGCAATGTCGCGTGCTGCGGTATGCGGAGTCACTAAAAGCACCATAGTAGAACACAGATGAAGCTTCTAAGTTGATGTAATAGCCAGTAAGAAGTAGTACAATTCAAGTTTTAGGTATCGAATATTGACTTTTTAGCTGGCTTTGGTGCCTTGGACATGAGGTAGGACCTCACGATTCTGCATGAAAGGAGGACTAGCAGGCGAGTTGCACGGGAGAATGTAAAAAGTGTTCATATGTAGTAAAAACCTGAGAAATCCGTCCGTTTTCGTCATTTGTTATCGAATCGACTTAAAGCCAGATCGTCACATTGGCCCCTCTTCTCTCTGAAACGGTTGTACTTATCGTCTGCAAAGCTATGTCGCGTGCTGCGGTACGCGGAGTCACTAAAAGCACCATAGTAGATCAGAGATGAAGCTTCTAAGTTGATGTGATAGCCAGTGAGAAGTAGTACAATTCAAGTTTTAGGTATCGATTATTGCCTTTTTAGCTGGCTTTGGTGCCTTGGACATGAGCTAGGACCTTAAGATTGTGCATGAAAGGAGGACCAGCAGCCGCGTTGCACGGGAGTATGTGAAAAGTGTTCATATGTAGTAAAAACCTGAGAAATCCGTCCCCTTTTATTCATTTGTTATCCAATCGACTTATAGCCAGATCGTCACATTAGCCGCTCTTCTCTCTGAAACGGTTGTACTTATCGTCTGCAAAGCTATGTCGCGTGCTGCGGTATGCGGAGACACTAAAAGCACCATAGTAGAACACAGATGAAGCTTCTAAGTTGATGTAATAGCCAGTAAGGAGTAGTACAATTCAAGTTTTAGGTATCGATTATTGAATTTTTAGCTGGCTTTGGTGCCTTGGACTTGAGCTAGAACCTTAAGATTCTGCATGAAAGGAGGACTAGCAGCCGAGTTGCACGGGAGAATGCGAAAAGTTTTCATATGTAGTAAAAACCTGAGAAATCCGTCCGTTTTCGGAATATATTAGAGAATCGACTTAAAGCAGTGCGTCACATTGGCCGCTCTTCTCTCTGAAACGGTTGTACTTATCGTCTGCAAAGCTATGTCGCGTGCTGCAGTATTTGGAGACACTAAAAGCACCATAGTAGAACACAGATGAAGCTTCTAAGTTGATGTGATAGCCAGTGAGATGTAGTACAATTCAAGTGTTAGGTATCGATTGTTGACTTTTTAGCTGGCTTTGGTGCCTTGGACATGAGATAGGACCTTACGATTCTGCATGAAAGGAGGACTAGCAGCCAAGTTGCACGGGAGGATGCGAAAAGTGTTCATATGTAGTAAAAACCTGAGAAATCCGTCCGTTTTCGTAAATTATTATCGAATCGACTTAAAGCAGTGCGTCACATTGGCCGCTCTTCTCTCTGAAACGGTTGTACTTATCGTCTGCAAAGCTATGTCGCGTGCTGCAGTATGTGGAGACACTAAAAGCACCATAGTAGAACACAGATGAAGCTTCTAAGTTGATGTGATAGCCAGTGAGATGTAGTACAATTCAAGTTTTAGGTATCGAATAAAGAATTTTTAGCTGGCATTGGTGCCTTGGACATGAGGTAGAACCTTATGATTGTGCATGAAAGGATTACTAGCAGCCGAGTGGCACGGGAGGATGCGAAAAGTGTACATATGTAGTAAAAACCTGAGAAATCCGTCCGTTTTCGGAATATATTATCGAATCGACTTAAAGCAGTGCGTCACATTGGCCGCTCTTCTCTCTGAAACGGTTGTACTTATCGTCTGCAAAGCTATGTCGCGTGCTGCGGTATGCGGAGACACTAAAAGCACCATAGTAGAACACAGATTAAGCTTCTAAGTTGATGTAATAGCCAGTAAGAAGTAGTACAATTCAAGTTTTAGGTATCGATTATTGACTTTTTAGCTGGCTTTTCTGTCTTGGACATGAGCTAGGACCTTATGATTCTGCATGAAAGGAGGACTAGCAGCCGAGTTGCATGGGAGAATGTGAAAAGTGTTCATATGTAGTAAAAACCTGAGAAATCCGTCCGTTTTCGTCATTTGTTATCGAATCGACTTAAAGCCAGATCGTCACATTGGCCGCTCTTCTCTCTGAAACGGTTGTACTTATCGTCTGCAAAGCTATGTCGCGTGCTGCGGTATGCGGAGACACTAACAGCACCATAGTAGAACACAGATTAAGCTTCAAAGTTGATGTAATAGCCAGTAGGAAGTAGTACAATTCAAGTTTTAGGTATCGATTATTGACTTTTTAGCTGGCTTTTATGCCTTGGACATGAGCTGGGACCTAATGATACTGCATGAAAGGAGGACTAGCAGCCGAGATGCATGGGAGAATGTGAATAGTGTTCATATGTAGTAAAAAAATTAGAAATCCGTCCGTTTTCGTCATTTGTTATCGAATCGACTTAAAGCAGATCGTCACATTGACCGCTCTTCTCTCTGAAACGGTTGTACTTATCGTCTGCAAAGCTATGTCGCGTGCTGCGGTATGCGGAGACACTAAAAGCACCATAGTAGAACACAGATGAAGCTTCATAGTTGATGTAATAACCAGTAAGAAGTAGTAAAATTCAAGGTTTAGGTATCGATTATTGACTTTTTAGCTGGCTTTGGTGCCTTGGACATGAGCTAGGACCTTACGATTCTGCATGAAAGGAGGACTAGCAGCGGCGTTGCACGGGAGTATGTGAAAAGTGTTCATATGTAGTAAAAACCTGAGAAAACCGTCCAATTTCGTCATTTGTTATCGAGTCAACTTGAAGCCAGATCGTCACATTGCCCGCTCTTGTCTCTGAAACGGTTGTACTTATCGTCTGTAAAGCTATGTCGCGTGCTGCGGTATGCGGAGTCACTAAAAGCACCATAGTAGAACACAGATGAAACTTCTAAGTTGATGTAATAGCCAGTAAGCAGTAGTACAATTCAAGATTTAGGTATCGATTATTGACTTTTTTGCTGGCTTTGGTGCCTTGGACATGAGCTAGGACCTTACGAGTCTGTATGAAAGGAAGACTAGCAGCCAAGTTGCACGGGAGGATGCGAAAAGTGTTCATATGTAGTAAAAACCTGAGAAATCCGTCCGTTTTTGTAATTTATTATCGAATCGACTTAAAGCAGTGCGTCACATTGGCCGCTCTTCTCTCTGAAACGGTTGTACTTATCGTCTGCAAAGCAATGTCGCGTGCTGCGGTATGCGGAGTCACTAAAAGCACCATAGTAGAACACAGATGAAGCTTCTAAGTTGATGTAATAGCCAGTAAGAAGTAGTACAATTCAAGTTTTAGGTATCGAATATTGACTTTTTAGCTGGCTTTGGTGCCTTGGACATGAGGTAGGACCTCACGATTCTGCATGAAAGGAGGACTAGCAGGCGAGTTGCACGGGAGAATGTAAAAAGTGTTCATATGTAGTAAAAACCTGAGAAATCCGTCCGTTTTCGTCATTTGTTATCGAATCGACTTAAAGCCAGATCGTCACATTGGCCCCTCTTCTCTCTGAAACGGTTGTACTTATCGTCTGCAAAGCTATGTCGCGTGCTGCGGTACGCTGAGTCACTAAAAGCACCATAGTAGATCAGAGATGAAGCTTCTAAGTTGATGTGATAGCCAGTGAGAAGTAGTACAATTCAAGTTTTAGGTATCGATTATTGCCTTTTTAGCTGGCTTTGGTGCCTTGGACATGAGCTAGGACCTTAAGATTGTGCATGAAAGGAGGACTAGCAGCCGCGTTGCACGGGAGTATGTGAAAAGTGTTCATATGTAGTAAAAACCTGAGAAATCCGTCCCCTTTTATTCATTTGTTATCGAATCGACTTATAGCCAGATCGTCACATTAGCCGCTCTTCTCTCTGAAACGGTTGTACTTATCGTCTGCAAAGGTATGTCGCGTGCTGCAGTATTTGGAGACACTAAAAGCACCATAGTAGAACACAGATGAAGCTTCTAAGTTGATGTGATAGCCAGTGAGATGTAGTACAATTCAAGTTTTAGGTATCGATTGTTGACTTTTTAGCTGGCTTTGGTGCCTTGGACATGAGCTAGGACCTTACGATTCTGCATGAAAGGAGGACTAGCAGCCAAGTTGCACGGGAGGATGCGAAAAGTGTTCATATGTAGTAAAAACCTGAGAAATCCGTCCGTTTTCGTAAATTATTATCGAATCGACTTAAAGCAGTGCGTCACATTGGCCGCTCTTCTCTCTGAAACGGTTGTACTTATCGTCTGCAAAGCTATGTCGCGTGCTGCAGTATGTGGAGACACTAAAAGCACCATAGTAGAACACAGATGAAGCTTCTAAGTTGATGTGATAGCCAGTGAGATGTAGTACAATTCAAGTTTTAGGTATCGAATAAAGAATTTTTAGCTGGCTTTGGTGCCTTGGACATGAGCTAGGACCTTACGATTCTGCATGAAAGGAGGACTAGCAGCCGAGTTGCACGGGAGAATGCGAAACGTTTTCATATGTAGTAAAAACCTGAGAAATCCGTCCGTTTTCGTAATTTATTATCGAATCGACTTAAAGCAGTGCGTCACATTGGCCGCTCTTCTCTCTGAAACGGTTGTACTTATCGTCTGCAAAGCTATGTCGCGTGCTGCGGTATGCGGAGACACTAAAAGCACCATAGTAGAACACAGATGAAGCTTCTAAGTTGTAATAGCCAGTAAGAAGTAGTACAATTCAAGTTTTAGGTATCGATTATTGACTTTTTAGCTGGCTTTTGTGCCTTGGACATGAGCTAGGACCTTATGATTCCGCATGGAAGGAGCACTAGCAGCCGAGTTGCATGGGAGAATGTGAAAAGAGTTCATATGTAGTAAAAACCTGAGAAATCCGTCCGTTTTCGTCATTTGTTATCGAATCGACTTAAAGCCAGGTCGTTACATTGGCCGCTCTTCTCTCTGAAACGGTTGTACTTATCGTCTGCAAAGCTATGTCGCGTGCTGCGGTATGCGGAGACACTAAAATCACCATAGTAGAACACAGATGAAGCTTCTATGTTGATGTAATAGCCAGTAAGAAGTAGTACAATTCAAGATTTAGGTATCGATTATTGACTTTTTTGCTGGCTTTGGTGCCTTGGACATGAGCTAGGACCTTACGATTCTGCATGAAAGAAGGACTAGCAGCCGAGTTGCACGGGAGAAAGTAAAAATTGTTCATATGTAGTAGAAAACTGAGAAATCCGTCCGTTTTCGTCATTTGTTATCGAATCGACTTAAAGCCAGATCGTTACATTGGCCGCTCTTCTCTTTGAAACGGTTGTACTTATCGTCTGCAAAGCTATGTCGTGTGCTGCGGTATGCGGAGATACATAAAGCACCATAGTAGAACACAGATGAAGCTTCTAAGTTGATGTAATAGCCAGTAAGAAGTAGTACAATTCAAGATTTAGGTATCGATTATTGACTTTTTACCCTTCTTTGGTGCCTTGGACATGAGCTGGGGCCTTAAGATTCTGCATGAAACGAGGACTAGCAGCCGAGTTGCACGGGAGAATGTGAAAAGTGTTCATATGTATTAAAAACCTGAGAAATCCGTTCGTTTTCGTCATTTGTTATCGAATCGACTCAAAGCCAAATCGTCACATTGGTCGCTCTCCTCTCTGAAACGGTTGTACTTATCGTCTGCAAAGCTATGTCGCGTGCTGCGGTATGCGGAGACACTAAAATCACCATAGTGGAACACAGATGAAGCTTCTAAGTTGATGTGATAGCCAGTGAGAAGTAGTACAATTCAAGTTTTAGGTATCGATTATTGACTTTTTAGCTGGCTTTGGTGCCTTGGACATGAGCTAGGACCTTAAGATTGTGCATGAAAGGAGGACTAGCAGCCGCGTTGCACGGGAGTATGTGAAAAGTGTTCATATGTAGTAAAAACCTGAGAAATCCGTCCCCTTTTATTCATTTGTTATCGAATCGACTTATAGCCAGATCGTCACATTGGCCGCTCTTCTCTCTGAAACGGTTGTACTTATCGTCTGCAAAGCTATGTCGCGTGCTGCGGTATGCGGAGACACTAAAAGCACCATAGTAGAACACAGATGAAGCTTCTAAGTTGATGTAATAGCCAGTAAGGAGTAGTACAATTCAAGTTTTAGGTATCGAATATTGAATTTTTAGCTGGATTTGGTGCCTTGGACTTGAGCTAGGACCTTAAGATTCTGCATGAAAGGCGGACTAGCAGCCGAGTTGCACGGGAGAATGCGAAAAATTTTCATATGTAGTAAAAACCTGAGAAATCCGTCCGTTTTCGGAATATATTATCGAATCGACTTAAAGCAGTGCGTCACATTGGCCGCTCTTCTCTCTGAAACGGTTGTACTTATCGTCTGCAAAGCTATGTCGCGAGCTGCAGTATTTGGAGACACTAAAAGCACCATAGTAGAACACAGATGAAGCTTCTAAGTTGATGTGATAGCCAGTGAGATGTAGTACAATTCAAGTTTTAGGTATCGATTATTGACTTTTTAGCTGGCTTTGGTGCCTTGGACATGAGCTAGGACCTTACGATTCTGCATGAAAGGAGGACTAGCAGCCAAGTTGCACGGGAGGATGCGAAAAGTGTTCATATGTAGTAAAAACCTGAGAAATCCGTCCGTTTTCGTAAATTATTATCGAATCGACTTAAAGCAGTGCGTCACATTGGCCGCTCTTCTCTCTGAAACGGTTGTACTTATCGTCTGCAAAGCAATGTCGCGTGCTGCGGTATGCGGAGACACTAAAAGCACCATAGTAGAACACAGATGAAGCTTCTAAGTTGATGTAATAGCCAGTAGGAAGTAATACAATTCAAGTTTTAGGTATCGAATATTGACTTTTTAGCTGGCTTTGGTGCCTTGGACATGAGCTAGGACCTTACGATTCTGCATGAAATCAGGACTAGCAGCCGCGTTGCACGGGAGTATGTGAAAAGTGTTCATATGTAGTAAAAACCTGAGAAAACCGTCCATTTTCGTCATTTGTTATCGAATCGACTGAAAGCCAGATCGTCACATTGGCCCCTCTTCTCTCTGAAACGTTTGTACTTATCGTCTGCAAAGCTATGTCGCGTGCTGCGGTATGCGGAGACACTAAAATCACCATAGTGGAACACAGATGAAGCTTCTAAGTTGATTTAATAGCCAGTAAGAAGTAGTACAATTCAAGTTTTAGGTATCGATTATTGACTTTTTAGCTGGCTTTGGTGACTTGCACATGAGCTATGTCCTTAAGATTCTGCATGGAAGGAGGACTAGCAGCCGAGTTGCATGGGAGGATGTGAAAGGTGTTCATATGTAGTAAAAACCTGAGAAATCCGTCCCCTTTTATTCATTTGTTATCGAATCGACTTAAATCCAGATCGTCACATTGGCCGCTCTTCTCTCTGAAACGGTTGTACTTATCGTCTGCAAAGCTATGTCGCGTGCTGCGGTATGCGGAGACACTAAAAGCACCATAGTAGAACACAGATGAAGCTTCTAAGTTGATGTAATAGCCAATAAGGAGCAGTACAATTCAAGTTTTAGGTATTGAATATTGAATTTTTTGCTGGCTTTGGTGCCTTGGACTTGAGCTAGGACCTTAAGATTCTGCATGAAAGGAGGACTAGCAACCGAGTTGCACGGGAGAAAGCGAAAAGTTTTCATATGTAGTAAAAACCTGAGAAATCCGTCCGTTTTCGGAATATATTATCGAATCAACTTAAAGCAGTGCGTCACATTGGCCGCTCATCTCTCAGAAACGGTTGTACTTATCGTCTGCAAAGCTATGTCGCGTGCTGCGGTATGCGGAGACACTAAAAGCACCATAGTAGAACACAGATGAAGCTTCTAAGTTGATGTGATAGCCAGTGAGATGTAGTACAATTCAAGTTTTAGGTATCGAATAAAGAATTTTTAGCTGGCGTTGGTGCCTTGGACATGAGCTAGGACCTTACGATTCTGCATGAAAGGAGGACTAGCAGCCGAGTTGCACGGGAGAATGCGAAAAGTTTTCATATGTAGTAAAAACCTGAGAAATCCGTCCGTTTTCGTAATTTATTATCGAATCGACTTAAAGCAGTGCGTCACATTGGCCGCTCTTCTCTCTGAAACGGTTGTACTTATCGTCTGCAAAGCTATGTCGCGTGCTGCGGTATGCGGAGACACTAAAAGCACCATAGTAGAACACAGATGAAGCTTCTAAGTTGTAATAGCCAGTAAGAAGTAGTACAATTCAAGTTTTAGGTATCGATTATTGACTTTTTAGCTGGCTTTTGTGCCTTGGACATGAGCTAGGACCTTATGATTCCGCATGGAAGGAGGACTAGCAGCCGAGTTGCATGGGAGAATGTGAAAAGAGTTCATATGTAGTAAAAACCTGAGAAATCCGTCCGTTTTCGTCATTTGTTATCGAATCGACTTAAAGCCAGGTCGTTACATTGGCCGCTCTTCTCTCTGAAACGGTTGTACTTATCGTCTGCAAAGCTATGTCGCGTGCTGCGGTATGCGGAGACACTAAAATCACCATAGTAGAACACAGATGAAGCTTCTATGTTGATGTAATAGCCAGTAAGAAGTAGTACAATTCAAGTTTTAGGTATCGAATATTGACTTTTTAGCTGGCTTTGGTGCCTTGGACATGAGGTAGGACCTCACGATTCTGCATGAAAGGAGGACTAGCAGGCGAGTTGCACGGCAGAATGTAAAAAGTGTTCATATGTAGTAAAAACCTGAGAAATCCGTCCGTTTTCGTCATTTGTTATCGAATCGACTTAAAGCCAGATCGTCACATTGGCCCCTCTTCTCTCTGAAACGGTTGTACTTATCGTCTGCAAAGCTATGTCGCGTGCTGCGGTACGCGGAGTCACTAAAAGCACCATAGTAGATCAGAGATGAAGCTTCTAAGTTGATGTGATAGCCAGTGAGAAGTAGTACAATTCAAGTTTTAGGTATCGATTATTGCCTTTTTAGCTGGCTTTGGTGCCTTGGACATGAGCTGGGACCTTAAGATTGTGCATGAAAGGAGGACTAGCAGCCGCGTTGCACGGGAGTATGTGAAAAGTGTTCATATGTAGTAAAAACCTGAGAAATCCGTCCCCTTTTATTCATTTGTTATCGAATCGACTTATAGCCAGATCGTCACATTAGCCGCTCTTCTCTTTGAAACGGTTGTACTTATCGTCTGCAAAGCTATGTCGCGTGCTGCAGTATTTGGAGACACTAAAAGCACCATAGTAGAACACAGATGAAGCTTCTAAGTTGATGTGATAGCCAGTGAGATGTAGTACAATTCAAGTTTTAGGTATCGATTGTTGACTTTTTGGCTGGCTTTGGTGCCTTGGACATGAGCTAGGACCTTACGATTCTGCATGAAAGGAGGACTAGCAGCCAAGTTGCACGGGAGGATGCGAAAAGTGTTCATATGTAGTAAAAACCTGAGAAATCCGTCCGTTTTCGTAAATTATTATCGAATCGACTTAAAGCAGTGCGTCACATTGGCCGCTCTTCTCTCTGAAACGGTTGTACTTATCGTCTGCAAAGCTATGTCGCGTGCTGCAGTATGTGGAGACACTAAAAGCACCATAGTAGAACACAGATGAAGCTTCTAAGTTGATGTGATAGCCAGTGAGATGTAGTACAATTCAAGTTTTAGGTATCGAATAAAGAATTTTTAGCTGGCTTTGGTGCCTTGGACATGAGCTAGGACCTTACGATTCTGCATGAAAGGAGGACTAGCAGCCGAGTTGCACGGGAGAATGCGAAACGTTTTCATATGTAGTAAAAACCTGAGAAATCCGTCCGTTTTCGTAATTTATTATCGAATCGACTTAAAGCAGTGCGTCACATTGGCCGCTCTTCTCTCTGAAACGGTTGTACTTATCGTCTGCAAAGCTATGTCGCGTGCTGCGGTATGCGGAGACACTAAAAGCACCATAGTAGAACACAGATGAAGCTTCTAAGTTGTAATAGCCAGTAAGAAGTAGTACAATTCAAGTTTTAGGTATCGATTATTGACTTTTTAGCTGGCTTTTGTGCCTTGGACATGAGCTAGGACCTTATGATTCCGCATGGAAGGAGGACTAGCAGCCGAGTTGCATGGGAGAATGTGAAAAGAGTTCATATGTAGTAAAAACCTGAGAAATCCGTCCGTTTTCGTCATTTGTTATCGAATCGACTTAAAGCCAGGTCGTTACATTGGCCGCTCTTCTCTCTGAAACGTTTGTACTTATCGTCTGCAAAGCTATGTCGCGTGCTGCGGTATGCGGAGACACTAAAATCACCATAGTAGAACACAGATGAAGCTTCTATGTTGATGTAATAGCCAGTAAGAAGTAGTACAATTCAAGATTTAGGTATCGATTATTGACTTTTTTGCTGGCTTTGGTGCCTTGGACATGAGCTAGGACCTTACGATTCTGCATGAAAGAAGGACTAGCAGTCGAGTTGCACGGGAGAAAGTAAAAATTGTTCATATGTAGTAGAAAACTGAGAAATCCGTCCGTTTTCGTCATTTGTTATCGAATCGACTTAAAGCCAGATCGTTACATTGGCCGCTCTTCTCTCTGAAACGGTTGTACTTATCGTCTGCAAAGCTATGTCGTGTGCTGCGGTATGCGGAGATACATAGAGCACCATAGTAGAACACAGATGAAGCTTCTAAGTTGATGTAATAGCCAGTAAGAAGTAGTACAATTCAAGATTTAGGTATCGATTATTGACTTTTTACCCTTCTTTGGTGCCTTGGACATGAGCTGGGGCCTTAAGATTCTGCATGAAACGAGGACTAGCAGCCGAGTTGCACGGGAGAATGTGAAAAGTGTTCATATGTATTAAAAACCTGAGAAATCCGTTCGTTTTCGTCATTTGTTATCGAATCGACTCAAAGCCAAATCGTCACATTGGTCGCTCTCCTCTCTGAAACGGTTGTACTTATCGTCTGCAAAGCTATGTCGCGTGCTGCGGTATGCGGAGACACTAAAATCACCATAGTGGAACACAGATGAAGCTTCTAAGTTGATGTGATAGCCAGTGAGAAGTAGTACAATTCAAGTTTTAGGTATCGATTATTGACTTTTTAGCTGGCTTTGGTGCCTTGGACATGAGCTAGGACCTTAAGATTGTGCATGAAAGGAGGACTAGCAGCCGCGTTGCACGGGAGTATGTGAAAAGTGTTCATATGTAGTAAAAACCTGAGAAATCCGTCCCCTTTTATTCATTTGTTATCGAATCGACTTATAGCCAGATCGTCACATTGGCCGCTCTTCTCTCTGAAACGGTTGTACTTATCGTCTGCAAAGCTATGTCGCGTGCTGCGGTATGCGGAGACACTAAAAGCACCATAGTAGAACACAGATGAAGCTTCTAAGTTGATGTAATAGAAAGTAAGGAGTAGTACAATTCAAGTTTTAGGTATCGAATATTGAATTTTTAGCTGGCTTTGGTGCCTTGGACTTGAGCTAGGACCTTAAGATTCTGCATGAAAGGCGGACTAGCAGCCGAGTTGCACGGGAGAATGCGAAAAATTTTCATATGTAGTAAAAACCTGAGAAATCCGTCCGTTTTCGGAATATATTATCGAATCGACTTAAAGCAGTGCGTCACATTGGCCGCTCTTCTCTCTGAAACGGTTGTACTTATCGTCTGCAAAGCTATGTCGCGAGCTGCAGTATTTGGAGACACTAAAAGCACCATAGTAGAACACAGATGAAGCTTCTAAGTTGATGTGATAGCCAGTGAGATGTAGTACAATTCAAGTTTTAGGTATCGATTATTGACTTTTTAGCTGGCTTTGGTGCCTTGGACATGAGCTAGGACCTTACGATTCTGCATGAAAGGAGGACTAGCAGCCAAGTTGCACGGGAGGATGCGAAAAGTGTTCATATGTAGTAAAAACCTGAGAAATCCGTCCGTTTTCGTAAATTATTATCGAATAGACTTAAAGCAGTGCGTCACATTGGCCGCTCTTCTCTCTGAAACGGTTGTACTTATCGTCTGCAAAGCAATGTCGCGTGCTGCGGTATGCGGAGACACTAAAAGCACCATAGTAGAACACAGATGAAGCTTCTAAGTTGATGTAATAGCCAGTAGGAAGTAATACAATTCAAGTTTTAGGTATCGAATATTGACTTTTTAGCTGGCTTTGGTGCCTTGGACATGAGCTAGGACCTTACGATTCTGCATGAAATCAGGACTAGCAGCCGCGTTGCACGGGAGTATGTGAAAAGTGTTCATATGTAGTAAAAACCTGAGAAAAACGTCCATTTTCGTCATTTGTTATCGAATCGACTGAAAGCCAGATCGTCACATTGGCCCCTCTTCTCTCTGAAACGTTTGTACTTATCGTCTGCAAAGCTATGTCGCGTGCTGCGGTATGCGGAGACACTAAAATCACCATAGTGGAACACAGATGAAGCTTCTAAGTTGATTTAATAGCCAGTAAGAAGTAGTACAATTCAAGTTTTAGGTATCGATTATTGACTTTTTAGCTGGCTTTGGTGACTTGCACATGAGCTATGTCCTTAAGATTCTGCATGAAAGGAGGACTAGCAGCCGAGTTGCATGGGAGGATGTGAAAGGTGTTCATATGTAGTAAAAACCTGAGAAATCCGTCCCCTTTTATTCATTTGTTATCGAATCGACTTAAATCCAGATCGTCACATTGGCCGCTCTTCTCTCTGAAACGGTTGTACTTATCGTCTGCAAAGCTATGTCGCGTGCTGCGGTATGCGGAGACACTAAAAGCACCATAGTAGAACACAGATGAAGCTTCTAAGTTGATGTAATAGCCAATAAGGAGCAGTACAATTCAAGTTTTAGGTATTGAATATTGAATTTTTTGCTGGCTTTGGTGCCTTGGACTTGAGCTAGGACCTTAAGATTCTGCATGAAAGGAGGACTAGCAACCGAGTTGCACGGGAGAAAGCGAAAAGTTTTCATATGTAGTAAAAACCTGAGAAATCCGTCCGTTTTCGGAATATATTATCGAATCGACTTAAAGCAGTGCGTCACATTGGCCGCTCATCTCTCAGAAACGGTTGTACTTATCGTCTGCAAAGCTATGTCGCGTGCTGCAGTATTTGGAGACACTAAAAGCACCATAGTAGAACACAGATGAAGCTTCTAAGTTGATGTGATAGCCAGTGAGATGTAGTACAATTCAAGTTTTAGGTATCGAATAAAGAATTTTTAGCTGGCTTTGGTGCCTTGGACATGAGCTAGGACCTTACGATTCTGCATGAAAGGAGGACTAGCAGCCGAGTTGCACGGGAGAATGCGAAAAGTTTTCATATGTAGTAAAAACCTGAGAAATCCGTCCGTTTTCGTAATTTATTATCGAATCGACTTAAAGCAGTGCGTCACATTGGCCGCTCTTCTCTCTGAAACGGTTGTACTTATCGTCTGCAAAGCTATGTCGCGTGCTGCGGTATGCGGAGACACTAAAAGCACCATAGTAGAACACAGATGAAGCTTCTAAGTTGTAATAGCCAGTAAGAAGTAATACAATTCAAGTTTTAGGTATCGATTATTGACTTTTTAGCTGGCTTTTGTGCCTTGGACATGAGCTAGGACCTTATGATTCCGCATGGAAGGAGGACTAGCAGCCGAGTTGCATGGGAGAATGTGAAAAGAGTTCATATGTAGTAAAAACCTGAGAAATCCGTCCGTTTTCGTCATTTGTTATCGAATCGACTTAAAGCCAGGTCGTTACATTGGCCGCTCTTCTCTCTGAAACGGTTGTACTTATCGTCTGCAAAGCTATGTCGCGTGCTGCGGTATGCGGAGACACTAAAATCACCATAGTAGAACACAGATGAAGCTTCTATGTTGATATAATAGCCAGTAAGAAGTAGTACAATTCAAGATTTAGGTATCGATTATTGACTTTTTTGCTGGCTTTGGTGCCTTGGACATGAGCTAGGACCTTACGATTCTGCATGAAAGAAGGACTAGCAGCCGAGTTGCACGGGAGAAAGTAAAAATTGTTCATATGTAGTAGAAAACTGAGAAATCCGTCCGTTTTCGTCATTTGTTATCGAATCGACTTAAAGCCAGATCGTTACATTGGCCGCTCTTCTCTCTGAAACGGTTGTACTTATCGTCTGCAAAGCTATGTCGTGTGCTGCGGTATGCGGAGATACATAAAGCACCATAGTAGAACACAGATGAAGCTTCTAAGTTGATGTAATAGCCAGTAAGAAGTAGTACAATTCAAGATTTAGGTATCGATTATTGACTTTTTACCCTTCTTTGGTGCCTTGGACATGAGCTGGGGCCTTAAGATTCTGCATGAAATGAGGACTAGCAGCCGAGTTGCACGGGAGAATGTGAAAAGTGTTCATATGTATTAAAAACTTGAGAAATACGTTCGTTTTCGTCATTTGTTATCGAATCGACTCAAAGCCAAATCGTCACATTGGTCGCTCTCCTCTCTGAAACGGTTGTACTTATCGTCTGCAAAGCTATGTCGAGTGCTGCGGTATGCGGAGACACTAAAATCACCATAGTGGAACACAGATGAAGCTTCTAAGTTGATGTGATAGCCAGTGAGAAGTAGTACAATTCAAGTTTTAGGTATCGATTATTGACTTTTTAGCTGGCTTTGGTGCCTTGGACATGAGCTAGGACCTTACGATTCTGCATGAAATCAGGACTAGCAGCCGCGTTGCACGGGAGTATGTGAAAAGTGTTCATATGTAGTAAAAACCTGAGAAAACCGTCCATTTTCGTCATTTGTTATCGAATCGACTGAAAGCCAGATCGTCACATTGGCCCCTCTTCTCTCTGAAACGTTTGTACTTATCGTCTGCAAAGCTATGTCGCGTGCTGCGGTATGCGGAGACACTAAAATCACCATAGTGGAACACAGATGAAGCTTCTAAGTTGATTTAATAGCCAGTAAGAAGTAGTACAATTCAAGTTTTAGGTATCGATTATTGACTTTTTAGCTGGCTTTGGTGACTTGCACATGAGCTATGTCCTTAAGATTCTGCATGAAAGGAGGACTAGCAGCCGAGTTGCATGGGAGGATGTGAAAGGTGTTCATATGTAGTAAAAACCTGAGAAATCCGTCCCCTTTTATTCATTTGTTATCGAATCGACTTAAATCCAGATCGTCACATTGGCCGCTCTTCTCTCTGAAACGGTTGTACTTATCGTCTGCAAAGCTATGTCGCGTGCTGCGGTATGCGGAGACACTAAAAGCACCATAGTAGAACACAGATGAAGCTTCTAAGTTGATGTAATAGCCAATAAGGAGCAGTACAATTCAAGTTTTAGGTATTGAATATTGAATTTTTTGCTGGCTTTGGTGCCTTGGACTTGAGCTAGGACCTTAAGACTCTGCATGAAAGGAGAACTAGCAACCGAGTTGCACGGGAGAATGCGAAAAGTTTTCATATGTAGTAAAAACCTGAGAAATCCGTCCGTTTTCGGAATATATTATCGAATCGACTTAAAGCAGTGCGTCACATTGGCCGCTCATCTCTCTGAAACGGTTGTACTTATCGTCTGCAAAGCTATGTCGCGTGCTGCAGTATTTGGAGACACTAAAAGCACCATAGTAGAACACAGATGAAGCTTCTAAGTTGATGTGATAGCCAGTGAGATGTAGTACAATTCAAGTTTTAGGTATCGAATAAAGAATTTTTAGCTGGCTTTGGTGCCTTGGACATGAGCTAGGACCTTATGATTCCGCATGGAAGGAGGACTAGCAGCCGAGTTGCATGGGAGAATGTGAAAAGAGTTCATATGTAGTAAAAACCTGAGAAATCCGTCCGTTTTCGTCATTTGTTATCGAGTCAACTTGAAGCCAGATCGTCACATTGCCCGCTCTTGTCTCTGAAACGGTTGTACTTATCGTCTGCAAAGCTATGTCGCGTGCTGCGGTATGCGGAGTCACTAAAAGCACCATAGTAGAACACAGATGAAACTTCTAAGTTGATGTAATAGCCAGTAAGCAGTAGTACAATTCAAGATTTAGGTATCGATTATTGACTTTTTTGCTGGCTTTGGTGCCTTGGACATGAGCTAGGACCTTACGATTCTGCATGAAAGGAGGACTAGCAGCGGCGTTGCACGGGAGTATGTGAAAAGTGTTCATATGTAGTAAAAACCTGAGAAAACCGTCCAATTTCGTCATTTGTTATCGAGTCAACTTGAAGCCAGATCGTCACATTGCCCGCTCTTGTCTCTGAAACGGTTGTACTTATCGTCTGCAAAGCTATGTCGCGTGCTGCGGTATGCGGAGTCACTAAAAGCACCATAGTAGAACACAGATGAAACTTCTAAGTTGATGTAATAGCCAGTAAGCAGTAGTACAATTCAAGATTTAGGTATCGATTATTGACTTTTTTGCTGGCTTTGGTGCCTTGGACATGAGCTAGGACCTTACGAGTCTGTATGAAAGGAAGACTAGCAGCCAAGTTGCACGGGAGGATGCAAAAAGTGTTCATATGTAGTAAAAACCTGAGAAATCCGTCCGTTTTTGTAATTTATTATCGAATCGACTTAAAGCAGTGCGTCACATTGGCCGCTCTTCTCTCTGAAACGGTTGTACTTATCGTCTGCAAAGCAATGTCGCGTGCTGCGGTATGCGGAGTCACTAAAAGCACCATAGTAGAACACAGATGAAGCTTCTAAGTTGATGTAATAGCCAGTAAGAAGTAGTACAATTCAAGTTTTAGGTATCGAATATTGACTTTTTAGCTGGCTTTGGTGCCTTGGACATGAGGTAGGACCTCACGATTCTGCATGAAAGGAGGACTAGCAGGCGAGTTGCACGGGAGAATGTAAAAAGTGTTCATATGTAGTAAAAACCTGAGAAATCCGTCCGTTTTCGTAAATTATTATCGAATCGACTTAAAGCAGTGCGTCACATTGGCCGCTCTTCTCTCTGAAACGGTTGTACTTATCGTCTGCAAAGCTATGTCGCGTGCTGCAGTATGTGGAGACACTAAAAGCACCATAGTAGAACACAGATGAAGCTTCTAAGTTGATGTGATAGCCAGTGAGATGTAGTACAATTCAAGTTTTAGGTATCGAATAAAGAATTTTTAGCTGGCTTTGGTGCCTTGGACATGAGCTAGGACCTTACGATTCTGCATGAAAGGAGGACTAGCAGCCGAGTTGCACGGGAGAATGCGAAAAGTTTTCATATGTAGTAAAAACCTGAGAAATCCGTCCGTTTTCGTAATTTATTATCGAATCGACTTAAAGCAGTGCGTCACATTGGCCGCTCTTCTCTCTGAAACGGTTGTACTTATCGTCTGCAAAGCTATGTCGCGTGCTGCGGTATGCGGAGTCACTAAAAGCACCATAGTAGAACACAGATGAAGCTTCTAAGTTGATGTAATAGCCAGTAAGGAGTAGTACAATTCAAGTTTTAGGTATCGAAAATTGACTTTTTAGCTGGCTTTGGTGCCTTGGACATGAGGTAGAACCTTATGATTGTGCATGAAAGGATTACTAGCAGCCGAGTGGCACGGGAGGATGCGAAAAGTGTACATATGTAGTAAAAACCTGAGAAATCCGTCCGTTTTCGGAATATATTATCGAATCGACTTAAAGCAGTGCGTCACATTGGCCGCTCTTCTCTCTGAAACGGTTGTACTTATCGTCTGCAAAGCTATGTCGCGTGCTGCGGTATGCGGAGACACTAAAAGCACCATAAAAGAACACAGATTAAGCTTCTAAGTTGATGTAATAGCCAGTAAGAAGTAGTACAATTCAAGTTTTAGGTATCGATTATTGACTTTTTAGCTGGCTTTTCTGCCTTGGACATGAGCTAGGACCTTATGATTCTGCATGAAAGGAGGACTAGCAGCCGAGTTGCATGGGAGAATGTGAAAAGTGTTCATATGTAGTAAAAACCTGAGAAATCCGTCCGTTTTCGTCATTTGTTATCGAATCGACTTAAAGCCAGATCGTCACATTGGCCGCTCTTCTCTCTGAAACGGTTGTACTTATCGTCTGCAAAGCTATGTCGCGTGCTGCGGTATGCGGAGACACTAACAGCACCATAGTAGAACACAGATGAAGCTTCTAAGTTGTAATAGCCAGTAAGAAGTAATACAATTCAAGTTTTAGGTATCGATTATTGACTTTTTAGCTGGCTTTTGTGCCTTGGACATGAGCTAGGACCTTATGATTCCGCATGGAAGGAGGACTAGCAGCCGAGTTGCATGGGAGAATGTGAAAAGAGTTCATATGTAGTAAAAACCTGAGAAATCCGTCCGTTTTCGTCATTTGTTATCGAATCGACTTAAAGCAGTGCGTCACATTGGCCGCTCTTCTCTCTGAAACGGTTGTACTTATCGTCTGCAAAGCAATGTCGCGTGCTGCGGTATGCGGAGTCACTAAAAGCACCATAGTAGAACACAGATGAAGCTTCTAAGTTGATGTAATAGCCAGTAAGAAGTAGTACAATTCAAGTTTTAGGTATCGAATATTGACTTTTTAGCTGGCTTTGGTGCCTTGGACATGAGGTAGGACCTCACGATTCTGCATGAAAGGAGGACTAGCAGGCGAGTCGCACGGGAGAATGTAAAAAGTGTTCATATGTAGTAAAAACCTGAGAAATCCGTCCGTTTTCGTCATTTGTTATCGAATCGACTTAAAGCCAGATCGTCACATTGGCCCCTCTTCTCTCTGAAACGGTTGTACTTATCGTCTGCAAAGCTATGTCGCGTGCTGCGGTACGCGGAGTCACTAAAAGCACCATAGTAGATCAGAGATGAAGCTTCTAAGTTGATGTGATAGCCAGTGAGAAGTAGTACAATTCAAGTTTTAGGTATCGATTATTGCCTTTTTAGCTGGCTTTGGTGCCTTGGACATGAGCTAGGACCTTAAGATTGTGCATGAAAGGAGGACTAGCAGCCGCGTTGCACGGGAGTATGTGAAAAGTGTTCATATGTAGTAAAAACCTGAGAAATCCGTCCCCTTTTATTCATTTGTTATCGAATCGACTTATAGCCAGATCGTCACATTAGCCGCTCTTCTCTCTGAAACGGTTGTACTTATCGTCTGCAAAGCTATGTCGCGTGCTGCGGTATGCGGAGACACTAAAAGCACCATAGTAGAACACAGATGAAGCTTCTAAGTTGATGTAATAGCCAGTAAGGAGTAGTACAATTCAAGTTTTAGGTATCGATTATTGAATTTTTAGCTGGCTTTGGTGCCTTGGACTTGAGCTAGAACCTTAAGATTCTGCATGAAAGGAGGACTAGCAGCCGAGTTGCACGGGAGAATGCGAAAAGTTTTCATATGTAGTAAAAACCTGAGAAATCCGTCCGTTTTCGGAATATATTATCGAATCGACTTAAAGCAGTGCGTCACATTGGCCGCTCTTCTCTCTGAAACGGTTGTACTTATCGTCTGCAAAGCTATGTCGCGTGCTGCAGTATTTGGAGACACTAAAAGCACCATAGTAGAACACAGATGAAGCTTCCAAGTTGATGTGATAGCCAGTGAGATGTAGTACAATTCAAGTTTTAGGTATCGATTGTTGACTTTTTAGCTGGCTTTGGTGCCTTGGACATGAGCTAGGACCTTACGATTCTGCATGAAAGGAGGACTAGCAGCCAAGTTGCACTGGAGGATGCGAAAAGTGTTCATATGTAGTAAAAACCAGAGAAATCCGTCAGTTTTCGTAAATTATTATCGAATCGACTTAAAGCAGTGCGTCACATTGGCCGCTCTTCTCTCTGAAACGGTTGTACTTATCGTCTGCAAAGCTATGTCGCGTGCTGCAGTATGTGGAGACACTAAAAGCACCATAGTAGAACACAGATGAAGCTTCTAAGTTGATGTGATAGCCAGTGAGATGTAGTACAATTCAAGTTTTAGGTATCGAATAAAGAATTTTTAGCTGGCTTTGGTGCCTTGGACATGAGCTAGGACCTTACGATTCTGCATGAAAGGAGGACTAGCAGCCGAGTTGCACGGGAGAATGCGAAAAGTTTTCATATGTAGTAAAAACCTGAGAAATCCGTCCGTTTTCGTAATTTATTATCGAATCGACTTAAAGCAGTGCGTCACATTGGCCGCTCTTCTCTCTGAAACGGTTGTACTTATCGTCTGCAAAGCTATGTCGCGTGCTGCGGTATGCGGAGTCACTAAAAGCACCATAGTAGAACACAGATGAAGCTTCTAAGTTGATGTAATAGCCAGTAAGGAGTAGTACAATTCAAGTTTTAGGTATCGAAAATTGACTTTTTAGCTGGCTTTGGTGCCTTGGACATGAGGTAGAACCTTATGATTGTGCATGAAAGGATTACTTTCAGCCGAGTGGCACGGGAGGATGCGAAAAGTGTACATATGTAGTAAAAACCTGAGAAATCCATCCGTTTTCGGAATATATTATCGAATCGACTTAAAGCAGTGCGTCACATTGGCCGCTCTTCTCTCTGAAACGGTTGTACTTATCGTCTGCAAAGCTATGTCGCGTGCTGCGGTATGCGGAGACACTAAAAGCACCATAAAAGAACACAGATTAAGCTTCTAAGTTGATGTAATAGCCAGTAAGAAGTAGTACAATTCAAGTTTTAGGTATCGATTATTGACTTTTTAGCTGGCTTTTCTGCCTTGGACATGAGCTAGGACCTTATGATTCTGCATGAAAGGAGGACTAGCAGCCGAGTTGCATGGGAGAATGTGAAAAGTGTTCATATGTAGTAAAAACCTGAGAAATCCGTCCGTTTTCGTCATTTGTTATCGAATCGACTTAAAGCCAGATCGTCACATTGGCCGCTCTTCTCTCTGAAACGGTTGTACTTATCGTCTGCGAAGCTATGTCGCGTGCTGCGGTATGCGGAGACACTAAAAGCACCATAGTAGAACACAGATGAAGCTTCAAAGTTGATGTAATAACCAGTAAGAAGTAGTAAAATTCAAGGTTTAGGTATCGATTATTGACTTTTTTGCTGGCTTTGGTGCCTTGGACATGAGCTAGGACCTTACGATTCTGCATGAAAGGAGGACTCTCAGCGGCGTTGCACGGGAGTATGTGAAAAGTGTTCATATGTAGTAAAAACCTGAGAAAACCGTCCAATTTCGTCATTTGTTATCGAGTCAACTTGAAGACAGATCGTCACATTGCCCGCTCTTGTCTCTGAAACGGTTGTACTTATCGTCTGCAAAGCTATGTCGCGTGCTGCGGTATGCGGAGTCACTAAAAGCACCATAGTAGAACACAGATGAAACTTCTAAGTTGATGTAATAGCCAGTAAGCAGTAGTACAATTCAAGATTTAGGTATCGATTATTGACTTTTTTGCTGGCTTTGGTGCCTTGGACATGAGCTAGGACCTTACGAGTCTGTATGAAAGGAAGACTAGCAGCCAAGTTGCACTGGAGGATGCGAAAAGTGTTCATATGTAGTAAAAACCTGAGAAATCCGTCCGTTTTTGTAATTTATTATCGAATCGACTTAAAGCAGTGCGTCACATTGGCCGCTCTTCTCTCTGAAACGGTTGTACTTATCGTCTGCAAAGCAATGTCGCGTGCTGCGGTATGCGGAGTCACTAAAAGCACCATAGTAGAACACAGATGAAGCTTCTAAGTTGATGTAATAGCCAGTAAGAAGTAGTACAATTCAAGTTTTAGGTATCGAATATTGACTTTTTAGCTGGCTTTGGTGCCTTGGACATGAGGTAGGACCTCACGATTCTGCATGAAAGGAGGACTAGCAGGCGAGTCGCACGGGAGAATGTAAAAAGTGTTCATATGTAGTAAAAACCTGAGAAATCCGTCCGTTTTCGTCATTTGTTATCGAATCGACTTAAAGCCAGATCGTCACATTGGCCCCTCTTCTCTCTGAAACGGTTGTACTTATCGTCTGCAAAGCTATGTCGCGTGCTGCGGTACGCGGAGTCACTAAAAGCACCATAGTAGATCAGAGATGAAGCTTCTAAGTTGATGTGATAGCCAGTGAGAAGTAGTACAATTCAAGTTTTAGGTATCGATTATTGCCTTTTTAGCTGGCTTTGGTGCCTTGGACATGAGCTAGGACCTTAAGATTGTGCATGAAAGGAGGACTAGCAGCCGCGTTGCACGGGAGTATGTGAAAAGTGTTCATATGTAGTAAAAACCTGAGAAATCCGTCCCCTTTTATTCATTTGTTATCGAATCGACTTATAGCCAGATCGTCACATTAGCCGCTCTTCTCTCTGAAACGGTTGTACTTATCGTCTGCAAAGCTATGTCGCGTGCTGCGGTATGCGGAGACACTAAAAGCACCATAGTAGAACACAGATGAAGCTTCTAAGTTGATGTAATAGCCAGTAAGGAGTAGTACAATTCAAGTTTTAGGTATCGATTATTGAATTTTTAGCTGGCTTTGGTGCCTTGGACTTGAGCTAGAACCCTAAGATTCTGCATGAAAGGAGGACTAGCAGCCGAGTTGCACGGGAGAATGCGAAAAGTTTTCATATGTAGTAAAAACCTGAGAAATCCGTCCGTTTTCGGAATATATTATCGAATCGACTTAAAGCAGTGCGTCACATTGGCCGCTCTTCTCTCTGAAACGGTTGTACTTATCGTCTGCAAAGCTATGTCGCGTGCTGCAGTATTTGGAGACACTAAAAGCACCATAGTAGAACACAGATGAAGCTTCTAAGTTGATGTGATAGCCAGTGAGATGTAGTACAATTCAAGTTTCAGGTATCGATTGTTGACTTTTTAGCTGGCTTTGGTGCCTTGGACATGAGCTAGGACCTTACGATATTGCATGAAAGAAGGACTAGCAGCCGAGTTGCACGGGAGAAAGTAAAAATTGTTCATATGTAGTAGAAAACTGAGAAATCCGTCCGTTTTCGTCATTTGTTATCGAATCGACTTAAAGCCAGATCGTTACATTGGCCGCTCTTCTCTCTGAAACGGTTGTACTTATCGTCTGCAAAGCTATGTCGTGTGCTGCGGTATGCGGAGATACATAAAGCACCATAGTAGAACACAGATGAAGCTTCTAAGTTGATGTAATAGCCAGTAAGAAGTAGTACAATTCAAGATTTAGGTATCGATTATTGACTTTTTACCCTTCTTTGGTGCATTGGACATGAGCTGGGGCCTTAAGATTCTGCATGAAACGAGGACTAGCTGCCGAGTTGCACAGGAGAATGTGAAAAGTGTTCATATGTATTAAAAACCTGAGAAATCCGTTCGTTTTCGTCATTTGATATCGAATCGACTCAAAGCCAAATCGTCACATTGGTCGCTCTCCTCTCTGAAACGGTTGTACTTATCGTCTGCAAAGCTATGTCGCGTGCTGCGGTATGCGGAGACACTAAAATCACCATAGTGGAACACAGATGAAGCTTCTAAGTTGATGTGATAGCCAGTGAGAAGTAGTACAATTCAAGTTTTAGGTATCGATTATTGACTTTTTAGCTGGCTTTGGTGCCTTGGACATGAGCTAGGACCTTAAGATTGTGCATGAAAGGAGGACTAGCAGCCGCGTTGCACGGGAGTATGTGAAAAGTGTTCATATGTAGTAAAAACCTGAGAAATCCGTCCCCTTTTATTCATTTGTTATCGAATCGACTTATAGCCAGATCGTCACATTGGCCGCTCTTCTCTCTGAAACGGTTGTACTTATCGTCTGCAAAGCTATGTCGCGTGCTGCGGTATGCGGAGACACTAAAAGCACCATAGTAGAACACAGATGAAGCTTCTAAGTTGATGTAATAGCCAGTAAGGAGTAGTACAATTCAAGTTTTAGGTATCGAATATTGAATTTTTAGCTGGCTTTGGTGCCTTGGACTTGAGCTAGGACCTTAAGATTCTGCATGAAAGGCGGACTAGCAGCCGAGTTGCACGGGAGAATGCGAAAAGTTTTCATATGTAGTAAAAACCTGAGAAATCCTCCCGTTTTCGGAATATATTATCGAATCGACTTAAAGCAGTGCGTCACATTGGCCGCTCTTCTCTCTGAAACGGTTGTACTTATCGTCTGCAAAGCTATGTCGCGAGCTGCAGTATTTGGAGACACTAAAAGCACCATAGTAGAACACAGATGAAGCTTCTAAGTTGATGTGATAGCCAGTGAGATGTAGTACAATTCAAGTTTTAGGTATCGATTATTGACTTTTTAGCTGGCTTTGGTGCCTTGGACATGAGCTAGGACCTTACGATTCTGCATGAAAGGAGGACTAGCAGCCAAGTTGCACGGGAGGATGCGAAAAGTGTTCATATGTAGTAAAAACCTGAGAAATCCGTCCGTTTTCGTAAATTATTATCGAATCGACTTAAAGCAGTGCGTCACATTGGCCGCTCTTCTCTCTGAAACGGTTGTACTTATCGTCTGCAAAGCAATGTCGCGTGCTGCGGTATGCGGAGACACTAAAAGCACCATAGTAGAACACAGATGAAGCTTCTAAGTTGATGTAATAGCCAGTAGGAAGTAATACAATTCAAGTTTTAGGTATCGAATATTGACTTTTTAGCTGGCTTTGGTGCCTTGGACATGAGCTAGGACCTTACGATTCTGCATGAAATCAGGACTAGCAGCCGCGTTGCACGGGAGTATGTGAAAAGTGTTCATATGTAGTAAAAACCTGAGAAAACCGTCCATTTTCGTCATTTGTTATCGAATCGACTGAAAGCCAGATCGTCACATTGGCCCCTCTTCTCTCTGAAACATTTGTACTTATCGTCTGCAAAGCTATGTCGCGTGCTGCGGTATGCGGAGACACTAAAATCACCATAGTGGAACACAGATGAAGCTTCTAAGTTGATTTAATAGCCAGTAAGAAGTAGTACAATTCAAGTTTTAGGTATCGATTATTGACTTTTTAGCTGGCTTTGGTGACTTGCACATGAGCTATGTCCTTAAGATTCTGCATGAAAGGAGGACTAGCAGCCGAGTTGCATGGGAGGATGTGAAAGGTGTTCATATGTAGTAAAAACCTGAGAAATCCGTCCCCTTTTATTCATTTGTTATCGAATCGACTTAAATCCAGATCGTCACATTGGCCGCTCTTCTCTCTGAAACGGTTGTACTTATCGTCTGCAAAGCTATGTCGCGTGCTGCGGTATGCGGAGACACTAAAAGCACCATAGTAGAACACAGATGAAGCTTCTAAGTTGATGTGATAGCCAGTGAGATGTAGTACAATTCAAGTTTTAGGTATCGAATAAAGAATTTTTAGCTGGCTTTGGTGCCTTGGACATGAGCTAGGACCTTACGATTCTGCATGAAAGGAGGACTAGCAGCCGAGTTGCACGGGAGAATGCGAAAAGTTTTCATATGTAGTAAAAACCTGAGAAATCCGTCCGTTTTCGTAATTTATTATCGAATCGACTTAAAGCAGTGCGTCACATTGGCCGCTCTTCTCTCTGAAACGGTTGTACTTATCGTCTGCAAAGCTATGTCGCGTGCTGCGGTATGCGGAGACACTAAAAGCACCATAGTAGAACACAGAAGAAGCTTCTAAGTTGTAATAGCCAGTAAGAAGTAGTACAATTCAAGTTTTAGGTATCGCTTATTGACTTTTTAGCTGGCTTTTGTGCCTTGGACATGAGCTAGGACCTTATGATTCCGCATGGAAGGAGGACTAGCAGCCGAGTTGCATGGGAGAATGTGAAAAGAGTTCATATGTAGTAAAAACCTGAGAAATCCGTCCGTTTTCGTCATTTGTTATCGAATCTACTTAAAGCCAGGTCGTTACATTGGCCGCTCTTCTCTCTGAAACGGTTGTACTTATCGTCTGCAAAGCTATGTCGCGTGCTGCGGTATGCGGAGACACTAAAATCACCATAGTAGAACACAGATGAAGCTTCTATGTTGATGTAATAGCCAGTAAGAAGTAGTACAATTCAAGATTTAGGTATCGATTATTGACTTTTTTGCTGGCTTTGGTGCCTTGGACATGAGCTAGGACCTTATGATTCTGCATGAAAGAAGGACTAGCAACCGAGTTGCACGGGAGAAAGTAAAAATTGTTCATATGTAGTAGAAAACTGAGAAATCCGTCCGTTTTCGTCATTTGTTATCGAATCGACTTAAAGCCAGATCGTTACATTGGCCGCTCTTCTCTCTGAAACGGTTGTACTTATCGTCTGCAAAGCTATGTCGTGTGCTGCGGTATGCGGAGATACATAAAGCACCATAGTAGAACACAGATGAAGCTTCTAAGTTGATGTAATAGCCAGTAAGAAGTAGTACAATTCAAGATTTAGGTATCGATTATTGACTTTTTACCCTTCTTTCGTGCCTTGGACATGAGCTGGGGCCTTAAGATTCTGCATGAAACGAGGACTAGCAGCCGAGTTGCACGGTAGAATGTGAAAAGTGTTCATATGTATTAAAAACCTGAGAAATCCGTTCGTTTTCGTCATTTGTTATCGAATCGACTCAAAGCCAAATCGTCACATTGGTCGCTCTCCTCTCTGAAACGGTTGTACTTATCGTCTGCAAAGCTATGTCGCGTGCTGCGGTATGCGGAGACACTAAAATCACCATAGTGGAACACAGATGAAGCTTCTAAGTTGATGTGATAGCCAGTGAGAAGTAGTACAATTCAAGTTTTAGGTATCGATTATTGACTTTTTAGCTGGCTTTGGTGCCTTGGACATGAGCTAGGACCTTAAGATTGTGCATGAAAGGAGGACTAGCAGCCGCGTTGCACGGGAGTATGTGAAAAGTGTTCATATGTAGTAAAAACCTGAGAAATCCGTCCCCTTTTATTCATTTGTTATCGAATCGACTTATAGCCAGATCGTCACATTGGCCGCTCTTCTCTCTGAAACGGTTGTACTTATCGTCTGCAAAGCTATGTCGCGTGCTGCGGTATGCGGAGACACTAAAAGCACCATAGTAGAACACAGATGAAGCTTCTAAGTTGATGTAATAGCCAGTAAGGAGTAGTACAATTCAAGTTGTAGGTATCGAATATTGAATTTTTAGCTGGCTTTGGTGCCTTGGACTTGAGCTAGGACCTTAAGATTCTGCATGAAAGGCGGACTAGCAGCCGAGTTGCACGGGAGAATGCGAGAAGTTTTCATATGTAGTAAAAACCTGAGAAATCCGTCCGTTTTCGGAATATATTATCGAATCGACTTAAAGCAGTGCGTCACATTGGCCGCTCTTCTCTCTGAAACGGTTGTACTTATCGTCTGCAAAGCTATGTCGCGAGCTGCAGTATTTGGAGACACTAAAAGCACCATAGTAGAACACAGATGAAGCTTCTAAGTTGATGTGATAGCCAGTGAGATGTAGTACAATTCAAGTTTTAGGTATCGATTATTGACTTTTTAGCTGGCTTTGGTGCCTTGGACATGAGCTAGGACCTTACGATTCTGCATGAAAGGAGGACTAGCAGCCAAGTTGCACGGGAGGATGCGAAAAGTGTTCATATGTAGTAAAAACCTGAGAAATCCGTCCGTTTTCGTAAATTATTATCGAATCGAGTTAAAGCAGTGCGTCACATTGGCCGCTCTTCTCTCTGAAACGGTTGTACTTATCGTCTGCAAAGCTATGTCGCGTGCTGCAGTATTTGGAGACACTAAAAGCACCATAGTAGAACACAGATGAAGCTTCTAATTTGATGTGATAGCCAGTGAGATGTAGTACAATTCAAGTTTTAGGTATCGAATAAAGAATTTTTAGCTGGCTTTGGTGCCTTGGACATGAGCTAGGACCTTATGATTCCGCATGGAAGGAGGACTAGCAGCCGAGATGCATGGGAGAATGTGAAAAGAGTTCATATGTAGTAAAAACCTGAGAAATCCGTCCGTTTTCGTCATTTGTTATCGAATCGACTTAAAGCCAGATCGTTACATTGGCCGCTCTTCTCTCTGAAACGGTTGTACTTATCGTCTGCAAAGCTATGTCGCGTGCTGCGGTATGCGGAGACACTAAAATCACCATAGTAGAACACAGATGAAGCTTCTATGTTGATGTAATAGCCAGTACGAAGTAGTACAATTCAAGATTTAGGTATCGATTATTGACTTTTTTGCTGGCTTTGGTGCCTTGGACATGAGCTAGGACCTTACGATTCTGCATGAAAGAAGGACTAGCAGCCGAGTTGCACGGGAGAAAGTAAAAATTGTTCATATGTAGTATAAAACTGAGAAATCCGTCCGTTTTCGTCATTTGTTATCGAATCGACTTAAAGCCAGATCGTTACATTGGCCGCTCTTCTCTCTGAAACGGTTGTACTTATCCTTGCAAAGCTATGTCGTGTGCTGCGGTATGCGGAGATACATAAAGCACCATAGTAGAACACAGATGAAGCTTCTAAGTTGATGTAATAGCCAGTAAGAAGTAGTACAATTCAAGATTTAGGTATCGATTATTGACTTTTTACCCTTCTTTGGTGCCTTGGACATGAGCTGGGGCCTTAAGATTCTGCATGAAACGAGGACTAGCAGCCGAGTTGCACGGGAGAATGTGAAAAGTGTTCATATGTATTAAAAACCTGAGAAATCCGTTCGTTTTCGTCATTTGTTATCGAATCGACTCAAAGCCAAATCGTCACATTGGTCGCTCTCCTCTCTGAAACGGTTGTACTTATCGTCTGCAAAGCTATGTCGCGTGCTGCGGTATGCGGAGACACTAAAATCACCATAGTGGAACACAGATGAAGCTTCTAAGTTGATGTAATAGCCAGTAAGAAGTAGTACAATTCAAGTTTTAGGTACCGATTATTGACTTTTTAGCTGGCTTTGGTGCCTTGTTCATGAGCTATGTCCTTAAGATTCAGCATGAAAGGAGGACTAGCAGCCGAGTTGCATGGGAGAATGTGAAAAGTGTTCATTGTAGTAAAAACCTGAGAAATCCGTTCGTTTTCGTCATTTGTTATCGAATCAACTTGAAGCCAGATCGTCACATTGGCCGCTCTTCTCTCTGAAACGGTTGTACTTATCGTCTGCAAAGCTATGTCGCGTGCTGCGGAATGCGGAGACACTAAAAGCACCATAGTAGAACACAGTTTAAGCTTCTAAGTTGATGTAATAGCCAGTAAGGAGTAGTACAATTCACGTTTTAGGTATCGAATATTGACTTTTTAGATGGCTTTGGTGCCTTGGACATGAGCTAGGACCTTAAGACTCTGCATGAAAGGAGGACTAGCAGCCGAGTTGCACGGGAGGATGCGAAAAGTGTTCATATGTAGTAAAAACCTGAGAAATCCGTCCGTTTTCGTAATTTATAATCGAATCGACTTAAAGCAGTGCGTCACATTGGCCGCTCTTCTCTCTGAAACGGTTGTACTTATCGTCTGCAAAGCTATGTCGCGTGCTGCGGTATGCGGAGACACTAAAAGCACCATAGTAGAACACAGATGAAGCTTCAAAGTTAATGTAATAGCCAGTAAGAAGTAGTACAATTCAAGATTTAGGTATCGATTATTAACTTTTTTGCTAGCTTTGGTGCCTTGGACATGAGCTAGGACATTACGATTCTGCATAAAAGGAGGACTAGCAGCCGAGTTGCACGGGAGAATGTAAATAGTGTTCATATGTAGTAAAAACCTGAAAAATCCGTCCGTTTTCGTCATTTGTTATCGAATCGACTTAAAGCCAGATCATCACATTGGCCCCTCTCCTCTCTGAAACGGTTGTACTTATCGTCTGCAAAGCTATGTCGCGTGCTGCAGTATGCGGAGACACTAAAAGCACCATAGTAGAACACAGATGAAGCTTCTATGTTGATGTGATAGCCAGTGAGAAGTAGTACAATTCAAGTTTTAGGTATCGATTATTGACTTTGTAGCTGGCTTTGGTGCCTTGGACAGGAGCTAGGACCTTAATATTCTGCATGAAAGGAGGACTAGCAGCCGAGTTGCACGGGAGAAAGTAAAAATTGTTCATATGTAGTAGAAAACTGAGAAATCCGTCCGCTTTCGTCATTTGTTATCGAATCGACTTAAAGCCAGATCGTTACATTGGCCGCTCTTCTCTCTGAAACGGTTGTACTTATCGTCTGCAAAGCTATGTCGTGTGCTGCGGTATGCGGAGATACATAAAGCACCATAGTAGAACACAGATGAAGCTTCTAAGTTGATGGAATAGCCAGTAAGAAGTAGTACAATTCAAGATTTAGGTATCGATTATTGACTTTTTACCCTTCTTTGGTGCCTTGGACTTGAGCTGGGGCCTTAAGATTCTGCATGAAACGAGGACCAGCAGCCGAGTTGCACGGGAGAATGTGAAAAGTGTTCATATGTATTAAAAACCTGAGAAATCTGTTCGTTTTCGTCATTTGTTATCGAGTCGACTCAAAGCCAAATCGTCACATTGGTCGCTCTCCTCTCTGAAACGGTTGTACTTATCGTCTGCAAAGCTATGTCGCGTGCTGCGGTATGCGGAGACACTAAAATCACCATAGTAGAACACAGATGAAGCTTCTATGTTGATGTAATAGCCAGTAAGAAATAGTACAATTCAAGATTTAGGTATCGATTATTGACTTTTTAGCTGGCTTTTGTTCCTTGGACATGAGCTAGGACCTTATGATTCCGCATGGAAGGAGGACTAGCAGCCGAGTTGCATGGGAGAATGTGAAAAGAGTTCATATGTAGTAAAAACCTGAGAAATCCGTCCGTTTTCGTCATTTGTTATCGAATCGACTTAAAGCCAGATCGTTACATTGGCCGCTGTTCTCTCTGAAACGGTTGTACTTATCGTCTGCAAAGCTATGTCGTGTGCTGCGGTATGCGGAGATACATAAAGCACCATAGTAGAACACAGATGAAGCTTCTAAGTTGATGTAATAGCCAGTAAGAAGTAGTACAATTCAAGATTTAGGTATCGTTTATTGACTTTTTACCCTTCTTTGGTGCCTTGGACATGAGCTGGGGCCTTAAGATTCTGCATGAAACGAGGACTAGCAGCCGAGTTGCACGGGAGAATGTGAAAAGTGTTCATATGTATTAAAAACCTGAGAAATCCGTTCGTTTTCGTCATTTGTTATCGAATCGACTCAAAGCCAAATCGTCACATTGGTCGCTCTCCTCTCTGAAACGGTTGTACTTATCGTCTGCAAAGCTATGTCGCGTGCTGCGGTATGCGGAGACACTAAAATCACCATAGTGGAACACAGATGAAGCTTCTAAGTTGATGTAATAGCCAGTAAGATGTAGTACATTTCATGTTTTAGGTATCGATTATTGACTTTTTAGCTGGCTTTGGTGCCTTGGTCATGAGCTATGTCCTTAAGATTCAGCATGAAAGGAGGACTAGCTTCCGAGTTGCATGGGAGAATGTGAAAAGTGTTCATATGTAGTAAAAACCTGAGAAATCCGTCCGTTTTCGTCATTTGTTATCGAATCAACTTGAAGCCAGATCGTCACATTGGCCGCTCTTCTCTCTGAAACGGTTGTACTTATCGTCTGCAAAGCTATGTCGCGTGCTGCGGAATGCGGAGACACTAAAAGCACCATAGTAGAACACAGATTAAGCTTCTAAGTTGATGTAATAGCCAGTAAGGAGTAGTACAATTCACGTTTTAGGTATCGAATTTTGACTTTTTAGATGGCTTTGGTGCCTTGGACATGAGCTAGGACCTTAAGACTCTGCATGAAAGGAGGACTAGCAGCCGAGTTGCACGGGAGGATGCGAAAAGTGTTCATATGTAGTAAAAACCTGAGAAATCCGTCCGTTTTCGTAATTTATAATCGAATCGACTTAAAGCAGTGCGTCACATTGGCCGCTCTTCTCTCTGAAACGGTTGTACTTATCGTCTGCAAAGCTATGTCGCGTGCTGCGGTATGCGGAGACACTAAAAGCACCATAGTAGAACACAGATGAAGCTTCAAAGTTAATGTAATAGCCAGTAAGAAGTAGTACAATTCAAGATTTAGGTATCGATTATTAACTTTTTTGCTAGCTTTGGTGCCTTGGACATGAGCTAGGACATTACGATTCTGCATAAAAGGAGGACTAGCAGCCGAGTTGCACGGGAGAATGTAAATAGTGTTCATATGTAGTAAAAACCTGAGAAATCCGTCCGTTTTCGTCATTTGTTATCGAATCGACTTAAAGCCAGATCATCACACTGGCCCCTCTCCTCTCTGAAACGGTTGTACTTATCGTCTGCAAAGCTATGTCGTGTGCTGCGGTATGCGGAGATACATAAAGCACCATAGTAGAACACAGATGAAGCTTCTAAGTTGATGTAATAGCCAGTAAGAAGTAGTACAATTCAAGATTTAGGTATCGATTATTGACTTTTTACCCTTCTTTGGTGCCTTGGACATGAGCTGGGGCCTTACGATTCTGCATGAAACGAGGACTAGCAGCCGAGTTGCACGGGAGAATGTGAAAAGTGTTCATATGTATTAAAAACCTGAGAAATCCGTTCGTTTTCGTCATTTGTTATCGAATCGACTCAAAGCCAAATCGTCACATTGGTCGCTCTCCTCTCTGAAACGGTTGTACTTATCGTCTGCAAAGCTATGTCGCGTGCTGCGGTATGCGGAGACACTAAAATCACCATAGTGGAACACAGATGAAGCTTCTAAGTTGATGTGATAGCCAGTGAGAAGTAGTACAATTCAAGTTTTAGGTATCGATTATTGACTTTGTAGCTGGCTTTGGTGCCTTGGACATGAGCTAGGACCTTAATATTCTGCATGAAAGGAGGACTAGCAGCAGCGTTGCACGGGAGTATGTGAAAAGTGTTCATATGTAGTGAAAACCTGAGAAATCCGTCCGTTTTCGTCATTTGTTACCGAATCAACTTGAAGCCTGATCGTCACATTGGCCGATCTTCTCTCTGAAACGGTTGTACTTATCGTCTGCAAAGCTATGTCGCGTGCTGCGGAATGCGGAGACACTAAAATCACCATAGTAGAACACAGATTAAGCTTCTAAGTTGATGTAATAGCCAGTAAGGAGTAGTACAATTCACGTTTTAGGTATCGAATATTGACTTTTTAGATGGCTTTGGTGCCTTGGACATGAGCTAGGACCTTAAGACTCTGCATGAAAGGAGGACTAGCAGCCGAGTTGCACGGGAGGATGCGAAAAGTGTTCATATGTAGTAAAAACCTGAGAAATCCGTCCGTTTTCGTAATTTATAATCGAATCGACTTAAAGCAGTGCGTCACATTGGCCGCTCTTCTCTCTGAAACGGTTGTACTTATCGCCTGCAAAGCTATGTCGCGTGCTGCGGTATGCGGAGACACTAAAAGCACCATAGTAGAACACAGATGAAGCTTCAAAGTTAATGTAATAGCCAGTAAGAAGTAGTACAATTCAAGATTTAGGTATCGATTATTAACTTTTTTGCTAGCTTTGGTGCCTTGGACATGAGCTAGGACATTACGATTCTGCATAAAAGGAGGACTAGCAGCCGAGTTGCACGGGAGAATGTAAATAGTGTTCATATGTAGTAAAAACCTGAGAAATCCGTCCGTTTTCGTCATTTGTTATCGAATCGACTTAAAGCCAGATCATCACATTGGCCCCTCTCCTCTCTGAAACGGTTGTACTTATCGTCTGCAAAGCTATGTCGCGTGCTGCAGTATGCGGAGACACTAAAAGCACCATAGTAGAACACAGATGAAGCTTCTATGTTGATGTGATAGCCAGTGAGAAGTAGTACAATTCAAGTTTTAGGTATCGATTATTGACTTTGTAGCTGGCTTTGGTGCCTTGGACATGAGCTAGGACCTTAATATTCTGCATGAAAGGAGGACTAGCAGCCGAGTTGCACGGGAGAAAGTAAAAATTGTTCATATGTAGTAGAAAACTGAGAAATCCGTCCGCTTTCGTCATTTGTTATCGAATCGACTTAAAGCCAGATCGTTACATTGGCCGCTCTTCTCTCTGAAACGGTTGTACTTATCGTCTGCAAAGCTATGTCGTGTGCTGCGGTATGCGGAGATACATAAAGCACCATAGTAGAACACAGATGAAGCTTCTAAGTTGATGGAATAGCCAGTAAGAAGTAGTACAATTCAAGATTTAGGTATCGATTATTGACTTTTTACCCTTCTTTGGTGCCTTGGACATGAGCTGGGGCCTTAAGATTCTGCATGAAACGAGGACCAGCAGACGAGTTGGACGGGAGAATGTGAAAAGTGTTCATATGTATTAAAAACCTGAGAAATCTGTTCGTTTTCGTCATTTGTTATCGAGTCGACTCAAAGCCAAATCGTCACATTGGTCGCTCTCCTCTCTGAAACGGTTGTACTTATCGTCTGCAAAGCTATGTCGCGTGCTGCGGTATGCGGAGACACTAAAATCACCATAGTAGAACACAGATGAAGCTTCTATGTTGATGTAATAGCCAGTAAGAAATAGTACAATTCAAGATTTAGGTATCGATTATTGACTTTTTAGCTGGCTTTTGTGCCTTGGACATGAGCTAGGACCTTATGATTCCGCATGGAAGGAGGACTAGCAGCCGAGTTGCATGGGAGAATGTGAAAAGAGTTCATATGTAGTAAAAACCTGAGAAATCCGTCCGTTTTCGTCATTTGTTATCGAATCGACTTAAAGCCAGATCGTTACATTGGCCGCTGTTCTCTCTGAAACGGTTGTACTTATCGTCTGCAAAGCTATGTCGTGTGCTGCGGTATGCGGAGATACATAAAGCACCATAGTAGAACACAGATGAAGCTTCTAAGTTGATGTAATAGCCAGTAAGAAGTAGTACAATTCAAGATTTAGGTATCGTTTATTGACTTTTTACCCTTCTTTGGTGCCTTGGACATGAGCTGGGGCCTTAAGATTCTGCATGAAACGAGGACTAGCAGCCGAGTTGCACGGGAGAATGTGAAAAGTGTTCATATGTATTAAAAACCTGAGAAATCCGTTCGTTTTCGTCATTTGTTATCGAATCGACTCAAAGCCAAATCGTCACATTGGTCGCTCTCCTCTCTGAAACGGTTGTACTTATCGTCTGCAAAGCTATGTCGCGTGCTGCGGTATGCGGAGACACTAAAATCACCATAGTGGAACACAGATGAAGCTTCTAAGTTGATGTAATAGCCAGTAAGAAGTAGTACATTTCAGGTTTTAGGTATCGATTATTGACTTTTTAGCTGGCTTTGGTGCCTTGGTCATGAGCTATGTCCTTAAGATTCAGCATTTAAGGAGGACTAGCAGCCGAGTTGCATGGGAGAATGTGAAAAGTGTTCATATGTAGTAAAAACCTGAGAAATCCGTCCGTTTTCGTCATTTGTTATCGAATCAACTTGAAGCCAGATCGTCACATTGGCCGCTCTTCTCTCTGAAACGGTTGTACTTATCGTCTGCACAGCTATGTCGCGTGCTGCGGAATGCGGAGACACTAAAAGCACCATAGTAGAACACAGATTAAGCTTCTAAGTTGATGTAATAGCCAGTAAGGAGTATTACAATTCACGTTTTAGGTATCGAATTTTGACTTTTTAGATGGCTTTGGTGCCTTGGACATGAGCTAGGACCTTAAGACTCTGCATGAAAGGAGGACTAGCAGCCGAGTTGCACGGGAGGATGCGAAAAGTGTTCATATGTAGTAAAAACCTGAGAAATCCGTCCGTTTTCGTAATTTATAATCGAATCGACTTAAAGCAGTGCGTCACATTGGCCGCTCTTCTCTCTGAAACGGTTGTACTTATCGTCTGCAAAGCTATGTCGCGTGCTGCGGTATGCGGAGACACTAAAAGCACCATAGTAGAACACAGATGAAGCTTCAAAGTTAATGTAATAGCCAGTAAGAAGTAGTACAATTCAAGATTTAGGTATCGATTATTAACTTTTTTGCTAGCTTTGGTGCCTTGGACATGAGCTAGGACATTACGATTCTGCATAAAAGGAGGACTAGCAGCCGAGTTGCACGGGAGAATGTAAATAGTGTTCATATGTAGTAAAAACCTGAGAAATCCGTCCGTTTTCGTCATTTGTTATCGAATCGACTTAAAGCCAGATCATCACATTGGCCCCTCTCCTCTCTGAAACGGTTGTGCTTATCGTCTGCAAAGCTATGTCGTGTGCTGCGGTATGCGGAGATACATAAAGCACCATAGTAGAACACAGATGAAGCTTCTAAGTTGATGTAATAGCCAGTAAGAAGTAGTACAATTCAAGATTTAGGTATCGATTATTGACTTTTTACCCTTCTTTGGTGCCTTGGACATGAGCTGGGGCCTTAAGATTCTGCATGAAACGAGGACTAGCAGCCGAGTTGCACGGGAGAATGTGAAAAGTGTTCATATGTATTAAAAACCTGAGAAATCCGTCCGTTTTCGTCATTTGTTATCGAATCGACTCAAAGCCAAATCGTCACATTGGTCGCTCTCCTCTCTGAAACGGTTGTACTTATCGTCTGCAAAGCAATGTCGCGTGCTGCGGTATGCGGAGACACTAAAATCACCATAGTGGAACACAGATGAAGCTTCTAAGTTTATGTGATAGCCAGTGAGAAGTAGTACAATTCAAGTTTTAGGTATCGATTATTGACTTTTTAGCTGGCTTTGGTGCCTTGGACATGAGCTAGGACCTTAATATTCTGCATGAAAGGAGGACTAGCAGCAGCGTTGCACGGGAGTATGTGAAAAGTGTTCATATGTAGTGAAAACCTGAGAAATCCGTCCGTTTTCGTCATTTGTTACCGAATCAACTTGAAGCCTGATCGTCACATTGGCCGATCTTCTCTCTGAAACGGTTGTACTTATCGTCTGCAAAGCTATGTCGCGTGCTGCGGTATGCGGAGACACTAAAAGCACCATAGTAGAACACAGATGAAGCTTCTAAGTTGATGTAATAGCCAGTAAGGAGTAGTACAATTCAAGTTTTAGGTATCGAATATTGAGCTTTTAGCTGGCTTTCGTGCCCTGGACATGAGCTAGGACCTTAAGATTCTGCATGAAAGGAGGACTAGCAGCCGAGTTGCACGGGAGGATGCGAAAAGTGTTCATATGTAGTAAAAACCTGAGAAATCCGTCCGTTTTCGTAATTTATTATCGAATCGACTTAAAGCAGTGCGTCACATTGGCCGCTCTTCTCTCTGAAACGGTTGTACTTATCGTCTGCAAAGCTATGTCGCGTGCTGCGGTATGCGGAGACACTAAAAGCACCATAGTAGAAAACAGATGAAGCTTCAAAGTTGATGTAATAGCCAGTAAGAAGTAGTACAATTCAAGATTTAGGTATCGATTATTGACTTTATTGCTGGATTTGGTGCCTTGGTCAAGAGCTAGGACCTTACGATTCTGCATGAAAGGAGGACTAGCAGCCGAGTTGCACGGGAGAATGTAAAAAGTGTTCATATGTAGTAAAAACCTAAGAAATCCGTCCGTTTTCGTCATTTGTTATCGAATCGACTTAAAGCCAGATCGTCACATTGGCCCATCTCCTCGCTGAAACGGTTGTACTTATCGTCTGCAAAGCTATGTAGCGTGCTGCAGTATGCGGAGACACTAAAAGCACCATAGTAGAACACAGATGAAGCTTCTAAGTTGATGTAATAGCCAGTAAGGAGTAGTACAATTCAAGTTTTAGGTGTCGAATATTGACTTTTTAGCTGGCTTTGGTGCCATGGACATGAGCTAGGACCTTATGATTCTGCATGAAAGGAGGACTAGCAGCCGAGTTGCACGGGAGGATACGAAAAGTGTTCATATGTAGTAAAAACCTGTGAAATCCTTCCGTTTTCGTAATTTATTAGCGAATCGACTTAAAGCAGTGCGTCACATTGGCCGCTCTTCTCTCTGAAACGGTTGTACTTATCGTCTGCAAAGCTATGTCGCGTGCTGCGGTATGCGGAGACACTAAAAGCACCATAGTAGAACACAGATTAAGCTTCTAAGTTGATGTAATAGCCAGTAAGAAGTAGTACAATTCAAGTTTTAGGTATCGATTATTGACTTTTTAGCTGGCTTTGGTGCCTTGGCTATGAGCTAGGACTTTACGATTCTGCATGAAAGGAGGACTAGCAGCCGGGTTGCATGGGAGAATGTGAAAAGTGTTCATATGTAGTAAAAACCTGAGAAATCCGTCCGTTTTCGTCATTTGTTATCGAGTCGACTTAAAGCCAGATCGTCACATTGGCCCCTCTTCTCTCTGAAACGGTTGTACGTATCGTCTGCAAAGCTATGTAGCGTGCTGTAGTATGCGGAGACACTAAAAGCACCATAGTATAACACAGATTAAGCTTCTAAGTTGATGTAATAGCCAGTAAGAAGTAGTACAATTCAAGTTTTAGGTATCGATTATTGACTGTTTAGCTGGCTTTGGTGCCTTGGATATGAGCTAGGACCTTAAGATTCCGCATGAAAGGAGGACTAGCAGCCGCGTTGCACGGGAGTATGTGAAAAGTGTTCATATGTAGTAAAAACCTGAGAACTCCGTCCATTTTCGTCATTTTTTTTTGAATCGACTTAAAGCCAGATCGTCACATTGGCCGCTCTACTCTCTGAAACGGTTGTACTTATCGTCTGCACAGCTATGTCGCCTGCTGCGGTATGCGGAGACACTAAAAGCACCATAGTAGAACACAGATTAAGCTTCTAAGTTGATGTAATAGCAAGTAAGAAGTAGTACAATTCAAGTTTTAGGTATCGATTATTGACTTTTTCGCTGGCTTTGGTGCATTGGACATGAGCTAGGACCTTAAGATTCTGCATGAAAGGAGGACTAGCAGCCGAGTTGCACGGGAGGATGCGAAAAGTGTACATATGTAGTAAAAACGTGAGGAATCCGTCCGTTTTCGTAATTTATTATCGAATCGACTTCAAGCAGTGCGTCACATTGGCCGCTCTTCTCTCTGAAACGGTTGTACTTATCGTCTGCAAAGCTATGTCGTGTGCTGCGGTATGCGGAGACACTAAAAGCACCATAGTTGAACACAGATAAAGCTTCTAAGTTGATGTAATAGCCAGTAAGGAGTAGTACAATTCAAGTTTTAGGTATCGATTATTGACTTTTTAGCTGGCTTTGGTGCCTTGGACATGAACTATGTCCTTAAGATTCTGCATGAAAGGAGGACTAGCAGCCGAGTTGCATGGGAGAATTTGGAAAGTGTTCATATGTAGTAAAAATCTGAGAAGTCCGTCCGTTATCGTCATTTGTTATCGAATCGACTTAAAGCCAGATCGTCACATTGGCCCCTCTTCTCTCTGAAACGGTTGTACTTATCGTCTGCAAAGCTATGTCGCGTGCTGCGGTATGCGGAGTCACTAAAATCACCATAGCGGAACACAGATGAAGCCTCTAAGTTGATGTAATAGCCAGTAAGAAGTAGTACAATTCAAGTTTTAGGTATCGATTATTGACTTTTTAGCTGGCTTTGGTGCCTTGGACATGAGCCAGGACCTTAAGATTCTGCATGATAGGAGGACTAGCAGCCGAGTTGCACGGGAGTACGTGAAAAGTGTTTATATGTAGTAAAAACCTGAGAAATCCGTCCATTTTCGTCATTTGTTATCGAATCGACTTAAAGCCAGATCGTCACATTGGCCGCTCTTCTCTATGAAACGGTTGTACTTATCGTCTGCAAAGCTATGTCGCGTGCTGCGGTATGCGGAGACACTAAAATCACCATAAATGAACACAGATGAAGCTTCTAAATTGATGTAATACCCAGTAAGAAGTAGTACAATTCAAGTTTTAGGTAACGATTATTGACTTTGTAGCTGGCTTTGGTGCCTTGGACATGAGCTAGGACCTTAAGATTCTGCATGAAAGGAGGACTAGCAGCCGAGTTGAACGGGAGAATGCGAAAAGTGTTCATGTGTAGTAAAAACCTGAGAAATCATTCCGTTTTCGCAATTTATTATCGAATCGACTTAAAGCCAGATCGTCACATTGGCCGCTCTTCTCTCTGAAACGGTTGTACTTATCGTCTGCAAAGCTATGTCGCGTGCTGCGGTATGCGGAGATACTAAAATCACCATAGTGGAACACAGATGAAGCTTCTAAGTTGATGTAATAGCCAGTAAGAAGTAGTACAATTCAAGTTTTAGGTAACGATTATTGACTTTTTAGCTGGCCTTGGTGCCTTGGACATGAGCTAGGACCTTAAGATTCTGCATAAAAGGAGGACTAGCAGCTGCGCTGTACGGGAGTATGTGAAAAGTGTTCATATGTAGTAAAAACCTGAGAAATCCGTCCATTTTCGTCATTTGTTATCGAATCGACTTAAAGCCAGATCGTCACATTGGCCGCTCTTCTCTCTGAAACGGTTGTACTTATCGTCTGCAAAGCTATGTCGCGTGCTGCGGAATGCGGAGACACTAAAATCACCATAGTGGAACACAGATGAAGCTTCTAAGTTGATGTAATAGCCAGTAAGAAGTAGTACAATTCAAGTTTAAGTATCGATTATTTACTTTTTAGCTGGCTTTGGTGCCTTGGACATGAGCTATGTCCTTAAGATTCTCCATGAAAGGAGGCCTAGCAGCCGAGTTGCATGGGAGAATGTGAAAAGTGTTCATATGTAGTAAAAACCTGAAAAATCCGTCCGTTTTCGTAATTTATTATCGAATCGCCTTAAAGCAGTGCGTCACATTGGCCACTCATCTCTCTGAAACGGTTGTACTTATCGTCTGCAAAGCTATGTCGTGTGCTGCGGTATGCGGAGACACTAAAAGCACCATAGTAGAACACAGATAAAGCTTCTTAGTTGATGTAATAGCCAGTAAGGAGTAGTACAATTCAAGTTTTAGGTATCGATTATTGACTTTTTAGCTGGCTTTGGTGCCTTGGACATGAACTATGTCCGTAAGATTCTGCATGAAAGGAGGACTAGCAATCGAGTTGCATGGGAGAATTTGGAAAGTGTTCATATGTAGTAAAAATCTGAGAAGTCCGTCCGTTATCGTCATTTGTTATCGAATCAACTTGAAACCAGATCGTCACATTGCACGCTCTTCTCTCTGAAACGGTTGTACTTATCGTCTGCAAAGCTATGTCGTGTGCTGCGGTATGCGGAGATACATAAAGCACCATAGTAGAACACAGATGAAGCTTCTAAGTTGATGGAATAGCCAGTAAGAAGTAGTACAATTCAAGATTTAGGTATCGATTATTGACTTTTTACCCTTCTTTGGTGCCTTGGACATGAGCTGGGGCCTTAAGATTCTGCATGAAACGAGGACCAGCAGCCGAGTTGCACGGGAGAATGTGAAAAGTGTTCATATGTATTAAAAACCTGAGAAATCTGTTCGTTTTCGTCATTTGTTATCGAGTCGACTCAAAGCCAAATCGTCACATTGGTCGCTCTCCTCTCTGAAACGGTTGTACTTATCGTCTGCAAAGCTATGTCGCGTGCTGCGGTATGCGGAGACACTAAAATCACCATAGTAGAACACAGATGAAGCTTCTATGTTGATGTAATAGCCAGTAAGAAATAGTACAATTCAAGATTTAGGTATCGATTATTGACTTTTTAGCTGGCTTTTGTGCCTTGGACATGAGCTAGGACCTTATGATTCCGCATGGAAGGAGGACTAGCAGCCGAGTTGCATGGGAGAATGTGAAAAGAGTTCATATGTAGTAAAAACCTGAGAAATCCGTCCGTTTTCGTCATTTGTTATCGAATCGACTTAAAGCCAGATCGTTACATTGGCCGCTGTTCTCTCTGAAACGGTTGTACTTATCGTCTGCAAAGCTATGTCGTGTGCTGCGGTATGCGGAGATACATAAAGCACCATAGTAGAACACAGATGAAGCTTCTAAGTTGATGTAATAGCCAGTAAGAAGTAGTACAATTCAAGATTTAGGTATCGTTTATTGACTTTTTACCCTTCTTTGGTGCCTTGGACATGAGCTGGGGCCTTAAGATTCTGCATGAAACGAGGACTAGCAGCCGAGTTGCACGGGAGAATGTGAAAAGTGTTCATATGTATTAAAAACCTGAGAAATCCGTTCGTTTTCGTCATTTGTTATCGAATCGACTCAAAGCCAAATCGTCACATTGGTCGCTCTCCTCTCTGAAACGGTTGTACTTATCGTCTGCATAGCTATGTCGCGTGCTGCGGTATGCGGAGACACTAAAATCACCATAGTGAAACACAGATGAAGCTTCTAAGTTGATGTAATAGCCAGTAAGAAGTAGTACAATTCAGGTTTTAGGTATCGATTATTGACTTTTTAGCTGGCTTTGGTGCCTTGGTCATGAGCTATGTCCTTAAGATTCAGCATGAAAGGAGGACTAGCAGCCGAGTTGCATGGGAGAATGTGAAAAGTGTTCATATGTAGTAAAAACCTGAGAAATCCGTCCGTTTTCGTCATTTGTTATCGAATCAACTTGAAGCCAGATCGTCACATTGGCCGCTCTTCTCTCTGAAACGGTTGTACTTATCGTCTGCAAAGCTATGTCGCGTGCTGCGGAATGCGGAGACACTAAAAGCACCATAGTAGAACACAGATTAAGCTTCTAAGTTGATGTAATAGCCAGTAAGGAGTAGTACAATTCACGTTTTAGGTATCGAATTTTGACTTTTTAGATGGCTTTGGTGCCTTGGACATGAGCTAGGACCTTAAGACTCTGCATGAAAGGAGGACTAGCAGCCGAGTTGCACGGGAGGATGCGAAAAGTGTTCATATGTAGTAAAAACCTGAGAAATCCGTCCGTTTTCGTAATTTATAATCGAATCGACTTAAAGCAGTGCGTCACATTGGCCGCTCTTCTCTCTGAAACGGTTGTACTTATCGTCTGCAAAGCTATGTCGCGTGCTGCGGTATGCGGTGACACTAAAAGCACCATAGTAGAACACAGATGAAGCTTCAAAGTTAATGTAATAGCCAGTAAGAAGTAGTACAATTCAAGATTTAGGTATCGATTATTAACTTTTTTGCTAGCTTTGGTGCCTTGGACATGAGCTAGGACATTACGATTCTGCATAAAAGGAGGACTAGCAGCCGAGTTGCACGGGAGAATGTAAATAGTGTTCATATGTAGTAAAAACCTGAGAAATCCGTCCGTTTTCGTCATTTGTTATCGAATCGACTTAAAGCCAGATCATCACATTGGCACCTCTCCTCTCTGAAACGGTTGTACTTATCGTCTGCAAAGCTATGTCGTGTGCTGCGGTATGCGGAGATACATAAAGCACCATAGTAGAACACAGATGAAGCTTCTAAGTTGATGTAATAGCCAGTAAGAAGTAGTACAATTCAAGATTTAGGTAACGATTATTGACTTTTTACCCTTCTTTGGTGCCTTGGACATGAGCTGGGGCCTTAAGATTCTGCATGAAACGAGGACTAGCAGCCGAGTTGCACGGGAGAATGTGAAAAGTGTTCATATGTATTAAAAACCTGAGAAATCCGTTCGTTTTCGTCATTTGTTATCGAATCGACTCAAAGCCAAATCGTCACATTGGTCGCTCTCCTCTCTGAAACGGTTGTACTTATCGTCTGCAAAGCTATGTCGCGTGCTGCGGTATGCGGAGACACTAAAATCACCATAGTGGAACACAGATGAAGCTTCTAAGTTGATGTGATAGCCAGTGAGAAGTAGTACAATTCAAGTTTTAGCTATCGATTATTGACTTTGTAGCTGGCTTTGGTGCCTTGGACATGAGCTAGGACCTTAATATTCTGCATGAAAGGAGGACTAGCAGCAGCGTTGCACGGGAGTATGTGAAAAGTGTTCATATGTAGTGAAAACCTGAGAAATCCGTCCGTTTTCGTCATTTGTTACCGAATCAACTTGAAGCCTGATCGTCACATTGGCCGATCTTCTCTCTGAAACGGTTGTACTTATCGTCTGCAAAGCTATGTCGCGTGCTGCGGTATGCGGAGACACTAAAAGCACCATAGTAGAACACAGATGAAGCTTCTAAGTTGATGTAATAGCCAGTAAGGAGTAGTACAATTCAAGTTTTAGGTATCGAATATTGAGCTTTTAGCTGGCTTTCGTGCCCTGGACATGAGCTAGGACCTTAAGATTCTGCATGAAAGGAGGACTAGCAGCCGAGTTGCACGGGAGGATGCGAAAAGTGTTCATATGTAGTAAAAACCTGAGAAATCCGTCCGTTTTCGTAATTTATTATCGAATCGACTTAAAGCAGTGCGTCACATTGGCCGCTCTTCTCTCTGAAACGGTTGTACTTATCGTCTGCAAAGCTTTGTCGCGTGCTGCGGTATGCGGAGACACTAAAAGCACCATAGTAGAAAACAGATGAAGCTTCAAAGTTGATGTAATAGCCAGTAAGAAGTAGTACAATTCAAGATTTAGGTATCGATTATTGACTTTTTTGCTGGATTTGGTGCCTTGGTCAAGAGCTAGGACCTTACGATTCTGCATGAAAGGAGGACTAGCAGCCGAGTTGCACGGGAGAATGTAAAAAGTATTCATATGTAGTAAAAACCTAAGAAATCCGTCCGTTTTCGTCATTTGTTATCGAATCGACTTAAAGCCAGATCGTCACATTGGCCCATCTCCTCGCTGAAACGGTTGTACTTATCGTCTGCAAAGCTATGTAGCGTGCTGCGGTATGCGGAGACACTAAAAGCACCATAGTAGAACACAGATGAAGCTTCTAAGTTGATGTAATAGCCAGTAAGGAGTAGTACAATTCAAGTTTTAGGTGTCGAATATTGACTTTTTAGCTGGCTTTGGTGCCATGGACATGAGCTAGGACCTTATGATTCTGCATGAAAGGAGGACTAGCAGCCGAGTTGCACGGGAGGATGCGAAAAGTGTTCATATGTTGTAAAAACCTGTGAAATCCTTCCGTTTTCGTAATTTATTAGCGAATCGACTTAAAGCAGTGCGTCACATTGGCCGCTCTTCTCTCTGAAACGGTTGTACTTATCGTCTGCAAAGCTATGTCGCGTGCTGCGGTATGCGGAGACACTAAAAGCACCATAGTAGAACACAGATTAAGCTTCTAAGTTGATGTAATAGCCAGTAAGAAGTAGTACAATTCAAGTTTTAGGTATCGATTATTGACTTTTTAGCTGGCTTTGGTGCCTTGGCTATGAGCTAGGACTTTACGATTCTGCATGAAAGGAGGACTAGCAGCCGGGTTGCATGGGAGAATGTGAAAAGTGTTCATCTGTAGTAAAAACCTGAGAAATCCGTCCGTTTTCGTCATTTGTTATCGAATCGACTTAAAGCCAGATCGTCACATTCCCCCCTCTTCTCTCTGAAACGGTTGTACGTATCGTCTGCAAAGCTATGTAGCGTGCTGTAGTATGCGGAGACACTAAAAGCACCATAGTATAACACAGATTAAGCTTCTAAGTTGATGTAATAGCCAGTAAGAAGTAGTACAATTCAAGTTTTAGGTATCGATTATTGACTGTTTAGCTGGCTTTGGTGCCTTGGATATGAGCTAGGACCTTAAGATTCCGCATGAAAGGAGGACTAGCAGCCGCGTTGCACGGGAGTATGTGAAAAGTGTTCATATGTAGTAAAAACCTGAGAACTCCGTCCATTTTCGTCATTTTTTTTTGAATCGACTTAAACCCAGATCGTCACATTGGCCGCTCTACTCTCTGAAACGGTTGTACTTATCGTCTGCACAGCTATGTCGCCTGCTGCGGTATGCGGAGACACTAAAAGCACCATAGTAGAACACAGATTAAGCTTCTAAGTTGATGTAATAGCAAGTAAGAAGTAGTACAATTCAAGTTTTAGGTATCGATTATTGACTTTTTCGCTGGCTTTGGTGCATTGGACATGAGCTAGGACCTTAAGATTCTGCATGAAAGGAGGACTAGCAGCCGAGTTGCACGGGAGGATGCGAAAAGTGTACATATGTAGTAAAAACGTGAGGAATCCGTCCGTTTTCGTAATTTATTATCGAATCGACTTCAAGCAGTGCGTCACATTGGCCGCTCTTCTCTCTGAAACGGTTGTACTTATCGTCTGCAAAGCTATGTCGCGTGCTGCGGTATGCGGAGACACTAAAAGCACCATAGTAGAACACAGATTAAGCTTCTAAGTTGATGTAATAGCCAGTAAGGAGTAGTACAATTCAAGTTTTAGGTATCGATTATTGACTTTTTAGCTGGCTTTGGTGCCTTGGACATGAACTATGTCCTTAAGATTCTGCATGAAAGGAGGACTAGCAGCCGAGTTGCATGGGAGAATTTGGAAAGTGTTCATATGTAGTAAAAATCTGAGAAGTCCGTCCGTTATCGTCATTTGTTATCGAATCGACTTAAAGCCAGATCGTCACATTGGCCCCTCTTCTCTCTGAAACGGTTGTACTTATCGTCTGCAAAGCTATGTCGCGTGCTGCGGTATGCGGAGTCACTAAAATCACCATAGCGGAACACAGATGAAGCCTCTAAGTTGATGTAATAGCCAGTAAGAAGTAGTACAATTCAAGTTTTAGGTATCGATTATTGACTTTTAACTGGCTTTGGTGCCTTGGACATGAGCCAGGACCTTAAGATTCTGCATGATAGGAGGACTAGCAGCCGAGTTGCACGGGAGTACGTGAAAAGTGTTTATATGTAGTAAAAACCTGAGAAATCCGTCCATTTTCGTCATTTGTTATCGAATCGACTTAAAGCCAGATCGTCACATTGGCCGCTCTTCTCTCTGAAACGGTTGTACTTATCGTCTGCAAAGCTATGTCGCGTGCTGCGGTATGCGGAGACACTAAAATCACCATAAATGAACACAGATGAAGCTTCTAAATTGATGTAATAGCCAGTAAGAAGTAGTACAATTCAAGTTTTAGGTAACGATTACTGACTTTGTAGCTGGCTTTGGTGCCTTGGACATGAGCTAGGACCTTAAGATTCTGCATGAAAGGAGGACTAGCAGCCGAGTTGAACGGGAGAATGCGAAAAGTGTTCATGTGTAGTAAAAACCTGAGAAATCATTCCGTTTTCGCAATTTATTATCGAATCGACTTAAAGCCAGATCGTCACATTGGCCGCTCATCTCTCTGAAACGGTTGTACTTATCGTCTGCAAAGCTATGTCGCGTGCTGCGGTATGCGGAGACACTAAAATCACCATAGTGGAACACACATGAAGCTTCTAAGTTGATGTAATAGCCAGTAAGAAGTAGTACAATTCAAGTTTTAGGTATCGATTATTGACTTTTTAGCTGGCCTTGGTGCCTTGGACATGAGCTAGGACCTTAAGATTCTGCATAAAAGGAGGACTAGCAGCTGCGCTGTACGGGAGTATGTGAAAAGTGTTCATATGTAGTAAAAACCTGAGAAATCCGTCCATTTTCGTCATTTGTTATCGAATCGACTTAAAGCCAGATCGTCACATTGGCCGCTCTTCTCTCTGAAACGGTTGTACTTATCGTCTGCAAAGCTATGTCGTGTGCTGCGGAATGCGGAGACACTAAAATCACCATAGTGGAACACAGATGAAGCTTCTAAGTTGATGTAATAGCCAGTAAGAAGTAGTACAATTCAAGTTTAAGTATCGATTATTTACTTTTTGGCTGGCTTTGGTGCCTTGGACATGAGCTATGTCCTTAAGATTCTCCATGAAAGGAGGCCTTGCAGCCGAGTTGCATGGGAGAATGTGAAAAGTGTTCATATGTAGTAAAAACCTGAGAAATCCGTCCGTTTTCGTAATTTATTATCGAATCGCCTTAAAGCAGTGCGTCCCATTGGCCGCTCATCTCTCTGAAACGGTTGTACTTATCGTCTGCAAAGCTATGTCGTGTGCTGCGGTATGCGGAGACACTAAAAGCACCATAGTAGAACACAGATAAAGCTTCTTAGTTGATGTAATAGCCAGTAAGGAGTAGTACAATTCAAGTTTTAGGTATCGATTATTGACTTTTTAGCTGGCTTTGGTGCCTTGGACATGAACTATGTCCTTAAGATTCTGCATGAAAGGAGGACTAGCAATCGAGTTGCATGGGAGAATTTGGAAAGTGTTCATATGTAGTAAAAATCTGAGAAGTCCGTCCGTTATCGTCATTTGTTATCGAATCAACTTGAAACCAGATCGTCACATTGCACGCTCTTCTCTCTGAAACGGATGTACGTATCGTCTGCAAAGCTATGTCGCGTACTGCGGTATGCGGAGACACTAAAAGCACCATAGTAGAACACAGATGAAGCTTCTAAGTTGATGTAATAGCCAGTAAGGAGTAGTACAATTCAAGTTTTAGGTATCGATTGTTGACTTTGTAGCTGGCTTTGGTGCCTTAGACATGAGCTAGGACCTTAAGATTCCGCATGAAAGGAGGACTAGCAGCCGCGTTGCACGGGAGTATGTGAAAAGTGTTCATATGTAGTAAAAACCTGAGAAATCCGTCCATTTTCGTCATTTGTTGTCGAATCAACTTAAAGCCAGATCGTCACATTGGCCGCTCTTCTCTCTGAAACGGTTGTACTTATCGTCTGCACAGCTATGTCGCGTGCTGCGGTATGCGGAGACACTAAAAGCACCATAGTAGAACACAGATGAAGCTTCTAAGTTGATGTAATAGCCAGTAAGAAGAAGTACAATTCAAGTTTTAGGTATCGATTGTTGACTTTTTAGCTGGCTTTGGTGCCTTTGGCATGAGCTAGGTCCTTATGATTCTGCATGAAAGGAGGACTAGCAGCCGAGTTGCATGGGAGAATGTGAAAAGTGTTCATATGTAGTAAAAACCTGAGAAATCCATCCGTTTTCGTCATTTGTTATCGAACCGACTTAAAGCCAGATCGTCACATTGGCCGCTCTTCTCTCTGAAACGGTTGTACTTATCGTCTGCAAAGCTATGTCGCGTGCTGCGGTATGCGGAGACACTAAAAGCACCATAGTAGAACACAGATTAAGCTTCTAAGTTGATGTAATAGCCAGTAAGAAGTAGTACAATTCAAGTTTTAGGTATCGATTATTGACTTTTTAGCTGGCTTTGGTGCCTTGGACATGAGCTAGGACCTTAAGATTCTGCATGATAGGAGGACTAGCAGCCGAGTTGCACGGGAGTACGCGAAAAGTGTTTATATGTAGTAAAAACCTGAGAAATCCGTCCATTTTCGTCATTTGTTATCGAATCGACTTAAAGCCAGATCGTCACATTGGCCGCTCTTCTCTCTGAAACGGTTGTACTTATCGTCTGCAAAGCTATGTCGTGTGCTGCGGTATGCGGAGACACTAAAAGCACCATAGTAGAACACAGATAAAGCTTCTAAGTTGATGTAATAGCCAGTAAGGAGTAGTACAATTCAAGTTTTAGGTATCGATTATTGACTTTTTAGCTGGCTTTGGTGCCTTGGACATGAACTATGTCCTTAAGATTCTGCATGAAAGGAGGACTAGCAGCCGAGTTGCATGGGAGAATTTGGAAAGTGTTCATATGTAGTAAAAATCTGAGAAGTCCGTCCGTTATCGTCATTTGTTATCGAATCAACTTGAAACCAGATCGTCACATTGCACGCTCTTCTCTCTGAAACGGATGTACGTATCGTCTGCAAAGATATGTCGCGTGCTGCGGTATGCGGAGACACTAAAAGCACCATAGTAGAACACAGATTAAGCTTCTAAGTTGATGTAATAGCCAGTAAGGAGTAGTACAATTCAAGTTTTAGGTATCGATTATTGACTTTTTTGCTGGCTTTGGTGCCTTGGACATGAGCTAGGACCTTACGATTCTGCATGAAAGAAGGACTAGCAGCCGAGTTGCACGGGAGAAAGTAAAAATTGTTCATATGTAGTAGAAAACTGAGAAATCCGTCCGTTTTCGTCATTTGTTATCGAATCGACTTAAAGCCAGATCGTTACATTGGCCGCTCTTCTCTCTGAAACGGTTGTACTTATCGTCTGCAAAGCTATGTCGCGTGCTGCGGTATGCGGAGACACTAAAAGCACCATAGTAGAACACAGATTAAGCTTCTAAGTTGTAATAGCCTGTAAGAAGTAGTACAATTCAAGATTTAGGTATCGATTATTGACTTTTTACCCTTCTTTGGTGCCTTGGACATGAGCTGGGGCCTTAAGATTCTGCATGAAACGAGGACTAGCAGCCGAGTTGCACGGGAGAATGTGAAAAGTGTTCATATGTATTAAAAACCTGAGAAATCCGTTCGTTTTCGTCATTTGTTATCGAATCGACTCAAAGCCAAATCGTCACATTGGTCGCTCTCCTCTCTGAAACGGTTGTACTTATCGTCTGCAAAGCTATGTCGCGTGCTGCGGTATGCGGAGACACTAAAATCACCATAGTGGAACACAGATGAAGCTTCTAAGTTGATGTAATAGCCAGTAAGAAGTAGTACAATTCAAGTTTTAGGTATCGATTATTGACTTTTTAGCTGGCTTTGGTGCCTTGGTCATGAGCTATGTCCTTAAGATTCAGCATGAAAGGAGGACTAGCAGCCGAGTTGCATGGGAGAATGTGAAAAGTGTTCATATGTAGTAAAAACCTGAGAAATCCGTCCGTTTTCGTCATTTGTTATCGAATCAACTTGAAGCCAGATCGTCACATTGGCCGCTCTTCTCTCTGAAACGGTTGTACTTATCGTCTGCAAAGCTATGTCGCGTGCTGCGGTATGCGGAGACACTAAAAGCACCATAGTAGAACACAGATGAAGCTTCAAAGTTAATGTAATAGCCAGTAAGAAGTAGTACAATTCAAGATTTAGGTATCGATTATTAACTTTTTTGCTAACTTTGGTGCCTTGGACATGAGCTAGGACATTACGATTCTGCATAAAAGGAGGACTAGCAGCCGAGTTGCACGGGAGAATGTAAATAGTGTTCATATGTAGTAAAAACCTGAGAAATCCGTCCGTTTTCGTCATTTGTTATCGAATCGACTTAAAGCCAGATCATCAAATTGGCCCCTCTCCTCTCTGAAACGGTTGTACTTATCGTCTGCAAAGCTATGTCGCGTGCTGCAGTATGCGGAGACACTAAAAGCACCATAGTAGAACACAGATGAAGCTTCTATGTTGATGTGATGGCCAGTGAGAAGTAGTACAATTCAAGTTTTAGGTATCGATTATTGACTTTGTAGCTGGCTTTGGTGCCTTGGACATGAGCTAGGACCTTAATATTCTGCATGAAAGGAGGACTAGCAGCCGAGTTGCACGGGAGAAAGTAAAAATTGTTCATATGTAGTAGAAAACTGAGAAATCCGTCCGTTTTCGTCATTTGTTATCGAAACGACTTAAAGCCAGATCGTTACATTGGCCGCTCTTCTCTCTGAAACGGTTGTACTTATCGTCTGCAAAGCTATGTCGTGTGCTGCGGTATGCGGAGATACATAAAGCACCATAGTAGAACACAGATGAAGCTTCTAAGTTGATGTAATAGCCAGTAAGAATTAGTACAATACCAGATTTAGGTATCGATTATTGACTTTTTACACTTCTTTGGTGCCTTGGACATGAGCTGGGGCCTTAAGATTCTGCATGAAACGAGGACTAGCAGCCGAGTTGCACGGGAGAATGTGAAAAGTGTTCATATGTAGTAAAAACCTGAGAAATCCGTCCGTTTTCGTCATTTGTTATCGAATCAACTTGAAGCCAGATCGTCACATTGGCCGCTCTTCTCTCTGAAACGGTTGTACTTATCGTCTGCAAAGCTATGTCGCGTGCTGCGGAATGCGGAGACACTAAGAGCACCATAGTAGAACACAGATTAAGCTTCTAAGTTGATGTAATAGCCAGTAAGGAGTAGTACAATTCACGTTTTAGGTATCGAATATTGACTTTTTAGATGGCTTTGGTGCCTTGGACATGAGCTAGGACCTTAAGACTCTGCATGAAAGGAGGACTAGCAGCCGAGTTGCACGGGAGGATGCGAAAAGTGTTCATATGTAGTAAAAACCTGAGAAATCCGTCCGTTTTCGTAATTTATTATCGAATCGACTTAAAGCAGTGCGTCACATTGGCCGCTCTTCTCTCTGAAACGGTTGTACTTATCGTCTGCAAAGCTATGTCGCGTGCTGCGGTATGCGGAGACACTAAAAGCACCATAGTAGAACACAGATGAAGCTTCAAAGTTATTGTAATAGCCAGTAAGAAGTAGTACAATTCAAGATTTAGGTATCGATTATTAACTTTTTTGCTAGCTTTGGTGCCTTGGACTTGAGCTAGGACATTACGATTCTGCATAAAAGGAGGACTAGCAGCCGAGTTGCACGGGAGAATGTAAATAGTGTTCATATGTAGTAAAAACCTGAGAAATCCGTCCGTTTTCGTCATTTGTTATCGAATCGACTTAAAGCCAGATCATCACATTGGCCCCTCTCCTCTCTGAAACGGTTGTACTTATCGTCTGCAAAGCTATGTCGCGTGCTACAGTATGCGGAGACACTAAAAGCACCATAGTAGAACACAGATGAAGCTTCTAAGTTGATGTGATAGCCAGTGAGAAGTAGTACAATTCAAGTTTTAGGTATCGATTATTAACTTTGTAGCTGGCTTTGGTGCCTTGGACATGAGCTAGGACCTTAATATTCTGCATGAAAGGAGGACTAGCAGCAGCGTTGCACGGGAGTATGTGAAAAGTGTTCATATGTAGTGAAAACCTGAGAAATCCGTCCGTTTTCGTCATTTGTTACCGAATCAACTTGAAGCCTGATCGTCACATTGGCCGATCTTCTCTCTGAAACGGTTGTACTTATCGTCTGCAAAGCTATGTCGCGTGCTGCGGTATGCGGAGACACTACAAGCACCATAGTAGAACACAGATGAAGCTTCTTAGTTGATGTAATAGCCAGTAAGGAGTAGTACAATTCAAGATTTAGGTATCGAATATTGACCTTTTAGCCGGCTTTCGTGCCCTGGACATGTCCTAGGACCTTAAGATTCTGCATGAAAGGAGGACTAGCAGCCGAGTTGCACTGGAGGATGCGAAAAGTGTTCATATGTAGTAAAAACCTGAGAAATCCGTACGTTTTCTTAATTTCTTATCGAATCGACTTAAAGCAGTGCGTCACATTGGCCGCTTTTCTCTCTGAAACGGTTGTACTTATCGTCTGCAAAGCTATGTCGCGTGCTGCGGTATGCGGTGACACTAAAAGCACCATAGTAGAACACAGATTAAGCTTCTAAGTTGATGCAATACCCAGTAAGAAGTAGTACAATTCAAGTTTTAGGTATCAATTATTTACTTTTTAGCTGGCTTTTCTGCCTTGGACATGAGCTAGGACTTTATGATTCTGCATGAAAGGAGGACTAGCAGCCGAGTTGCATGGGAGAATGTGAAAAGTGTTCATATGTAGTAAAAACCTGAGAAATCCGTCCGTTTTAGTCATTTGTTATCGAATCGACTTAAAGCCAGATCGTCACATTGGCCGCTCTTCTCTCTGAAACGGTTGTACTTATCGTCTGCAAAGCTATGTCGCGTGCTACGGTATGCGGAGACTCTGAAAGCACCATAGTAGAACACAGATGAAGCTTCAAAGTTGATGTAATACCCAGTAAGAAGTAGTACAATTCAAGATTTAGGTATCGATTATTGACTTTTTAGATGGCTTTGGTGCCTTGGACATGAGCTAGGAACTTAAGATTCTGCATGAAAGGAGGACTAGCAGCTGCGTTGCACGGGAGTGTGTGAAAAGTGTTCATATGTAGTAAAAACCTGAGAAATCCGTCCATTTTCGTCATTTGATATCGAATTGACTAAAAGCCAGATCGTCACATTGGCCCTTCTTCTCTCTGAAACGGTAGTACTTATCGTCTGCAAAGCTATGTCGCATGCTGCGGTATGCGGAGACACTTAAAGCACCATAGTAGAACACAGATGAAGCTTCTAAGTTGATGTAATAGCAAGTCAGAAATAGTACAATTCAAGTTTTAGGTATCGATTATTGACTTTTTAGCTGGCTTTGGTGCCTTGGACCTGAGCTAGGACCTTAAGATTCTGCATGAAAGGAGGACTAGCAGCCGAGTTGATCGGGAGTATGTGAAAAGTGTTCATATGTAGTAAAAACCTGAGAAATCCGTCCGTTTTCGTCATTTGTTATCGAATCAACTTGAAGCCAGATCGTCACATTGGCCGCTCTTCTCTCTGAAACGGTTGTACTTATCGTCTGCAAAGCTATGTCGCGTGCTGCGATATGCGGAGACACTAAAAGCACCATAGTAGAACACAGAAGAAGGTTCTAAGTTGATGTAATAGCCAGTAAGGAGTAGTACAATTCAAGTTTTAGGTATCGAATATTGACTTTTTAGCTGGCTTTGGTGCCTTGGACATGAGCTAGGACCTTAAGATTCTGCATGAAAGGAGGACTAGCAGCCGAGTTGCACGGGAGGATACGAAAAGTGTTCATATGTAGTAAAAACCTGAGAAATCGGTCCGTTTTCGTAATTTATTATCGAATCGACTTAAAGCAGTGCGTCACATTGGCCGCTCTTCTCTCTGAAACGGTTGTACTTATCGTCTGCAAAGCTATGTCGCGTGCTGCGGTATGCGGAGACACTAAAAGCACCATAGTAGAACACAGATGAAGCTTCTAAGATGATGTGATAGCCAGTGAGAAGTAGTACAACTCAAGTTTTAGGTATCGATTATTGACTTTTTAGCTAGCTTTGGTTTCTTGGACATGAGCTAGGACCTTAAGATTTCGCATGAAAGGAGGACTAGCAGCCGCGTAGCACGGGAGTATGTGAAAAGTGTTCATATGTAGTAAAACCCTGAGAAATCCGTCCATTTTCGTCATTTGTTATCGAATCGACTTAAAGCCAGATCGTCACATTGGCCGCTCTTCTCTCTGGAACGGTTGTACTTATCGTCTGCAAAGCTATGTCGCGTGCTGCGGTATGCGGAGACACTAAAAGCACCATAGTAGAACACAGATTAAGCTTCTAAGTTGATGTAATAGCAAGTAAGAAGAAGTACAATTCAAGTTTTAGGTATCGATTATGGACTTTTTGCTGGCTTTGGTGCCTTGGACATGAGCTAGGACCTTAAGATTCTGCATGAAAGGAGGACTAGCAGCCCAGTTGCAAGGGAGAATGTGAAAAGTGTTCATATGTAGTAAAAACGTGAGGAATCCGTCCGTTTTCGTCATTTGTTATCGAATCGACTGAAAGCCAGATCGTCACATTGGCCGCTCTTCTCTCTGAAACGGTTGTACTTATCGTCTGCAAAGCTATGTCGCGTGCTGCGGTATGCGGAGACACTAAAAGCACTATAGTAGAACACAGATTAAGCTTCTAAGTTGATGTAATAGCCAGTAAGAAGTAGTACAATTCAAGTTTTAGGTATCGATTATTGACTTTTTAGCTGGCTTTGGTGCCTTGGACATGAGCTAGGTCTTTAAGATTCTGCATGAAAGGAGGACTAGCAGCCGAGTTGCATGGGAGAATGTGAAAAGTGTTCATATGTAGTAAAAACCTGAGAAATCCGTCCGTTTTCGTCATTTGTTATCGAATCAACTTGAAGCCAGATCGTTACATTGGCCGCTCCTCTATATGAAACGGTTGTACTTATCGTCTGCAAAACTATGTCACGTGCTCCGGTATGCGGAGGCACTAAAATAACCATAGTGGAACACAGATGAAGCTTCTAAGTTGATGTAATAGCAAGTTTGAAGTAGTACAATTCAAGTTTTAGGTATCGATTATTGACTTTTTAGCTGGCTTTGGTGCCTTGGACACGAGCTATTACCTTAAGATTCTGCATGAAAGGAGGACTAGCAGCAGAGTTGCAAGGGAGAATGTGAAAAGTGTTCATATGTAGTAAAAACGTGAGGAATCCGTCCGTTTTCGTAATTTATTATCGAATCGACTTCAAGCAGCGCGTCACATTGGCCGCTCTTCTCTCTGAAACGGTTGTACTTATCGTCTGCAAAGCTATGTCGCGTGCTGCGGTATGCGGAGACACTTAAAGCACCATAGTAGAACACAGATTAAGCTTCTAAGTTGATGTAATAGCCAGTCAGAAATAGTACAATTCAAGTTTTAGGTATCGATTATTGACTTTTTAGCTGGCTTTGGTGCCTTGGACCTGAGCTAGGACCTTAAGATTCTGCATGAAAGGAGGACTAGCAGCCGAGTTGATCGGGAGTATGTGAAAAGTGTTCATATGTAGTAAAAACCTGAGAAATCCGTCCGTTTTCGTCATTTGTTATCGAATCAACTTGAAGCCAGATCGTCACATTGGCCGCTCTTCTCTCTGAAACGGTTGTACTTATCGTCTGCAAAGCTATATCGCGTGCTGCGATATGCGGAGACACTAAAAGCACCATAGTAGAACACAGAAGAAGCTTCTAAGTTGATTTAATAGCCAGTAAGGAGTAGTACAATTCAAGTTTTAGGTATCGAATATTGACTTTTTAGCTGGCTTTGGTGCCTTGGACATGAGCTAGGACCTTAAGATTCTGCATGAAAGGAGGACTAGCAGCCGAGTTGCACGGGAGGATACGAAAAGTGTTCATATGTAGTAAAAACCTGAGAAATCCGTCCGTTTTCGTAATTTATTATCGAATCGACTTAAAGCAGTGCGTCACATTGGCCGCTCTTCTCTCTGAAACGGTTGTACTTATCGTCTGCAAAGCTAAGTCGCGTGCTGCAGTATTCAGAGACACTGAAAGCACCATAGTAGAACACAGATGAAGCTTCAGAGTTGATGTAATAGCCAGTAAGAAGTAGTACAATTCAAGTTTTAGATATCGATTATTGACTTTTTAGCTGGCTTTGGTGCCTTGGACATGAGCTATGTCCTTAAGTTTCTGCATGAAAGGAGGACTAGCATCCGAGTTGCATGGGAGAATGTGAAAAGTGTTCATATGTAGTAAAAACCTGAGAAATCCGTCCGTTTTCGTCATTTGTTATCGAATCAACTTGAAGCCAGATCGTCACATTGGCCGCTCTTCTCTCTGAAACGGTTGTACTTATCGTCTGCAAAGCTATGTCGCGTGCTGCGGTATGCGGAGACACTAAAAGCACCATAGTAGAACACAGATGAAGCTTCTAAGTTGATGTGATAGCCAGTGAGAAGTAGTACAACTCAAGTTTTAGGTATCGATTATTGACTTTTTAGCTGGCTTTGGTGCCTTGGACATGAGCTAGGACCTTAAGATTTCGCATGAAAGGAGGACTAGCAGCCGCGTTGCACGGGAGTATGTGAAAAGTGTTCATATGTAGTAAAAACCTGAGAAATCCGTCCGTTTTCGTCATTTGTTATCGAATCGACTTAAAGCCAGATCGTCACATTGGCCGCTCTTCTCTCTGAAACGGTTGTACTTATCGTCTGCAAAGCTATGTCGCGTGCTGCGGTATGCGGAGACACTAAAAGCACCATAGTAGAACGCAGATTAAGCTTCTAAGTTGATGTAATAGCAAGTAAGAAGTAGTACAATTCAAGTTTTAGGTATCGATTATGTACTTTTTGCTGGCTTTGGTGCCTTGGACATGAGCTAGGACCTTAAGATTCTGCATGAAAGGAGGACTAGCAGCCGAGTTGCACGGGAGGATGTGAAAAGTGTTCATATGTAGTAAAAACCTGAGAAATCCGCCCATTTTCGTAATTTATTATCGAATCGACTTAAAGCAGTGCGTCACATTGGCCGCTCTTCTCTCTGAAACGGTTGTACTTATCGTCTGCAAAGCTATGTCGCGTGCTGCGGTATGCGGAGACACTAATAGCACCATAGTAGAACAGAGATGAAGCTTTTAAGTTGATGTAATAGCCAGTAAGAAGTAGTACAATTCAAGTTTTAGATATCGATTATTGACTTTTTAGCTGGCTTTGGTGCATTGGACGTGAGCTAGGACCTTATGATTCTGCATGAAAGGAGGACTAGCAGCCGAGTAGTAAGGGAGGATGTGAAAAGTGTTCATATGTAGTAAAAACCTGAGAAATCCGTCCGTTTTCGTCATTTGTTATCGAATCGACTTAAAACCAGATCGTCACATTGGCCGCTCTTCGCTCTGAAACGGTTGTACTTATCGTCTGCAAAGCTATGTCGCGTGCTGCGGTATGCGGAGACACTAAAAGCACTATAGTAGAACACAGATTAAGCTTCTAAGTTGATGTAATAGCCAGTAAGAAGTAGTACAATTCAAGTTTTAGGTATCGACTATTGACTTTTTAGCTGGCTTTGGTGCCTTGGACATGAGCTAGGTCTTTAAGATTCTGCATGAAAGGAGGACTAGCAGCCGAGTTGCATGGGAGAATGTGAAAAGTGTTCATATGTAGTAAAAACCTGAGAAATCCGTCCGTTTTCGTCATTTGTTATCGAATCAACTTGAAGCCAGATCGTTACATTGGCCGCTCCTCTATATGAAACGGTTGTACTTATCGTCTGCAAAACTATGTCACGTGCTCCGGTATGCGGAGGCACTAAAATAACCATAGTGGAACACAGATGAAGCTTCTAAGTTGATGTAATAGCAAGTTTGAAGTAGTACAATTCAAGTTTTAGGTATCGATTATTGACTTTTTAGCTGGCTTTGGTGCCTTGGACACGAGCTATTACCTTAAGATTCTGCATGAAAGGAGGACTAGCAGCCGAGTTGCAAGGGAGAATGTGAAAAGTGTTCATATGTAGTAAAAACGTGAGGAATCCGTCCGTTTTCGTAATTTATTATCGAATCGACTTCAAGCAGCGCGTCACATTGGCCGCTCTTCTCTCTGAAACGGTTGTACTTATCGTCTGCAAAGCTATGTCGCGTGCTGCGGTATGCGGAGACACTTAAAGCACGATAGTAGAACACAGATTAAGCTTCTAAGTTGATGTAATAGCCAGTCAGAAATAGTACAATTCAAGTTTTAGGTATCGATTATTGACTTTTTAGCTGGCTTTGGTGCCTTGGACCTGAGCTAGGACCTTAAGATTCTGCATGAAAGGAGGACTAGCAGCCGAGTTGGTCGGGAGTATGTGAAAAGTGTTCATATGTAGTAAAAACCTGAGAAATCCGTCCGTTTTCGTCATTTGTTATCGAATCAACTTGAAGCCAGATCGTCACATTGGCCGCTCTTCTCTCTGAAACGGTTGTACTTATCGTCTGCAAAGCTATATCGCGTGCTGCGATATGCGGAGACACTAAAAGCACCATAGTAGAACACAGAAGAAGCTTCTAAGTTGATTTAATAGCCAGTAAGGAGTAGTACAATTCAAGTTTTAGGTATAGAATATTGACTTTTTAGCTGGCTTTGGTGCCTTGGACATGAGCTAGGACCTTAAGATTCTGCATGAAAGGAGGACTAGCAGCCGAGTTGCACGGGAGGATACGAAAAGTGTTCATATGTAGTAAAAACCTGAGAAATCCGTCCGTTTTCGTAATTTATTATCGAATCGACTTAAAGCAGTGCGTCACATTGGCCGCTCTTCTCTCTGAAACGGTTGTACTTATCGTCTGCAAAGCTAAGTCGCGTGCTGCAGTATTCAGAGACACTGAAAGCACCATAGTAGAACACAGATGAAGCTTCAGAGTTGATGTAATAGCCAGTAAGAAGTAGTACAATTCAAGTTTTAGATATCGATTATTGACTTTTTAGCTGGCTTTGGTGCCTTGGACATGAGCTATGTCCTTAAGTTTCTGCATGAAAGGAGGACTAGCATCCGAGTTGCATGGGAGAATGTGAAAAGTGTTCATATGTAGTAAAAACCTGAGAAATCCGTCCGTTTTCGTCATTTGTTATCGAATCAACTTGAAGCCAGATCGTCACATTGCCCGCTCTTCTCTCTGAAACGGTTGTACTTATCGTCTGCAAAGCTATGTCGCGTGCTGCGGTATGCGGAGACACTAAAAGCACCATAGTAGAACACAGATGAAGCTTCTAAGTTGATGTGATAGCCAGTGAGAAGTAGTACAACTCAAGTTTTAGGTATCGATTATTGACTTTTTAGCTGGCTTTGGTGCCTTGGACATGAGCTAGGACCTTAAGATTTCGCATGAAAGGAGGACTAGCAGCCGCGTTGCACGGGAGTATGTGAAAAGTGTTCATATGTAGTAAAAACCTGAGAAATCCGTCCGTTTTCGTCATTTGTTATCGAATCGAGTTAAAGCCAGATCGTCACATTGGCCGCTCTTCTCTCTGAAACGGTTGTACTTATCGTCTGCAAAGCTATGTCGCGTGCTGCGGTATGCGGAGACACTAAAAGCACCATAGTAGAACGCAGATTAAGCTTCTAAGTTGATGTAATAGCAAGTAAGAAGTAGTACAATTCAAGTTTTAGGTATCGATTATGTACTTTTTGCTGGCTTTGGTGCCTTGGACATGAGCTAGGACCTTAAGATTCTGCATGAAAGGAGGACTAGCAGCCGAGTTGCACGGGAGGATGTGAAAAGTGTTCATATGTAGTAAAAACCTGAGAAATCCGACCATTTTCGTAATTTATTATCGAATCGACTTAAAGCAGTGCGTCACATTGGCCGCTCTTCTCTCTGAAACGGTTGTACTTATCGTCTGCAAAGCTATGTCGCGTGCTGCGGTATGCGGAGACACTAAAAGCACTATAGTAGAACACAGATTAAGCTTTTAAGTTGATGAAATAAACAGTAAGAAGTAGTACAATTCAAGTTTTAGGTATCGATTATGGACTTTTTGCTGGCTTTGGTGCCTTGGACACAGGCTAGGACCTTAAGATTCTGCATGAAAGGAGGACTAGCAGCCGAGTTGCAAGGGAGAATGTGAAAAGTGATCATATGTAGTAAAAACGTGAGGAATCCGTCCGTTTTCTTAATTTATTATCGAATCGACTTCAAGCAGCGCGTCACATTGGCCGCTCTTCTTTCTGAAACGGTTGTACTTATCGTCTGCAAAACTATGTCGCGTGCTGCGGTTTGTGGAGACACTAAAAGCACCATAGTAGAACACAGATGAAGCTTCTAAGATGATGTAATAGCCAGTAAGAAGAAGTACAATTCAAGATTTAAGTGTCGATTATTGACTTTTTAGCTGGCTTTGGTGCCTTGGACATGAGCTAGTACCTTAAGATTCTGCATGAAAGGAGGACTAGCAGCCGAGTTGCACGGAAGGATGTGAAAAGTGTTCATATGTAGTAAAAACCTGAGAAATCCGTCCGTTTTCGTCATTTGTTATCGAATCGACTTAAAACCAGATCGTCACATTGGCCGCTCTTCGCTCTGAAATGGTTGTACTTATCGTCTGCAAAGCTATGTCGCGTGCTGCGGTATGCGGAGACACTAATAGCACCATAGTAGAACAGAGATGAAGCTTTTAAGTTGATGTAATAGCCAGTAAGAAGTAGTACAATTCAAGTTTTAGGTATCGATTATTGACTTTTCAGCTGGCTTTGGTGCATTGGACGTGAGCTAGGACCTTAAGATTCTGCATGAAAGGAGGACTAGCAGCCGAGTAGTAAGGGAGAATGTGAAAAGTGTTCATATGTAGTAAAAACCTGAGAAATCCGTCCGTTTTCGTCATTTGTTATCGAATCGACTTAAAGCCAGATCGTCACATTGGCCGCTCTTCTCTCTGAAACGGTTGTACTTATCGTCTGCAAAGCTATGTCGCGTGCTGCGGTATGCAGAGACACTAAAAGCACCATAGTAGAACGCAGATTAAGCTTCTAAGTTGATGTAATAGCCAGTAAGAAGTAGTACAATTCAAGTTTTAGGTATCGATTATGTACTTTTTGCTGGCTTTGGTGCCTTGGACATGAGCTAGGACCTTAAGATTCTGCACGAAAGGAGGACTAGCAGCCGAGTTGCACGGGAGGATGTGAAAAGTGTTCATATGTAGTAAAAACCTGAGAAATCCGACCATTTTCGTAATTTATTATCGAATCGACTTAAAGCAGTGTGTCACATTGGCCGCTCTTCTCTCTGAAACGGTTGTACTTATCGTCTGCAAAGCTATGTCGCGTGCTGCGGTATGCGGAGACACTAAAAGCACTATAGTAGAACACAGATTAAGCTTTTAAGTTGATGAAATAGCCAGTAAGAAGTAGTACAATTCAAGTTTTAGGTATCGATTATGGACTTTTTGCTGGCTTTGGTGCCTTGGACACAGGCTAGGACCTTAAGATTCTGCATGAAAGGAGGACTAGTAGCCGAGTTGCAAGGGAGAATGTGAAAAGTGTTCATATGTAGTAAAAACGTGAGGAATCCGTCCGTTTTCGTAATTTATTATCGAATCGACTTCAAGCAGCGCGTCACATTGGCCGCTCTTCTCTCTGAAACGGTTGTACTTATCGTCTGCAAAGCTATGTCGCGTGCTGCGGTTTGTGGAGACACTAAAAGCACCATAGTAGAACACATATGAAGCTTCTAAGATGATGTAATAGCCAGTAAGAAGAAGTACAATTCAAGTTTTAAGTGTCGATTATTGACTTTTTAGCTGGCTTTGGTGCCTTGGACATGAGTTAGGACCTTAAGATTCTGCATGAAAGGAGGACTAGCAGCCGAGTAGTAAGGGAGAATGTGAAAAGTGTTCATATGTAGTAAAAACCTGAGAAATCCGTCCGTTTTCGTCAATTGTTATCGAATCGACTGAAAGCCAGATCGTCACATTAGCCGCTCTTCTGTCTGAAACGGTTGTACTTATCGTCTGAAAGCTATGTCGCGTGCTGCGGTATGCGGAGACACTAGAAGCACCATAGTAGAACACAGATGAAGCTTCTAAGATGATGTAATAGCCAGTAAGAATTAGTACAATACCAGTTTTAGGTATCGATTATTGACTTTTTAGCTGGCTTTGGTGCCTTGGACATGAGCTAGGACCTTAAGATTCTGCATGAAAGGAGGACTAGCAGCCGAGTTGCACGGGAGAATGTGAAAAGTGTTCATATGTAGTAAAAACCTGAGAAATCCGTCCGTTGTCGTCATTTGTTACGGAATCGACTTAAAGCCAGGTCGTCACATTAGCCGCTCTTCTCTCTGAAACGGTTGTACTTATCGCCTGCACAGCTATGTCGCGTGCTGCGGTATGCGGAGACACTAAAAGCACCATAGTAGAACACAGATGAAGCTTCTAAGTTGACGTAATAGCCAGTAAGAAGTAGTACAACTCAAGTTTTAGGTATCGATTATTGACTTTTTAATTGGCTTTGGTGCCTTGGACATAGCTAGGACCATAAGATTCCGCATGAAAGGAGGACTAGCATCCGAGTTGCACGGGAGAATGTGAAAAGTGTTCATATGTAGTAAAAACCTGAGAAATCCGTCCGTTTTCGTCATTTGTTATCGAATCGACTTAAAGCCAGATCGTCACATTGGCCGCTCTCCTCTATGAAACGGTTGTACTTATCGTCTGAAAGCTATGTCGCGTGCTGCGGTATGCGGAGACACTAAAAGCACCATAGTAGGACACAGATGAAGCTTCTAAGATGATGAAATAGCCAGTAAGATGTAGTACAATTCTAGTTTTAAGTATCGATTATTGACTTTTTAGTTGGCTTTGGTGCCTTGGACATGAGCTAGGACCTTAAGATTCTGCATGAAAGGAGGACTAGCAGCCGAGTTGCAAGGGAGGATGTGAAAAGTGTTCATATGTAGTAAAAACCTAAGAAATCCGTCCATTTTCGTCATTTGTTACCGAAACGACTTAAAGCCGGATCGTCACGTTGACCGCTCTTCTCTCTGAAACGGTTGTACTTATCGTCTGCAAAGCTATGTCGCGTGCTGCGGTATGTGGAGACACTAAAAGCACCATAGTAGAACACAGATGAAGCTTCTAAGTTGATGTAATAGCCAGTAAGAAGTAGTACAACTCAAGTTTTAGGTATCGATTATTGACTTTTTAGCTGGCTTTGGTGCCTTGGACATAGCTAGGACCATAAGATTCTGCATGAAAGGAGGACTAGCAGCCGAGTTGCACGGGAGAATGTGAAAAGTGTTCATATGTAGTAAAAACCTGAGAAATCCGTCCGTTTTCGTCATTTGTTATCGAATCGACTTAAAGCCAGATCGTCACATTGGCCACTCTTCTCTCTGAAACGGTTGTACTTATCGTCTGAAAGCTATGTCGCATGCTGCGGTATGCGGAGACACTAAAAGCACCATAGTATCACACAGATGAAGCTTCTAAGATGATGTAATAGCCAGTAAGATGTAGTACAATTCAAGTTTTAAGTATCGATTATTGACTTTTTAGCTGGCTTTGGTGCCTTGGACATGAGCTAGGACCTTAAGATTCTGCATGAAAGGAGGACTAGCAGCCGAGTTGCACGGGAGAATGTGAAAAGTGTTCATATGTAGTAAAAACCTGAGAAATCCGTCTGTATTCGTCATTTGGTATGGAATCGACTTAAAGCCAGATCGTCACATTGGCCGCTCTTCTCTCTGAAACGGTTGTACTTATCGTCTGCAAAGCTATGTCGCGTGCTGCGGTTTATGGAGACACTAAAAGCACCATAGTAGAACACAGATGAAGCTTCTAAGTTGATGTAATAGCCAGTAAGAAGTAGTACAATTCAAGTTTTAGGTATCGATTATTGACTTTTTAGCTGCCTTTGGTGCCATGGACATGAGCTAGGACCATAAGATTCTGCATGAAAGGAGGACTAGCAGCCGAGTTGATCGGGAGAATGAGAAAAGTGTTCATATGTAGTAAAAACCTGAGTAATCCGTCCGTTTTCGTCATTTGTTACGGAATCGACTTCAAGCCAGGTCGTCACATTGGTCGCTCTTCTCTCTGAAACGGTTGTACTTATCGTCTGCAAAGCTATGTCGTGTGCTGCGGTATGCGGAGACACTAAAAGCACTATAGTAGAACACAGATGAAGATTCTAAGATGATGTAATAGCCAGTAAGAAGTAGTACAATTCAAGTTTTAAGTATCGATTATTGACTTTTTAGCTGGCTTTGGTGCCTTGGACATGAGCTAGGAACTTAAGATTCTGCATGAAAGGAGGACTAGCAGCCGAGTTGCACGGGAGAATGTGAAAAGTGTTCATATGTAGTAAAAACCTGAGAAATCCGTCCGTTTTCGTCATTTGTTATCGAATCGACTTAAAGCCAGATCGTCACATTGGCCACTCTTCTCTCTGAAACGGTTGTACTTATCGTCTGAAAGCTATGTCGCGTGCTGCGGTATGCGGAGACACTAAAAGCACCATAGTACGACACAGATGAAGCTTCTAAGACGATGAAATAGCCAGTAAGAATTAGTACAATACCAGTTTTAAGTATCGATTATTGACTTTTTAGCAGGCTTTGGTGCCTTGGACATGAGGTAGGACCTTAAGATTCTGCATGAAAGGAGGACTAGCAGCCGAGTTACACGGGAGGATGTGAAAAGTGTTCATATGTAGTAAAAACCTGCGAAATCCGTCCGTTTTCGTCATTTGTTATCGAATCGACTTAAAGCCAGGTCGTCACATTGGCCGCTCTTCTCTCTGAAACGGTTGTACATATCGTCTGCAAAGCTATGTCGCGCGTTTGCGGTATGTGGAGACTCTAAAAGCACCATAGTAGAACACAGATGATGCTTGTAAGTTGATGTAATAGCCAGTAAGAAGTAGTACAACTCAAGTTCTAGGTATCGATTATTGACTTTTTAGCTGGCTTTGGTGCCATGGGCATGAGCTAGGACCATAAGATTCTGCATGAAAGGAGGACTAGCAGCCGAGTTGATCGGGAGAATGAGAAAAGTGTTCATATGTAGTAAAAACCTGAGTAATCCGTCCGTTTTCGTCAATTGTTACAGAATCGACTTAAAGCCAGGTCGTCACTTTGGTCGCTCTTCTCTCTGAAATGGTTGTACTTATCGTCTGCAAAGCTATGTCGCGTGCTACGGTATGCGGAGACACTAAAAGCACTATAGTAGAACACAGATGAAGATTCTAAGATGATGTAATAGCCAGTAAGAAGTAGTACAATTCAAGTTTTAAGTATCGATTATTGACTTTTTAGCTGGCTTTGGTGCCTTGGACATGAGCTAGGACCTTAAGATTCTGCATGAAAATAGGACTAGCAGCCGAGTGGCCCGGGGGGATGTGAAAAGTGTTCATATGTAGTAAAAACCTGAGATATCCGCCCATATTCGTCATTTGTTATCGAATCGACTTAAAGCCGGATCGTCACATTGGCAACTCAACTCTCCGAAACGGTTGTACTTATCGTCTGCAAAGCTATGTCGCGTGCTGCGGTTTGTGGAGACACTAAAAGCACCATAGTAGAACACAGATGAAGCTTCTAAGTTGATGTAATAGCCAGTAAGAAGTAGTACAACTCAAGTTTTAGGTATCGATTATTGACTTTTTAGCTGGCTTTGGTGCCTTGGACATAGCTAGGACCATAAGATTCTGCATGAAAGGAGGACTAGCAGCCGAGTTGCACGGGAGAATGTGAAAAGTGTTCATATGTAGTAAAAATCTGAGAAATCCGTCCGTATTCGTCATTTGTTATCGAATCGACTTAAAGCCAGATCGTCACATTGGCCGCTCTCCTCTCTGAAACGGTTGTACTTATCGTCTGAAAGCTATGTCACGTGCTGCGGTATGCGGAGACACTAAAAGCACCATAGTAGGACACAGATGAAGCTTCTAAGATGATGAAATAGCCAGTAAGAATTAGTACAATACCAGTTTTAGGTATCGATTATTGACTTTTTAGCAGGCTTTGGTGCCTTGGACATGAGCTAGCACCTTAAGATTCTGCATGAAAGGAGGACTAGCAGCCGAATTGCACGCGAGATTGTGAAAAGTGTTCATATGTAGTAAAAACCTGAGAAATCCGTCTGTATTCGTCATTTGGTATGTAATCGACTTAAAGCCAGATCGTCACATTGGCCGCTCTTCTCTCTGAAACGGTTGTACTTATCGTCTGCAAAGCTATGTCGCGTGCTGCGGTTTGTGGAGACACTAAAAGCACCATAGTAGAACACAGATGAAGCTTCTAAGTTGATGTAATAGCCAGTAAGAAGTAGTACAATTCAAGTTTTTGGTATCGATTATTGACTTTTTTGCTGGCCTTGGTGCATTGGACGTGAGCTAGGACCTTAAGATTCTGCATGAAAGGAGGACTAGCAGCCGAGTTGCATGGGAGAATGTGAAACGTGTTCATATGTATTAAAAACCTGAGAAATCCGTCCGTTTTCGTCATTTGTTATCGAATCGACTTAAAGCCAGATCGTCGCATTGGCCGCTCTTCTCTCTGAAACGGTTGTACTTATCGTCTGAAAGCTATGTCGCGTGCTGCGGTATGCGGAGACACTAAAAGCACCATAGTAGAACACAGATGAAGCTTCTAAGTTGATGTGATAGCCAGTGAGAAGTAGTACAACTCAAGTTTTTGGTATCGATTATTGACTTTTTTGCTGGCCTTGGTGCATTGGACGTGAGCTAGGACCTTAAGATTCTGCATGAAAGGAGGACTAGCAGCCGAGTTGCATGGGAGAATGTGAAACGTGTTCATATGTATTAAAAACCTGAGAAATCCGTCCGTTTTCTTCATTTGTTACGGAATCGATTTAAAGCCAGGTCGTCACATTGTCCGCTCTTCTCTCTGAAACGGTTGTACATATCGTCTGCAAAGCTATGTCGCGTGCTGCGATATGCGGGGACACTAAAATCACCATAGTAGAACATTGATGAAGCTTCTAAGTTGATGTAATAGCTAGTAAGAATTAGTACAATACCAGATTTAGGTATCGATTATTGACTTTTTAGCTGGATTTGGTGCCTTGGACATGAGCTAGGACCTTAAGATTCTGCATGTAAGGAGGACTAGCAGCCGAATTGCACGCGAGATTGTGAAAAGTGTTCATATGTAGTAAAAACCTGAGAAATCCGTCTGTATTCGTCATTTGGTATGGAATCGACTTAAAGCCAGATCGTCACATTGGCCGCTCTTCTCTCTGAAACGGTTGTACTTATCGTCTGCAAAGCTATGTCGCATGCTGCGGTTTGTGGAGACACTAAAAGCACCATAGTAGAACACAGATGTAGCTTCTAAGTTGATGTAATAGCCAGTAAGAGGTAGTGCAATTCAAGTTTCAGGTATCGATTATTGACTTTTTAGCTGGCCTTGGTGCATTGGACGTGAGCTAGGACCTTAAGACTCTGCATGAAACGAGGACTAGCTGCCGAGGTGCACAGGAGAATGTGAAAAGTGTTCATATGTAGTAAAAACCTGAGACATCCGTCCGTTTTCGTCATTTGTTATCGAATCGCCTTAAAGAAAGATCGTCATATTGGCCTCTCTTCGCTCTGAAACGGTTGTACTTATCGTCTGCAAAGCTATGTCGCGTGCTGCGGTATGCGGAGACACTAAAAGCACCATAGTAGAACACAGATGAAGCTTCTAAGTTGATGTAATAGCCAGTAAGAAGTAGTACATCTCAAGTTCTAGGTATCGATTATTGACTTTTTAGCAGGCTTTGGTGCCTTGGACATGAGGTAGGACCTTAAGATTCTGCATGAAAGGAGGACTAGCAGCCGAGTTACACGGGAGGATGTGAAAAGTGTTCATATGTAGTAAAAACCTGCGAAATCCGTCCGTTTTCGTCATTTGTTATCGAATCGACTTAAAGCCAGGTCGTCACATTGGCCGCTCTTCTCTCTGAAACGGTTGTACATATCGTCTGCAAAGCTATGTCGCGTGTTTGCGGTATGTGGAGACTCTAAAAGCACCATAGTAGAACACAGATAATGCTTGTAAGTTGATGTAATAGCCAGTAAGAAGTAGTACAACTCAAGTTTTAGGTATCGATTATTGACTTTTTTGCTGGCCTTGGTGCATTGGACGTGAGCTAGGACCTTAAGATTCTGCATGAAAGGAGGACTAGCAGCCGAGTTGCATGGGAGAATGTGAAACGTGTTCATATGTATTAAAAACCTGAGAAATCCGTCCGTTTTCGTCATTTGTTATCGAATCGACTTAAAGCCAGATCGTCGCATTGGCCGCTCTTCTCTCTGAAACGGTTGTACTTATCGTCTGAAAGCTATGTCGCGTGCTGCGGTATGCGGAGACACTAAAAGCACCATAGTAGAACACATATGAAGCTTCTACGATGATGTAATAGCCAGTAAGAATTAGTACAATACCAGTTTTACGTATCGGTTATTGCCTTTTTAGCTGGCTTTGGTGCCTTGGACATGAGCTAGGACCTTAAGATTCTGCATGAAAGGAGGACTAGCAGCCGAATTGCACGGGAGAATGTGAAAAGTGTTCATATGTAGTAAAAACCTGAGAAATCCGTCCGTTTTCTTCATTTGTTACGGAATCGACTTAAAGCCAGGTCGTCACATTGTCCGCTCTTCTCTCTGAAACGGTTGTACATATCGTCTGCAAAGCTATGTCGCGTGCTGCGATATGCGGGGACACTAAAATCACCATAGTAGAACATTGATGAAGCTTCTAAGTTGATGTAATAGCTAGTAAGAATTAGTACAATACCAGATTTAGGTATCGATTATTGACTTTTTAGCTGGATTTGGTGCCTTGGACATGAGCTAGGACCTTAAGATTCTGCATGTAAGGAGGACTAGCAGCCGAATTGCACGCGAGATTGTGAAAAGTGTTCATATGTAGTAAAAACCTGAGAAATCCGTCTGTATTCGTCATTTGGTATGGAATCGACTTAAAGCCAGATCGTCACATTGGCCGCTCTTCTCTCTGAAACGGTTGTACTTATCGTCTGCAAAGCTATGTCGCATGCTGCGGTTTGTGGAGACACTAAAAGCACCATAGTAGAACACAGATGTAGCTTCTAAGTTGATGTAATAGCCAGTAAGAGGTAGTGCAATTCAAGTTTCAGGTATCGATTATTGACTTTTTAGCTGGCCTTGGTGCATTGGACGTGAGCTAGGACCTTAAGACTCTGCATGAAACGAGGACTAGCTGCCGAGTTGCACAGGAGAATGTGAAAAGTGTTCATATGTAGTAAAAACCTGAGACATCCGTCCGTTTTCGTCATTTGTTATCGAATCGCCTTAAAGAAAGATCGTCATATTGGCCTCTCTTCGCTCTGAAACGGTTGTACTTATCGTCTGCAAAGCCATGTCGCGTGCTGCGGTATGCGGAGACACTAAAAGCACCATAGTAGAACACAGATGAAGCTTCTAAGTTGATGTAATAGCCAGTAAGAAGTAGTACATCTCAAGTTCTAGGTATCGATTATTGACTTTTTAGCTGGCTTTGGTGCCTTGGACATGAGCTAGGACCTTAAGATTCTGCATGAAAGGAGGACTAGCAGCCGAGTTTCACGGGAGGATGTGAAAAGTGTTCATATGCAGTAAAAACCTGAGAAATCCGTCCGTTTTCGTCATTTGTTATCGAATCGACTTAAAGCCAGATCGTCACATTGGCCGCTCTTCTCTCTGAAACGGTTGTACATATCGTCTGAAAGCTATGTCGCGTACTGCGGTATGCGGAGACACTAAAAGCACCATAGTAGGACACAGATGAAGCTTCTAAGATGATGAAATAGCCAGTAAGAATTAGTACAATACCAGTTTTAGGTATCGATTATTGACTTTTTAGCAGGCTTTGGTGCCTTGGACATGAGCTAGGACCTTAAGATTCTGCATGAAAGGAGGACTAGCAGCCGAGTTGCACGGGAGAATGTGAAAAGTGTTCATATGTAGTAAAAACCTGAGAAATCCGTCCGTTTTCGTCATTTGTTATCGAATCGACTTAAAGCCAGGTCGTCACATTTGCCGCTCTTCTCTCTGAAACGGTTTTACATATCGTCTGCAAAGCTATGTCACGTGTTGCGGTATGTGGAGACTCTAAAAGCACCATAGTAGAACACAGATGATGCTTGTAAGTTGATGTAATAGCCAGTAAGAACTAGTACAACTCAAGTTCTAGGTATCGATTATTGACTTTTTAGCTGGCTTTGGTGCCTTGGACATGAGCTAGCACCATAAGATTCTGCATGAAACGAGGACTAGCAGCCGAGTTGCACGGGAGAATGTGAAAAGTGTTCATATGTAGTAAAAACCTGAGAAATCCGTCCGTTTTCGTCATTTGTTATCGAATCGACTTAAAGCCAGATCGTCACATTGGCCACTCTTCTCTCTGAAACGGTTGTACTTATCGTCTGAAAGCTATGTCGCGTGCTGCGGTATGCGGAGACACTAAAAGCACCATAGTAGGACACAGATGAAGCTTCTAAGATGATGAAATAGCCAGTAAGAATTAGTACAATACCAGTATTAAGTATCGATTATTGACTTTTTAGCAGGCTTTGGTGCCTTGGACATGAGGTAGGACCTTAAGATTCTGCATGAAAGGAGGACTACCAGCCGAGTTACACGGGAGGATGTGAAAAGTGTTCATATGTAGTAAAAACCTGCGAAATCCGTCCGTTTTCGTCATTTGTTATCGAATCGACTTAAAGCCAGGTCGTCACATTGGCCGCTCTTCTCTCTGAAACGGTTGTACATATCGTCTGCAAAGCTATGTCGCGTGTTTGCGGTATGTGGAGACTCTAAAAGCACCATAGTAGAACACAGATAATGCTTGTAAGTTGATGTAATAGCCAGTAAGAAGTAGTACAACTCAAGTTTTAGGTATCGATTATTGACTTTTTAGCTGGCTTTGGTGCCTTGGACATAGCTAGGACCATAAGATTCTGCATGAAAGGAGGACTAGCAGCCGAGTTGCACGGGAGAATGTGAAAAGTGTTCATATGTAGTAAAAATCTGAGAAATCCGTCCGGTTTCGTCATTTGTTATCGAATCGACTTAAAGCCAGATCGTCACATTGGCCGCTCTCCTCTCTGAAACGGTTGTACTTATCGTCTGAAAGCTATGTCACGTGCTGCGGTATGCGGAGACACTAAAAGCACCATAGTAGGACACACATGAAGCTTCTAAGATGATGAAATAGCCAGTAAGAATTAGTACAATACCAGTTTTAGGTATCGATTATTGACTTTTTAGCAGGCTTTGGTGCCTTGGACATGAGCTAGCACCTTAAGATTCTGCATGAAAGGAGGACTAGCAGCCGAATTGCACGCGAGATTGTGAAAAGTGTTCATATGTAGTAAAAACCTGAGAAATCCGTCTGTATTCGTCATTTGGTATGGAATCGACTTAAAGCCAGATCGTCACATTGGCCGCTCTTCTCTCTGAAACGGTTGTACTTATCGTCTGCAAAGCTATGTCGCGTGCTGCGGTTTGTGGAGACACTAAAAGCACCATAGTAGAACACAGATGAAGCTTATAAGTTGATGTAATAGCCAGTAAGAAGTAGTACAATTCAAGTTTTTGGTATCGATTATTGAGTTTTTTGCTGGCCTTGGTGCATTGGACGTGAGCTAGGACCTTAAGATTCTGCATGAAAGGAGGACTAGCAGCCGAGTTGCATGGGAGAATGTGAAACGTGTTCATATGTATTAAAAACCTGAGAAATCCGTCCGTTTTCGTCATTTGTTATCGAATCGACTTAAAGCCAGATCGTCGCATTGGCCGCTCTTCTCTCTGAAACGGTTGTACTTATCGTCTGAAAGCTATGTCGCGTGCTGCGGTATGCGGAGACACTAAAAGCACCATAGTAGAACACATATGAAGCTTCTACGATGATGTAATAGCCAGTAAGAATTAGTACAATACCAGTTTTACGTATCGGTTATTGCCTTTTTAGCTGGCTTTGGTGCCTTGGACATGAGCTAGGACCTAAAGATTCTGCATGAAAGGAGGACTAGCAGCCAAATTGCACGGGAGAATGTGAAAAGTGTTCATATGTAGTAAAAACCTGAGAAATCCGTCCGTTTTCTTCATTTGTTTCGGAATCGATTTAAAGCCAGGTCGTCACATTGTTCGCTCTTCTCTCTGAAACGGTTGTACATATCGTCTGCAAAGCTATGTCGCGTGCTGCGATATGCGGGGACACTAAAATCACCATAGTAGAACATTGATGAAGCTTCTAAGTTGATGTAATAGCTAGTAAGAATTAGTACAATACCAGATTTAGGTATCGATTATTAACTTTTTAGCTGGATTTGGTGCCTTGGACATGAGCTAGGACCTTAAGATTCTGCATGTAAGGAGGACTAGCAGCCGAATTGCACGCGAGATTGTGAAAAGTGTTCATATGTAGTAAAAACCTGAGAAATCCGTCTGTATTCGTCATTTGGTATGGAATCGACTTAAAGCCAGATCGTCACATTGGCCGCTCTTCTCTCTGAAACGGTTGTAATTATCGTCTGCAAAGCTATGTCGCATGCTGCGGTTTGTGGAGACACTAAAAGCACCATAGTAGAACACAGATGTAGCTTCTAAGTTGATGTAATAGCCAGTAAGAAGTAGTACAATTCAAGTTTCAGGTATCGATTATTGACTTTTTAGCTGGCCTTGGTGCATTGGACGTGAGCTAGGACCTTAAGACTCTGCATGAAACGAGGACTAGCTGCCGAGTTGCACAGGAGAATGTGAAAAGTGTTCATATGTAGTAAAAACCTGAGACATCCGTCCGTTTTCGTCATTTGTTATCGAATCGCCTTAAAGAAAGATCGTCATATTGGCCTCTCTTCGCTCTGAAACGGTTGTACTTATCGTCTGCAAAGCTATGTCGCGTGCTGCGGTATGCGGAGACACTAAAAGCACCATAGTAGAACACAGATGAAGCTTCTAAGTTGATGTAATAGCCAGTAAGAAGTAGTACATCTCAAGTTCTAGGTATCGATTATTGACTTTTTAGCTGGCTTTGGTGCCTTGGACATGAGCTAGGACCTTAAGATTCTGCATGAAAGGAGGACTAGCAGCCGAGTTTCACGGGAGGATGTGAAAAGTGTTCATATGCAGTAAAAACCTGAGAAATCCGTCCGTTTTCGTCATTTGTTATCGAATCGACTTAAAGCCAGATCGTCACATTGGCCGCTCTTCTCTCTGAAACGGTTGTACATATCGTCTGAAAGCTATGTCGCGTACTGCGGTATGCGGAGACACTAAAAGCACCATAGTAGGACACAGATGAAGCTTCTAAGATGATGAAATAGCCAGTATGAATTAGTACAATACCAGTTTTAGGTATCGATTATTGACTTTTTAGCAGGCTTTGGTGCCTTGGACATGAGCTAGGACCTTAAGATTCTGCATGAAAGGAGGACTAGCAGCCGAGTTGCACGGGAGAATGTGAAAAGTGTTCATATGTAGTAAAAACCTGAGAAATCCGTCCGTTTTCGTCATTTGTTATCGAATCGACTTAAAGCCAGGTCGTCACATTTTCCGCTCTTCTCTCTGAAACGGTTGTACATATCGTCTGCAACGCTATGTCACGTGTTGCGGTATGTGGAGACTCTAAAAGCACCATAGTAGAACACAGATGATGCTTGTAAGTTGATGTAATAGCCAGTAAGAACTAGTACAACTCAAGTTCTAGGTATCGATTATTGACTTTTTAGCTGGCTTTGGTGCCTTGGACATGAGCTAGCACCATAAGATTCTGCATGAAAGGAGGACTAGCAGCCGAGTTGCACGGGAGAATGTGAAAAGTGTTCATATGTAGTAAAAACCTGAGAAATCCGTCCGTTTTCGTCATTTGTTATCGAATCGACTTAAAGCCAGATCGTCACATTGGCCACTCTTCTCTCTGAAACGGTTGTACTTATCGTCTGAAAGCTATGTCGCGTGCTGCGGTATGCGGAGACACTAAAAGCACCATAGTAGGACACAGATGAAGCTTCTAAGATGATGAAATAGCCAGTAAGAATTAGTACAATACCAGTATTAAGTATCGATTATTGACTTTTTAGCAGGCTTTGGTGCCTTGGACATGAGGTAGGACCTTAAGATTCTGCATGAAAGGAGGACTAGCAGCCGAGTTACACGGGAGGATGTGAAAAGTGTTCATATGTAGTAAAAACCTGCGAAATCCTTCCGTTTTCGTCATTTGTTATCGAATCGACTTAAAGCCAGGTCGTCACATTGGCCGCTCTTCTCTCTGAAACGGTTGTACATATCGTCTGCAAAGCTATGTCGCGTGTTTGCGGTATGTGGAGACTCTAAAAGCACCATAGTAGAACACAGATAATGCTTGTAAGTTGATGTAATAGCCAGTAAGAAGTAGTACAACTCAAGTTCTAGGTATCGATTATTGACTTTTTAGCTGGCTTTGGTGCCATGGACATGAGCTAGGACCATAAGATTCTGCATGAAAGGAGGACTAGCAGCCGAGTTACATGGGAGGATGTGAAAAGTGTTCATATGTAGTAAAAACCTGAGAAATCCCTCCGTTTTCGTCATTTGTTACGGAATCTACTTAAAGCCAGGTCGTCACATTGGTCGCTCTTCTCTCTGAAACGGTTGTACTTATCGTCTGCAAAGCTATGTCGCGTGCTGCGGTTTGTGGAGACACTAAAAGCACTATAGTAGAACACAGATGAAGATTCTAAGATGATGTAATAGAAAGTAAGAAGTAGTACAATTCAAGTTTTAAGTATCGATTATTGACTTTTTAGCTGGCTTTGGTGCCTTGGACATGAGCTACGACCTTAAGATTCTGCATGAAAGGAGGACTAGCAGCCGAGTTGCCCTGGGAGGATGTGAAAAGTGTTCATGTGTAGTAAAAACCTGAGAAATCCGCCCATTTTCGTCATTTGTTATCGAATCGACTTAAAGCCGGATCGTCACATTGGCAACTCAACTCTCTGAAACGGTTGTACTTATTGTCTGCAAAGCTATGTCGCGTGCTGCGGTATGTGGAGACACTAAAAGCACCATAGTAGAACACAGATGAAGCTTCTAAGTTGATGTAATAGCCAGTAAGAAGTAGTACAACTCAAGTTTTAGGTATCGATTATTGACTTTTTAGCTGGCTTTGGTGCTTTGGACATAGCTAGGACCATAAGATTCTGCAAGAAAGGAGGACTAGCAGCCGAGTTGCACGGGAGAATGTGAAAAGTGTTCATATGTAGTAAAATCCTGAGAAATCCGTCCGTTTTCGTCATTTGTTATCGAATCGACTTAAAGCCAGATCGTCACATTGGCCGCTCTCCTCTCTGAAACGGTTGTACTTATCGTCTGAAAGCTATGTCGCGTGCTGCGGTATGCGGAGACACTAAAAGCACCATAGTAGGACACAGATGAAGCTTCTAAGATGATGAAATAGCCAGTAAGAATTAGTACAATACCAGTTTTAGGTATCGATTATTGACTTTTTAGCAGGCTTTGGTGCCTTGGACATGAGCTAGGACCTTAAGATTCTGCATGAAAGGAGGACTAGCAGCCGAGTTGCACGGGAGAATGTGAAAAGTGTTCATATGTAGTAAAAACCTGAGAAATCCGTCCGTTTTCGTCATTTGTTATCGAATCGACTTAAAGCCAGGTCGTCACATTGGCTGCTCTTCTCTCTGAAACGGTTGTACATATCGTCTGCAAAGCTATGTCACGTGTTGCGGTATGTGGAGACTCTAAAAGCACCATAGTAGAACACAGATAATGCTTGTAAGTTGATGTAATAGCCAGTAAGAACTAGTACAACTCAAGTTCTAGGTATCGATTATTGACTTTTTAGCTGTCTTTGGTGCCTTGGACATGAGCTAGCACCATAAGATTCTGCATGAAAGGAGGACTAGCAGCCGAGTTGCACGGGAGAATGTGAAAAGTGTTCATATGTAGTAAAAACCGGAGAAATCCTTCCGTTTTTGTCATTTGTTATCGAATCGACTTAAAGCCAGATCGTCACATTGGCCACTCTTCTCTCTGAAACGGTTGTACTTATCGTCTGAAAGCTATGTCGCGTGCTGCGGTATGCGGAGACACTAAAAGCACCATAGTAGGACACAGATGAAGCTTCTAAGATGATGAAATAGCCAGTAAGAATTAGTACAATACCAGTTTTAAGTATCGATTATTGACTTTTTAGCAGGCTTTGGTGCCTTGGACATGAGGTAGGACCTTAAGATTCTGCATGAAAGGAGGACTAGCAGCCGAGTTACATGGGAGGATGTGAAAAGTGTTCATATGTAGTAAAAACCTGAGAAATCCGTCCGTTTTCGTCATTTGTTATCGAATCGACTTAAAGCCAGGTCGTCACATTGGCCGCTCTTCTCTCTGAAACGGTTGTACATATCGTCTGCAAAGCTATGTCGCGTGTTTGCGGTATGTGGAGACTCTAAAAGCATCATAGTAGAACACAGATAATGCTTGTAAGTTGATGTAATAGCCAGTAAGAAGTAGTACAACTCAAGTTCTAGGTATCGATTATTGACTTTTTAGCTTGCTTTGGTGCCATGGACATGAGCTAGGACCTTAAGATTCTGAATGAAAGGAGGACTAGCAGCCGAGTTACATGGGAGGATGTGAAAAGTGTTCATATGTAGTAAAAACCTGAGAAATCCCTCCGTTTTCGTCATTTGTTACGGAATCGACTTAAAGCCAGGTCGTCAAATTGGTCGCTCTTCTCTCTGAAACGGTTGTACTTATCGTCTGCAAAGCTATGTCGCGTGCTGCGGTATGTGGAGACACTAAAAGCACTATAGTAGAACACAGATGAAGATTCTAAGATGATGTAATAGCCAATAAGAAGTAGTACAATTCAAGTTTTAAGTATCGATTATTGACTTTTTAGCTGGCTTTGGTGCCTTGGACATGAGCTACGACCTTAAGATTCTGCATGAAAGGAGGACTAGCAGCCGAGTTGCCCGGTAGGATGTGAAAAGTGTTCATGTGTAGTAAAATCCTGAGAAATACGCCCATTTTCGTCATTTGTTATCGAATCGACTTAAAGCCGGATCGTCACATTGGCAACTCAACTCTCTGAAACGGTTGTACTTATTGTCTGCAAAGCTATGTCGCGTGCTGCGGTATGTGGAGACTCTAAAAGCACCATAGTAGAACACAGATGAAGCTTCTAAGTTGATGTAATAGCCAGTAAGAAGTAGTACAACTCAAGTTTTAGGTATCGATTATTGACTTTTTAGCTGGCTTTGGTGCTTTGGACATAGCTAGGACCATAAGATTCTGCAAGAAAGGAGGACTAGCAGCCGAGTTGCACGGGAGAATGTGAAAAGTGTTCATATGTAGTAAAATCCTGAGAAATCCGTCCGTTTTCGTCATTTGTTATCGAATCGACTTAAAGCCAGATCGTCACATTGGCCGCTCTCCTCTCTGAAACGGTTGTACTTATCGTCTGAAAGCTATGTCGCGTGCTGCGGTATGCGGAGACACTAAAAGCACCATAGTAGGACACAGATGAAGCTTCTAAGATGATGAAATAGCCAGTAAGAATTAGTACAATACCAGTTTTAGGTATCGATTATTGACTTTTTAGCAGGCTTTGGTGCCTTGGACATGAGCTAGGACCTTAAGATTCTGCATGAAAGGAGGACTAGCAGCCGAGTTGCACGGGAGGATGTGAAAAGTGTTCATATGTAGTAAAAACCTGAGAAATCCGTCCGTTTTCGTCATTTGTTATCGAATCGACTTAAAGCCAGATCGTCACATTGGCCGCTCTTCTCTCTGAAACGGTTGTACATATCGTCTGCAAAGCTATGTCACGTGTTGCGGTATGTGGAGACTCTAAAAGCACCATAGTAGAACACAGATGATGCTTGTAAGTTGATGTAATAGCCAGTAAGAAGTAGTACAACTCAAGTTCTAGGTATCGATTATTGACTTTTTAGCTGGCTTTGGTGCCTTGGACATGAGCTAGCACCATAAGATTCTGCATGAAAAGAGGACTAGCAGCCGAGTTGCACGGGAGAATGTGAAAAGTGTTCATATGTAGTAAAAACCGGAGAAATCCGTCCGTTTTCGTCATTTGTTATCGAATCGACTTAAAGCCATATCGTCACATTGGCCGCTCTTCTCTCTGAAACGGTTGTACTTATCGTCTGAAAGCTATGTCGCGTGCTGCGGTATGCGGAGACACTAAAAGCACCATAGTAGAACACAGATGAAGATTCTAAGATGATGTAATAGCCAGTAAGAATTAGTACAATACCAGATTTAGGTATCGATTATTGAATTTTCAGCTGGATTTGGTGCCTTGGACATGAGCTAGGACCTTAAGATTCTGCATGAAAGGAGGACTAGCAGCCGAATTGCACGGGAGAATGTGAAAAGTGTTCATATGTAGTAAAAACCTGAGAAATCCGTCCGTTTTCTTCATTTGTTACTGAATCGATTTAAAGCCAGGTCGTCACATTGGCCGCTCTTCTCTCTGAAACGGTTGTACTTATCGTCTGCAAAGCTATGTCGCGTGCTGCGGTTTGTGGAGACACTAAAAGCACCATAGTAGAACACAGATGAAGCTTCTAAGTTGATGTAATAGCCAGTAAGAAGTAGTACAATCCAAGTTTCAGGTATCGATTATTGAATTTTTAGCTGGCCTTGGTGCATTGGACGTGAGCTAGGACCTTAACACTCTGCATGAAAGGAGGACTAGCAGCCGAGTAGCAAGGGAGAATGTGAAAAGTGTTCATATGTATTAAAAAACTGAGAAATCCGTCCGTTTTCGTCATTTGTTATCGAATCGACTTAAAGCCAGATCGTCACATTGGCCGCTCTTCTCTCTGAAACGGTTGCACTTATCGTCTGCAAAGCTATGTCGCGTGCTGCGGTATGTGGAGACGCTAAAAGCACCATTGTCGAACACAGATGAAGCTTCTAAGTTGATGTAATAGTCAGTAAGAAGTAGTACAACTCGAGTTTTAGGTATCGATTATTGACTTTTTAGCTATACTTGGTGCCTTGGACATGAGCTAGGACAATAAGATTCTGCATGAAAGGAGGACTAGCAGCCGAGTGGCATGGGAGAATGTGAAACGTGTTCATATGTAGTAAAAACCTGAGAAATTCGTCCGTTTTCGTCATTTGTTAACGAATCGACTTAAAGCCAGATCGTCGCATTGGTCGCTCTTCTCTCTGAAACGGTTGTACTTATAGTCTGAAAGCTATGTCGCGTGCTGCGGTATGCGGAGACACTAAAAGCACCATAGTAGAACACAGATGAAGCTTCTAAGATGATGTAATAGCCAGTAAGAATTAGTACAAAACCAGATTTAGGTATCGATTATTGAATTTTCAGCTGGATTTGGTGCCTTGGACATGAGCTAGGACCTTAAGATTCTGCATGAAAGGAGGACTAGCAGCCGAATTGCACGGGAGAAGGTGAAAAGTGTTCATATGTAGTAAAAACCTGAGAAATCCGTCCGTTTTCGTCATTTGTTATCGAATCGACTTAAAGCCAGATCGTCACATTGGCCGCTCTTCTCTCTGAAACAGTTGTACTTATCGTCTGCAAAGCTATGTCGCGTGCTGCGGTTTGTGGAGACACTAAAAGCACCATAGTAGAACACAGATGAAGCTTCTAAGATGATGTAATAGCCAGTAAGATGTAGTACAATTCAAGTGTTAGGTATCGATTATTGACTTTTTAGCTGGCTTTGGTGCCTTGGACATGATCTAGGACCTTAAGATTCTGCATGAAAGGAGGACTAGCTGCCGAGTTGCACGGGAGAATATGAAAAGTGTTCATATGTAGTAAAAACCTGAGAAATACGTCCGTTTTCGTCATTTGTTATCGAATCGACTTAAAGCCAGATCGTCACATTGGCCGCTCTTCGCTCTGAAACGGTTGTACTTATCGTCTGCAAAGCTATGTCGCGTGCTGCAGTAAGCGGAGACACTAATAGCACCATAGCAGACCACAGATGAAGCTTCTAAGTTGATGTAATAGCCAGTAAGAAGTAGTACAATTCAAGTTTTAGGTATCGATTATTGACTTTTTAGCTTGCCTTGGTGCATTGGACGTGAGCTAGGACCTTAAGATTCTGCATGAAAGGAGGACTAGCAGCCGAGTAGCAAGGGAGAATGTGAAAAGTGTTCATATGTAGTGAAAACCTGAGAATCCGTCCGTTTTCTTCATTTGTTATGGAATCGATTTAAAGCCAGGACGTCACATAGTCCGCTCTTCTCTCTGAAACGGTTGTACATATCGTCTGCAGAGCTATTTCGCGTGTTGCGATATGCGGGGACACTAAAATCACCATAGTAGAACAATGATGAAGCTCCTAAGTTGATGTAATAGCAAGTAAGAATTAGTACAATACCAGATTTAGGTATCGATTATTGACTTTTTAGCTGGATTTGGTGCCTTCGACATGAGCTAGGACCTTAATATTCTGCATGAGAGGAGGACTAGCAGCCGAATTGCACGCGAGATTGTGAAAAGTGTTCATATGTAGTAAAAACCTGAGAAATTCATCCGTTTTCGTCATTGGTATCGAATCGACTTAAAGCCAGGTCGTCACATTGGCCGATCTTGTGTCTGAAACGGTTGTACATATCGTCTGCAAAGCTATGTCGCGTGTTGCGGTATGTGGAGACTCTAAAAGCACCATAGTAGAACACAGCTGAAGCTTCTAAGTTGATGTAATAGCCAGTAAGAAGTAGTACATCTGAAGTTCTAGGTATCGATTATTGACTTGTTAGCTGGCTTTGGTGCCTTGGACATGAGCTAGGACCATAAGATTCTGCATGAAACGCGGACTAGCAGCCGAGTTGCACGCGAGAATGTGAAAAGTGTTCATATATAGTAAAAACCTGAGAAATCCGTCCGTTTTCGTCATTTGTTATCGAATCGACTTAAAGCCAGATCGTCACATTGGCCGCTCTTCTCTCTGAAACGGTTGTACTTATCGTCTGAAAGCTATGTCGTGTGCTGCGGAATGCGGAGACACTAAAAGCACCATAGTAGAACAAAGATGAAGCTTCTAAGATGATGTAATAGCCAGTAAGAAGTAGTACAACACTAGTTCTAGGTATCGATTATTGACTTTTTAGCTTGCTTTGGTGCCTTGGACATGAGCTAGGACCAAAAGATTCTGCATGAAAGGAGGACTAGCAGCCGAGTTGCATGGGAGAATGTGAAAAGTGTTCATATGTAGTAAAAACCTGAGAAATTCGTCCGTTTTCGTCATTTGTTATCGAATCGACTTAAAGCCAGGTCGTCACATTGGCCGATCTTCTGTCTGAAACGGTTGTACATATCGTCTGCAAAACTATGTCGCGTGTTGCGGTTTGTGGAGACTCTAAAAGCACCATAGTTGAACACAGCTGAAGCTTCTAAGTTGATGTAATAGCCAGTAAGAAGTAGTACATCTGAAGTTCTAGGTATCGATTATTGACTTTTTAGCTGGCTTTGGTGCCTTGGACATGAGCTAGGACCATAAGATTCTGCATGAAACGCGGACTAGCAGCCGAGTTGCACGCGAGAATGTGACAAGTGTTCATATGTAGTAAAAACCTGAGAAATCCGTCCGTTTTCGTCATTTGTTATCGAATCGACTTATAGCCAGATCGTCACATTGGCCGCTCTTCTCTCTGAAACGGTTGTACTTATCGTCTGAAAGCTATGTCGCGTGCTGCGGGATGCGGAGACACTAAAAGCACCATAGCAGAACACAGCTGAAGCTTCTAAGTTGATGTAATAGCCAGTAAGAAGTAGTACATCTGAAGTTCTAGGTATCGATTATTGACTTTTTAGCTGGCTTTGGTGCCTTGGACATGAGCTAGGACCATAAGATTCTGCATGAAACGCGGTCTAGCAGCCGAGTTGCACGCGAGAATGTGAAAAGTGTTCATATGTAGTAAAAACCTGAGAAATCCGTCCGTTTTCGTCATTTGTTATCGAATGGACTTAAAGCCAGATCGTCACTTTGGCCGCTCTCCTCTCTGAAACGGTTGTACTTATCGTCTGAAAGCTATGTCGCGTGCTGCGGTATGCGGAGACACTAAAAGCACCATAGTAGGACACAGATGAAGCTTCTAAGATGATGAAATAGCCAGTAAGAATTAGTACAATACCAGTTTTAGGTATCGATTATTGACTTTTTAGCAGGCTTTGGTGCCTTGGACATGAGCTAGGACCTTAAGATTCTGCATGAAAGGAGGACTAGAAGCCGAATTGCACGCGAGATTGTGAAAAGTGTTCATATGTATTAAAAACCTGAGAAATCCGTCTGTTTCGTCATTTGGTATGGAATCGAGTTAAAGCCAGATCGTCACATTGGCCGCTCTTCTCTCTGAAACGGTTGTACTTATCGTCTGCAAAGCTATGTCGCGTGCTGCGGTTTGTGGAGACACTAAAAGCACCATAGTAGAACACAGATGAAGCTTCTAAGTTGATGTAATAGCCAGTAAGAAGTAGTACAATTCGAGTTTTAGGTATCGATTATTGACTTTTTCGCTGGCCTTGGTGCATTGGACGTGAGCTAGGACCTTAAGATTCTGCATGAAAGGAGGACTAGCAGCCGAGTTGCATGAGAGAATGTGCAACGTGTTCATGTGTATTAAAAACCTGAGAAATCCGTCCGTTTTCGTCATTTGTTATCGAATCGACTTAAGGCCAGATCGTCGCATTGGCCGCTCTTCTCTCTGAAACGGTTGTACTTATCGTCTGAAAGCTATGTCGCGTGCTGCGGTATGCTGAGACACTAAAAGCACCATAGTAGAACACAGATGAAGCTTCTACGATGATGTAATAGCCAGTAAGAATTAGTACAATACCAGTTTTACGTATCGGTTATTGACTTTTTAGCTGGCTTTGGTGCCTTGGACATGAGCTAGGACCTTAAGATTCTGCATGAAAGGAGTACTAGCAGCCGAATTGCACGGGAGAATGTGAAAAGTGTTCATATGTAGTAAAACCCTGAGAAATCCGTCCGTTTTATTCATTTGTTACGGAATCGATTTAAAGCCAGGTCGTCACATTGTCCGCTCTTCTCTCTGAAACGGTTGTACATATCGTCTGCAAAGCTATGTCGCGTGCTGTGATATGCGGGGACACTAAAATCACCATAGTAGAACATTGATGAAGCTTCTAAGTTGATGTAATAGCTAGTAAGAATTAGTACAATACCAGATTTAGGTATCGATTATTGACTTTTTAGCTGGATTTGGTGCCTTGGACATGAGCTAGGACCTTAAGATTCTGCATGAAAGGAGGACTAGCAGCCGAGTTGCACAGGAGGATGTGAAAAGTGTTCATATGTAGTAAAAACCTGGACATCCGTCCGTTTTCGTCATTTGTTATCGAATCGACTTAAAGCCAGATCGTCACATTGGCCGCTCTTCGCTCTGAAACGGTTGTACTTATCGCCTGCAAAGCTATGTCGCGTGCTACGTTATGCGGAGACACTAATAGCACCATAGTAGAACACAGATGAAGCTTCTAAGTTGATGTGATAGCCAGTAAGAAGTAGTACAATCCAAGTTTTAGGTATCGATTTTTGACTTTTTAGCTGGCTTTGGTGCATTGGACGTGAGCTAAGACCTTAAGATTCTGCATGAAAGGAGGACTAGCAGCCAAGTTGGACGGGAGAAGGTGAAAAGTGTTCATATGTAGTAAAAACCTGAGAAATCCGTCCGTTTTCGTCATTTGTTATCGAATCGACTTAAAGCCAGATCGTCACATTGGCCGCTCTTCTCTCTGAAACGGTTGTACTTATCGTCTGCAAAGCTATGTCGCGTGCTGCGGTATGTGGAGGCACTAAGAGCACCATAGTAGAACACAGGTGAATTTTCTAAGTTGATGTAATAGCCAGTAAGAAGTAGTACATCTCAAGTACTAGGTATCGATTATTGACTTTTTAGCTGGCTTTGGTGCCTTGGACATGAGCTAGGACCATAAGATTCTGCATGAAAGGAGGACTAGCAGCCGAGTTGCAAGGGAGAATGTGAAAAGTGTTCATATGTAGTAAAAACATGAGAAATCCGTCCGTTTTCGTCATTTGTTATCGAATCGACTTAAAGCCAGATCGTCACATTGGCCGCTCTTCTCTCTGAAACGGTTGTACTTATCGTCTGCAAAGCTATGTCGCGTGCTGCGGTATGTGGAGGCACTAAAAGCACCATAGTAAAACACAGATGAAGCTTCTAAGTTGATGTAATAACCAGTAAGATGTAGTACAATTCAAGTTTTAAGTGTCGATTATTGACTTTTTAGCTGGCTTTGGTGCCTTGGACATGAGCTAGGACCTTAAGATTCTGCATGAAAGGAGGACTAGCAGCCGAGTTGCACGGGAGGATGTGAAAAGTGTTCATATGTAGTAAAAACCTGAGACATCCGTCCGTTTTCGTCATTTGTTATCGAATCGACTTAAAGCCAGATCGTCACATTGGCCGCTTTTCGCTCTGAAACGATTGTACTTATTGCCTGCAAAGCTATGTCGCGAGCTGCGTTATGCGGAGACACTAATAGCACCATAGTAGAACACAGATGCAGCTTCTAAGTTGATGTAATAGCCAGTAAGAAGTAGTACAATCCAAGTTTTAGGTATCGATTATTGACTTTTTAGCTGGCTTTGGTGCATTGGACGTGAGCTAAGACCTTAAGATTATGCATGAAAGGAGGACTAGCAGCCAAGTTGCACGGGAGAAGGCGAAAAGTATTCATATGTAGTAAAAACCTGAGAAATCCGTCCGTTTTCGTCATTTGTTATCGAATCGACTTAATGCCAGATCGTCACATTGGCCGCTCTTCTCTCTGAAACGGTTGTACTTATCGTCTGCAAAGCTATGTCGCGTGCTGCGGTATGTGGAGGCACTAAAAGCACCATAGTAAAACACAGATGAAGCTTCTAAGTTGATGTAATAGCCAGTAAGAAGTAGTGCAAGTGAAATTTTAGATATCGATTATTGACTTTTTACCATTCTTTGGTGCCTTGGACATGAGCTAGGACCTTAAGATTCTGCATGAAAGGAGGACTAGCAGCCGAGTAGCAAGGGAGAATGTGAAAAGTGTTCATATGTAGTAAAAACCTGAGAAATCCGTCCGTTTTCGTCATTTGTTATCGAATTGACTAAGAGCCAGATCGGCACATTAGCCGCTCTTCTCTCTGAAACGGTTGTACTTATCGTCTGCAAAGCTATGTCGCGTGCTGCGGTATGTGGAGACACTAAAAGCACCATTGTAGAACACAGACGAAACTTCTAAGTAGATGTAATAGCTAGTAAGAAGTAGTACAACTCAAGTTTTAGGTATCGATTATTGACTTTTTAGCCGGCTTTGGTGCCTTGGACATGAGCTAGGACCATAAGATTCTGCATGAAAGGAGGACTAGCAGCCGAGTTGCATGGGAAAATGTGAAAAGTGTTCACATGTAGTAAAAACCTGAGAAATCCGTCCGTTTTCGTCATTTGTTGTCGAATCGACTTAAAGCCAGATCGTCACATTGGCCGCTCTTCTCTCTGAAACGGTTGTACTTATCGTCTGAAAGCTATGTCGCGTGCTGCGGTATGCGGAGACACTAAAAGCACCATAGTAAAACACAGATGAAGCTTATAAGATGATGTAATAGCCAGTAAGAATTAGTACAATACCAGTTTTAGGTATCGATTATTGACTTTTTAGCTGGCTTTGGTGCCTTGGACATGAGCTAGGACCCTAAGATTCTGCATGAACGGAGGACTAGCAGCCGAGTTGCACAGGAGGATGTGAAAAGTGTTCATATGTAGTAAAAACCTGTGAAATCCGTACGTTTTCGTCATTTGTTATTGAATCGACTTAAAGCCAGATCGTCACATTGGCCGCTCCTCTCTCTGAAACGGTTGTACTTATCGTCTGAAAGCTACGTCGCGTGCTGGGGTATGCGAAGACACTAAAAGCACCATAGTAGAACACAGATGAAGCTTCAAAGATGATGTAATAGCCAGTAAGGTTAGTACATGACCAGTTTTAGGTATCGATTATTGACTTTTTAGCTGGCTTTGGTGCCTTGGACACGAGCTAGGACCTTAAGATTCTGCATGAAAGGAGTACTAGCAGCCGAATTGCACGGGAGAATGTGAAAAGTGTTCATATGTAGTAAAACCCTGAGAAATCCGTCCGTTTTATTCATTTGTTACGGAATCGATTTAAAGCCAGGTCGTCACATTGTCCGCTCTTCTCTCTGAAACGGTTGTACATATCGTCTGCAAAGCTATGTCGCGTGCTGTGATATGCGGGGACACTAAAATCACCATAGTAGAACATTGATGAAGCTTCTAAGTTGATGTAATAGCTAGTAAGAATTAGTACAATACCAGATTTAGGTATCGATTATTGACTTTTTAGCTGGATTTGGTGCCTTGGACATGAGCTAGGACCTTAAGATTCTGCATGAAAGGAGGACTAGCAGCCGAGTTGCACAGGAGGATGTGAAAAGTGTTCATATGTAGTAAAAACCTGGACATCTGTCCGTTTTCGTCATTTGTTATCGAATCGACTTAAAGCCAGATCGTCACATTGGCCGCTCTTCGCTCTGAAACGGTTGTACTTATCGCCTGCAAAGCTATGTCGCGTGCTACGTTATGCGGAGACACTAATAGCACCATAGTAGAACACAGATGAAGCTTCTAAGTTGATGTGATAGCCAGTAAGAAGTAGTACAATCCAAGTTTTAGGTATCGATTTTTGACTTTTTAGCTGGCTTTGGTGCATTGGACGTGAGCTAAGACCTTAAGATTCTGCATGAAAGGAGGACTAGCAGCCAAGTTGGACGGGAGAAGGTGAAAAGTGTTCATATGTAGTAAAAACCTGAGAAATCCGTCCGTTTTCGTCATTTGTTATCGAATCGACTTAAAGCCAGATCGTCACATTGGCCGCTCTTCTCTCTGAAACGGTTGTACTTATCGTCTGCAAAGCTATGTCGCGTGCTGCGGTATGTGGAGGCACTAAGAGCACCATAGTAGAACACAGGTGAATTTTCTAAGTTGATGTAATAGCCAGTAAGAAGTAGTACATCTCAAGTACTAGGTATCGATTATTGACTTTTTAGCTGGCTTTGGTGCCTTGGACATGAGCTAGGACCATAAGATTCTGCATGAAAGGAGGACTAGCAGCCGAGTTGCAAGGGAGAATGTGAAAAGTGTTCATATGTAGTAAAAACATGAGAAATCCGTCCGTTTTCGTCATTTGTTATCGAATCGACTTAAAGCCAGATCGTCACATTGGCCGCTCTTCTCTCTGAAACGGTTGTACTTATCGTCTGCAAAGCTATGTCGCGTGCTGCGGTATGTGGAGGCACTAAAAGCACCATAGTAAAACACAGATGAAGCTTCTAAGTTGATGTAATAACCAGTAAGATGTAGTACAATTCAAGTTTTAAGTGTCGATTATTGACTTTTTAGCTGGCTTTGGTGCCTTGGACATGAGCTAGGACCTTAAGATTCTGCATGAAAGGAGGACTAGCAGCCGAGTTGCACGGGAGGATGTGAAAAGTGTTCATATGTAGTAAAAACCTGAGACATCCGTCCGTTTTCGTCATTTGTTATCGAATCGACTTAAAGCCAGATCGTCACATTGGCCGCTTTTCGCTCTGAAACGATTGTACTTATTGCCTGCAAAGCTATGTCGCGAGCTGCGTTATGCGGAGACACTAATAGCACCATAGTAGAACACAGATGCAGCTTCTAAGTTGATGTAATAGCCAGTAAGAAGTAGTACAATCCAAGTTTTAGGTATCGATTATTGACTTTTTAGCTGGCTTTGGTGCATTGGACGTGAGCTAAGACCTTAAGATTATGCATGAAAGGAGGACTAGCAGCCAAGTTGCACGGGAGAAGGCGAAAAGTATTCATATGTAGTAAAAACCTGAGAAATCCGTCCGTTTTCGTCATTTGTTATCGAATCGACTTAATGCCAGATCGTCACATTGGCCGCTCTTCTCTCTGAAACGGTTGTACTTATCGTCTGCAAAGCTATGTCGCGTGCTGCGGTATGTGGAGGCACTAAAAGCACCATAGTAAAACACAGATGAAGCTTCTAAGTTGATGTAATAGCCAGTAAGAAGTAGTGCAAGTGAAATTTTAGATATCGATTATTGACTTTTTACCATTCTTTGGTGCCTTGGACATGAGCTAGGACCTTAAGATTCTGCATGAAAGGAGGACTAGCAGCCGAGTAGCAAGGGAGAATGTGAAAAGTGTTCATATGTAGTAAAAACCTGAGAAATCCGTCCGTTTTCGTCATTTGTTATCGAATTGACTAAGAGCCAGATCGGCACATTAGCCGCTCTTCTCTCTGAAACGGTTGTACTTATCGTCTGCAAAGCTATGTCGCGTGCTGCGGTATGTGGAGACACTAAAAGCACCATTGTAGAACACAGACGAAACTTCTAAGTAGATGTAATAGCTAGTAAGAAGTAGTACAACTCAAGTTTTAGGTATCGATTATTGACTTTTTAGCCGGCTTTGGTGCCTTGGACATGAGCTAGGACCATAAGATTCTGCATGAAAGGAGGACTAGCAGCCGAGTTGCATGGGAAAATGTGAAAAGTGTTCACATGTAGTAAAAACCTGAGAAATCCGTCCGTTTTCGTCATTTGTTGTCGAATCGACTTAAAGCCAGATCGTCACATTGGCCGCTCTTCTCTCTGAAACGGTTGTACTTATCGTCTGAAAGCTATGTCGCGTGCTGCGGTATGCGGAGACACTAAAAGCACCATAGTAAAACACAGATGAAGCTTATAAGATGATGTAATAGCCAGTAAGAATTAGTACAATACCAGTTTTAGGTATCGATTATTGACTTTTTAGCTGGCTTTGGTGCCTTGGACATGAGCTAGGACCCTAAGATTCTGCATGAACGGAGGACTAGCAGCCGAGTTGCACAGGAGGATGTGAAAAGTGTTCATATGTAGTAAAAACCTGTGAAATCCGTACGTTTTCGTCATTTGTTATTGAATCGACTTAAAGCCAGATCGTCACATTGGCCGCTCCTCTCTCTGAAACGGTTGTACTTATCGTCTGAAAGCTACGTCGCGTGCTGGGGTATGCGAAGACACTAAAAGCACCATAGTAGAACACAGATGAAGCTTCAAAGATGATGTAATAGCCAGTAAGGTTAGTACATGACCAGTTTTAGGTATCGATTATTGACTTTTTAGCTGGCTTTGGTGCCTTGGACATGAGCTAGGACCTTAAGATTCTGCATGAAAGGAGGACTAGCAGCCGAGTTAGATGGGAGAATGTGAAAAGTGTTCATATGTAGTAAAAACCTGAGAAATCCGTCCGCTTCCATCATTTGTTATCGAATCGACCTAAAGCCAGATCGTCACATTGGCCGCTCTTCTCTCTGAAACGGTTGTACTTATCGTCTGAAAGCTATGTCGCGTGCTGCGGTATTCGGAGAGACTAAAAGCACCATAGTAGAACACAGATGAAGCTTCTAAGATGATGTAATTGCCAGTAAGAAATAGTACCAGTTTTAGGTATCGATTATTGACTTTTTAGCTGGCTTTGGAGCCTTGGACATGATCTAGGACCTTAAGATTCTGCATGAAAGGAGGACTAGCAGCCGAATTGCACGGAAGATTGTGAAAAGTGTTCATATGTTGTAAAAACCTGAGAATTCCGTCCGTTTCGTCATTTGTTATCGAATCGACTTAAAGCCAGATCGTCACATTGGCCGCTCATCTCTCAGAAACGGTTGTACTTATCGTCTGCAAATCTATGTCGCGTGCTGCGGTTTGTGGACACACTAAAAGCACCATAGTACAACACAGATGAAGCTTCTAAGATGATGTAATAGCCAGTAAGAAGCAGTACAATTCAAGTTTTAGGTATCGATTATTGACTTTTTAGCTGGCTTTGGTGCCTTGGACATGAGCTAGGACCTTAAGATTCTGCATGAAAGGAGGACTAGCAGCCGAGTTGCACGGGAGAATGTGAAAAGTGTTCATATGTAGTAAAAACCTGTGAAATCCGTCCGTTTTCGTCATTTGTTATCGAATCGACTTAAAGCCAGATCGTCACATTGGCCGCTCTTCTCTCTGAAACGGTTGTACTTATCGTCTGCAAAGCTATGTCGCGTGCTGCGGTATGTGGAGACTCTAAAAGCACCATAGCAGAACACAGATGAAGCTTCTAAGTTGATGTAATAGCCAGTAAGAAGTAGTACAATTGAAATTTTAGATATCGATTATTGACTTTTTAGCTGGCTTTGGTGCCTTGGACATGAGCTAGGACCTTAAGATTCTGCATGAAAGGAGGACCACCAGCCGAATTGCACGGGAAAATGTGAAAAGTGTTCATATGGAGTAAAAACCTGAGAAATCCGTCCGTTTTCGTCATTTGTTAACGAATCGACTTAAAGCCAGATCGACACATTGGCCACTCTTCTCTCTGAAACGGTTGTACTTATCGTCTGCAAAGCTATGTCGCGTGCTGCGGTATGCGGAGACACTAAAAGCACCATAGTAGAACACAGATGAAGCTTCTAAGTTGATGTAATAGCCAGTAAGATGTAGTACACTTCAAGTTTTAGGTATCGATTATTGACTTTTTAGCAGGCTTTGGTGCCTTGGACATGAGCTAGGACCTTAAGATTCTACATAAAAGGAGGACTAGCAGCCGAGTTGCATGGGAGAATGTGAAAAGTGTTCATATGTAGTAAAAACCTGTGAAATCCGTCCGTTTTCGTCATTTGTTATCGAATCGACTTAAAGCCAGATCGTCACATTGGCCGCTCTTCTCTCTGAAACGGTTGTACTTATCGTCCGCAAAGCTATGTCGCAGTGCTGCGGTATGTGGAGACTCTAAAAGCACCATAGCAGAACACAGATGAAGCTTCTAAGTTGATGTAATAGCCAGTAAGAAGTAGTACAACTCAAGTTTTAGGTATCGATTATTGACTTTTTAGCTGGCTTTGGTGCCTTGGACATGAGCTAGGACCATTAGAATCTGCATGAAAGGAGGACTAGCAGCCGAGTTGCACGGGACAATGTGAAAAGTGTTCATACGTAGTAAAAAACTGAGAAATCCGTCCGTTTTCGTCATTTGTTATGGAATCGACTTAAAGCCAGATCGTCACATTGGCCGCTCTGCTCTCTGAAACGGTTGTACTTATCGTCTGCAAAGCTATGTCGCGTACTGCGGTTTGTGGACACACTAAAAGCACCATAGTACAACACAGATGAAGCTTCTAAGATGATGTAATAGCCAGTAAGAAGTAGTACAATTCAAGTTTTAGGTATCGATTATTGACTTTTCAGCTGGCTTTGGTGCCTTGGACATGAGCTAGGACCTTAAGATTCTGCATGAAAGAAGGACTAGCAGCCGAATTGCAAGGGAGAATGTGAAAAGTGTTCATATGTAGTAAAAACCTGAGAAATCCGTTCGTTTTCGTCATTTGCTATCGAATAGACGTAAAACCAGATCGTCACATTGGCGCTCTTCTCTCTGAAACGGTTGTACTTATCGTCTGCAAAGATATGTCGCGTGCTGCGGTATGCGGAGACACTAAAAGCACCATAGTAGAACACAGATGAAGCTTCTAAGTTGATGTAATAGCCAGTAAGATGTAGTACACTTCAAGTTTTAGGTATCGATTATTGACTTTTTAGCTGGCTTTGGTGCCTTGGACATGAGCTAGGACCTTAAGATTCTACATAAAAGGAGGACTAGCAGCCGAGTTGCATGGGAGAATGTGAAAAGTGTTCATATGTAGTAAAAACCTGTGAAATCCGTCCGTTTTCGTCATTTGTTATCGAATCGACTTAAAGCCAGATCGTCACATTGGCCGCTCTTCTCTCTGAAACGGTTGTACTTATCGTCCGCAAAGCTATGTCGCAGTGCTGCGGTATGTGGAGACTCTAAAAGCACCATAGCAGAACACAGATGAAGCTTCTAAGTTGATGTAATAGCCAGTAAGAAGTAGTAGAACTCAAGTTTTAGGTATCGATTATTGACTTTTTAGCTGGCTTTGGTGCCTTGGACATGAGCTAGGACCATAAGATTCTGCATGAAAGGAGGACTAGCAGCCGAGTTGCACGGGACAATGTGAAAAGTGTTCATACGTAGTAAAAACCTGAGAAATCCGTTCGTTATCGTCATTTGTTATCGAATGGACTTTAAGCCAGATCGTCACATTGGCCGCTCTGCTCTCTGAAACGGTTGTACATATCGTCTGCAAAGCTATGTCGCTTTCTGCGGTATGCGGAGACACTAAAATCACCATAGTTAAACACAGATGAAGCTTCTGTGTTGATTTAATAGCCAGTAAGAAGTAGTACAATTCAAGTTTTAGGTATCGATTATTGACTTTTTAGCAGGCTTTGGTGCCTTGGACATGAGCTAGGACCTTAAGATTGTACATAAAAGGAGGACTAGCAGCCGAGTTGCATGGGAGAATGTGAAAAGTGTTCATATGTAGTAAAAACCTGTGAAATCCGTCCGTTTTCGTCATTTGTTATCGAATCGACTTAAAGCCAGATCGTCACATTGGCCGCTCTTCTCTCTGAAACGGTTGTACTTATCGTCCGCAAAGCTATGTCGCAGTGCTGCGGTATGTGGAGACTCTAAAAGCACCATAGCAGAACACAGATGAAGCTTCTAAGTTGATGTAATAGCCAGTAAGAAGAAGTACAACTCAAGTTTTAGGTATCGATTATTGACTTTTTAGCTGGCTTTGGTGCCTTGGACATGAGCTAGGACCATTAGATTCTGCATGAAAGGAGGACTAGCAGCCGAGTTGCACGGGACAATGTGAAAAGTGTTCATACGTAGTAAAAAACTGAGAAATCCGTCCGTTTTCGTCATTTGTTATGGAATCGACTTAAAGCCAGATCGTCACATTGGCCGCTCTTCTCTCTGAAACGGTTGTACTTATCGTCTGCAAAGCTATGTCGCGTGCTGCGGTATGCGGAGACACTAAAAGCACCATAGTAGAACACAGATGAAGCTTCTAAGTTGATGTAATAGCCAGTAAGATGTAGTACACTTCAAGTTTTAGGTATCGATTATTGACTTTTTAGCAGGCTTTGGTGCCTTGGACATGAGCTAGGACCTTAAGATTCTACATAAAAGGAGGACTAGCAGCCGAGTTGCATGGGAGAATGTGAAAAGTGTTCATATGTAGTAAAAACCTGTGAAATCCGTCCGTTTTCGTCATTTGTTATCGAATCGACTTAAAGCCAGATCGTCACATTGGCCGCTCTTCTCTCTGAAACGGTTGTACTTATCGTCCGCAAAGCTATGTCGCAGTGCTGCGGTATGTGGAGACTCTAAAAGCACCATAGCAGAACACAGATGAAGCTTCTAAGTTGATGTAATAGCCAGTAAGAAGTAGTACAACTCAAGTTTTAGGTATCGATTATTGACTTTTTAGCTGGCTTTGGTGCCTTGGACATGAGCTAGGACCATTAGATTCTGCATGAAAGGAGGACTAGCAGCCGAGTTGCACGGGACAATGTGAAAAGTGTTCATACGTAGTAAAAAACTGAGAAATCCGTCCGTTTTCGTCATTTGTTATGGAATCGACTTAAAGCCAGATCGTCACATTGGCCGCTCTGCTCTCTGAAACGGTTGTACTTATCGTCTGCAAAGCTATGTCGCGTACTGCGGTTTGTGGACACACTAAAAGCACCATAGTACAACACAGATGAAGCTTCTAAGATGATGTAATAGCCAGTAAGAAGTAGTACAATTCAAGTTTTAGGTATCGATTATTGACTTTTCAGCTGGCTTTGGTGCCTTGGACATGAGCTAGGACCTTAAGATTCTGCATGAAAGAAGGACTAGCAGCCGAATTGCAAGGGAGAATGTGAAAAGTGTTCATATGTAGTAAAAACCTGAGAAATCCGTTCGTTTTCGTCATTTGCTATCGAATAGACGTAAAACCAGATCGTCACATTGGCGCTCTTCTCTCTGAAACGGTTGTACTTATCGTCTGCAAAGCTATGTCGCGTGCTGCGGTATGCGGAGACACTAAAAGCACCATAGTAGAACACAGATGAAGCTTCTAAGTTGATGTAATAGCCAGTAAGATGTAGTACACTTCAAGTTTTAGGTATCGATTATTGACTTTTTAGCTGGCTTTGGTGCCTTGGACATGAGCTAGGACCTTAAGATTCTACATAAAAGGAGGACTAGCAGCCGAGTTGCATGGGAGAATGTGAAAAGTGTTCATATGTAGTAAAAACCTGTGAAATCCGTCCGTTTTCGTCATTTGTTATCGAATCGACTTAAAGCCAGATCGTCACATTGGCCGCTCTTCTCTCTGAAACGGTTGTACTTATCGTCCGCAAAGCTATGTCGCAGTGCTGCGGTATGTGGAGACTCTAAAAGCACCATAGCAGAACACAGATGAAGCTTCTAAGTTGATGTAATAGCCAGTAAGAAGTAGTAGAACTCAAGTTTTAGGTATCGATTATTGACTTTTTAGCTGGCTTTGGTGCCTTGGACATGAGCTAGGACCATAAGATTCTGCATGAAAGGAGGACTAGCAGCCGAGTTGCACGGGACAATGTGAAAAGTGTTCATACGTAGTAAAAACCTGAGAAATCCGTTCGTTATCGTCATTTGTTATCGAATGGACTTTAAGCCAGATCGTCACATTGGCCGCTCTGCTCTCTGAAACGGTTGTACTTATCGTCTGCAAAGCTATGTCGCGTTCTGCGGTATGCGGAGACACTAAAATCACCATAGTTAAACACAGATGAAGCTTCTGTGTTGATTTAATAGCCAGTAAGAAGTAGTACAATTCAAGTTTTAGGTATCGATTATTGACTTTTTAGCTGGCTTTGGTGCCTTGGACATGAACTAATACCCTAAGAATCTGCATGAGAGGAGGACTAGCAGCCAAGTTGCACGAGAGAATGTGAAAAGTGCTCATATGTAGTAAAAACCTGAGAGATCCGTTCGCCATCGTCATTTGTTATCGAATCGACTTAAAGCCAGATCGTCACATTTTCCGCTCTACTCTCTGAAACGGTTGTACTTATCGTCTGCAAAGCTATGTCGCATTGCTGCGGTATGCGGAGACACTAAAGGCACCATAGTAGACCACAGATCAAGCTTCTTATTTGATGTAATAGCCAGTAAGAAGTAGTACAATTCAAGTTTTACTTATCGATTATTGACTTTTAGCTGGCTTTGGTGCCTTGGACATGAGCTAGGACCTTAAGATTCTGCATGAAAGGAGGGCTAGCAGCTGAGTTGCACGGGAGAATGTGAAAAGTGTTCATATGTAGTAAAAACCTGAGAAATCCGTCCGTTTTCGTCATTTGTTATGGAATCGACTTAAAGCCAGATCGTCACATTGGACGCTCTCCTCTCTGAAACGGTTGTAATTATCGTCTGCAAAGCTATATCGCGTGCTGCGGTATGCAGAGACACTAAATGCACCATAGTAGAACACAGATGAAGCTTCTAAGTTGATGTAATAGCCAGTAAGAGGTAGTACAATTCAAGTTTTAAGTACCGATTATTGACTTTTTAGCTGGCTTTGGTGAATTGGACATGAGCTAGGACCTTAAGATTCTGCATGAAAGGAGGACTAGCAGCCGAGTTGCACGGGAGAATGTGAAAAGTTTTCATATGTAGTAAAAACCTGAGAAATCGGTCCATTTTCGTCATTTGTTATCGAATCGACTTAAAACCGGATCGTGACATTGGCCGCTCTTCTCTCTGAAACGGTTGTACTTATCGTCTGCAAAGCTATGTCGCGTGCTGCGGTATGGGGAGACACTAAAAGCACCATAGTAGAACACAGATGAAGCTTCTACGTTGATGTAATAGCTAGTAAGAAGTAGTACAACTCAAGTTTTAGGTATCGATTATTGACTTTTTAGCCGGCTTTGGTGCCTTGGACATGAGCTAGGACCATAAGATTCTGCATGAAAGGAGGACTAGTAGCCGAGTTGCATGGGAAAATGTGAAAAGTGTTCACATGTAGTAAAAACCTGAGAAATCCGTCCGTTTTCGTCATTTGTTGTCGAATCGACTTAAAGCCAGATCGTCACATTGGCCGCTCTTTTCTCTGAAACGGTTGTACTTATCGTCTGAAAGCTATGTCGCGTGCTGCGGTATGCGGAGACACTAAAAGCACCATAGTAAAACACAGATGAAGCTTATAAGATGATGTAATGGCCAGTAAGAATTAGTACAATACCAGTTTTAGGTATCGATTATTGACTTTTTAGCTGGCTTTGGTGCCTTGGACATGAGCTAGGACCCTAAGATTCTGCATGAACGGAGGACTAGCAGCCGAGTTGCACAGGAGGATGTGAAAAGTGTTCATATGTAGTAAAAACCTGAGAAATCCGTACGTTTTCGTCATTTGTTATTGAATCGACTTAAAGCCAGATCGTCACATTGGCCGCTCCTCTCTCTGAAACGGTTGTACTTATCGTCTGAAAGCTACGTCGCGTGCTGGGGTATGCGAAGACACTAAAAGCACCATAGTAGAACACAGATGAAGCTTCAAAGATGATGTAATAGCCAGTAAGGTTAGTACATGACCAGTTTTTGGTATCGATTATTGACTTTTTAGCTGGCTTTGGTGCCTTGGACATGAGCTAGGACCTTAAGATTCTGCATGAAAGGAGGACTAGCAGCCGAGTTGGATGGGAGAATGTGAAAAGTGTTCATATGTAGTAAAAACCTGAGAAATCCGTCCGCTTCCATCATTTGTTATCGAATCGACCTAAAGCCAGATCGTCACATTGGCCGCTCTTCGCTCTGAAACGGTTGTACTTATTGCCTGCAAAGCTATGTCGCGAGCTGCGTTATGCGGAGACACTAATAGCACCATAGTAGAACACAGATGAAGCTTCTAAGTTGATGTAATAGCCAGTAAGAAGTAGTACGTTCCAAGTTTTAGGTATCGATTATTGACTTTTTAGCTGGCTTTGGTACATTGGACGTGAGCTAAGACCTTAAGATTATGCATGAAAGGAGGACTAGTAGCCAAGTTGCACGGGAGAAGGCGAAAAGTATTCATATGTAGTAAAAACCTGAGAAATCCGTCCGTTTTCGTCATTTGTTATCGAATCGACTTAATGCCAGATCGTCACATTGGCCGCTCTTCTCTCTGAAACGGTTGTACTTATCGTCTGCAAAGCTATGTCGCGTGCTGCGGTATGTGGAGGCACTAAAAGCACCACAGTAAAACACAGATGAAGCTTCTAAGTTGATGTAATAGCCAGTAAGAAGTAGTGCAAGTGAACTTTTAGATATCGATTATTGACTTTTTACCATTCTTTGGTGCCTTGGACATGATCTAGGACCTTAAGATTCTGCATGAAAGGAGGACTAGCAGCCGAGTAGCAAGGGAGAATGTGAAAAGTGTTCATATGTAGTAAAAACCTGAGAAATCCGTCTGTTTTCGTCATTTGTTATCGAATCGACTGAAAGCCAGATCGTCACATTAGCCGCTCTTCTCTCTGAAACGGTTGTACTTATCGTCTGCAAAGCTATGTCGCGTGCTGCGGTATGTGGAGACACTAAAAGCACCATTGTAGAACACAGACGAAACTTCTAAGTAGATGTAATAGCTAGTAAGAAGCAGTACAATTCAAGTTTTAGGTATCGATTATTGACTTTTTAGCTGGCATTGGTGCCTTGGACATGAGCTAGGACCTTAAGATTCTGCATGAAAGGAGGACTAGCAGCCGAGTTGCACGGGACAATGTGAAAAGTGTTCATATGTAGTAAAAACCTGTGAAATCCGTCCGTTTTCTTCATTTGTTATCGAATCGACTTAAAGCCAGATCGTCACATTGGCCGCTCTTCTCTCTGAAACGGTTGTACTTATCGTCTGCAAAGCTATGTCGCGTGCTGCGGTATGTGGAGACTCTAAAAGCACCATAGCAGAACACAGATGAAGCTTCTAAGTTGATGTAATAGCCAGTAAGAAGTAGTACAATTGAAATTTTAGATATCGATTATTGACTTTTTAGCTGGCTTTGGTGCCTTGGACATGAGCTAGGACCTTAAGATTCTGCATGAAAGGAGGACCACCAGCCGAATTGCACGGGAAAATGTGAAAAGTGTTCATATGGAGTAAAAACCTGAGAAATCCGTCCGTTTTCGTCATTTGTTATCGAATCGACTTAAAGCCAGATCGACACATTGGCCACTCTTCTCTCTGAAACGGTTGTACTTATCGTCTGCAAAGATATGTCGCGTGCTGCGGTATGCGGAGACACTAAAATCACCATAGTAGAACACAGATGATGCTTCTAAGTAGATGTAATAGCCAGTAAGGATTAGTACAATACCAGTTTTAGGTATCGATTATTGACTTTTTAGCTGGCTTTGGTGCCTTGGACATGAGCTGGGACATTAAGATTCTGCATGAAAGGAGGACTAGCAGCCGAATTGCATGGGAGATTGTGAAAAGTGTTCATATGTATTAAAAAACTGAGAAATCCGTCCGTTTTCGTCATTTGTTATGGAATCGACTTAAAGCCAGATCTTCACATTGGCCGCTCTTCTCTCTGAAACGGTTGTACTTATCGTCTGCAAAGCTATGTCACGTGCTGCGGTATGCGGAGACACTAAAAGCACCATAGTAGAACACAGATGAAGCTTCTAAGTTGATGTAATAGCCAGTAAGATGTAGTACACTTCAAGTTTTAGGTATCGATTATTGAATTTTTAGCAGGCTTTGGTGCCTTGGACATGAGCTAGGACCTTAAGATTCTACATGAAAGGAGGACTAGCAGCCGAGTTGCATGGGAGAATGTGAAAAGTGTTCATATGTAGTAAAAACCTGTGAAATCCGTCCGTTTTCGTCATTTGTTATCGAATCGACTTAAAGCCAGATCGTCACATTGGCCGCTCTTCTCTCTGAAACGGTTGTACTTATCGTCCACAAAGCTATGTCGCAGTGCTGCGGTATGTGGAGACTCTAAAAGCACCATAGCAGAACACAGATGAAGCTTCTAAGTTGATGTAATAGCCAGTAAGAAGTAGTACAACTCAAGTTTTAGGTATCGATTATTGACTTTTTAGCTGGTTTTGGTGCCTTGGACATGAGCTAGGACCATTAGATTCTGCATGAAAGGAGGACTAGCAGCCGAGTTGCACGGGACAATGTGAAAAGTGTTCATACGTAGTAAAAAACTGAGAAATCCGTCCGTTTTCGTCATTTGTTATGGAATCGACTTAAAGCCAGATCGTCACATTGGCCGCTCTGCTCTCTGAAACGGTTGTACTTATCGTCTGCAAAGCTATGTCGCGTGCTGCGGTTTGTGGACACACTAAAAGCACCATAGTACAACACAGATGAAGCTTCTAAGATGATGTAATAGCCAGTAAGAAGTAGTACAATTCAAGTTTTAGGTATCGATTATTGACTTTTCAGCTGGCTTTGGTGCCTTGGACATGAGCTAGGACCTTAAGATTCTGCATGAAAGGAGGACTAGCAGCCGAATTGCAAGGGAGAATGTGAAAAGTGTTCATATGTAGTATAAACCTGAGAAATCCGTTCGTTTTCGTCATTTGCTATCGAATAGACGTAAAACCAGATCGTCACATTGGCGCTCTTCTCTCTGAAACGGTTGTACTTATCGTCTGCAAAGCTATGTCGCGTGCTGCGGTATGCGGAGACACTAAAAGCACCATAGTAGAACACAGATGAAGCTTCTAAGTTGATGTAATAGCCAGTAAGATGTAGTACACTTCAAGTTTTAGGTATCGATTATTGACTTTTTAGCTGGCTTTGGTGCCTTGGACATGAGCTAGGACCTTAAGATTCTACATAAAAGGAGGACTAGCAGCCGAGTTGCATGGGAGAATGTGAAAAGTGTTCATATGTAGTAAAAACCTGTGAAATCCGTCCGTTTTCGTCATTTGTTATCGAATCGACTTAAAGCCAGATCGTCACATTGGCCGCTCTTCTCTCTGAAACGGTTGTACTTATCGTCCGCAAAGCTATGTCGCAGTGCTGCGGTATGTGGAGACTCTAAAAGCACCATAGCAGAACACAGATGAAGCTTCTAAGTTGATGTAATAGCCAGTAAGAAGTAGTAGAACTCAAGTTTTAGGTATCGATTATTGACTTTTTAGCTGGCTTTGGTGCCTTGGACATGAGCTAGGACCATAAGATTCTGCATGAAAGGAGGACTAGCAGCCGAGTTGCACGGGACAATGTGAAAAGTGTTCATACGTAGTAAAAACCTGAGAAATCCGTTCGTTATCGTCATTTGTTATCGAATGGACTTGAAGCCAGATCGTCACATTGGCCGCTCTGCTCTCTGAAACGGTTGTACTTATCGTCTGCAAAGCTATGTCGCGTTCTGCGGTATGCGGAGACACTAAAATCACCATAGTTAAACACAGATGAAGCTTCTGTGTTGATTTAATAGCCAGTAAGAAGTAGTACAATTCAAGTTTTAGGTATCGATTATTGACTTTTTAGCTGGCTTTGGTGCCTTGGACATGAACTAATACCCTAAGAATCTGCATGAGAGGAGGACTAGCAGCCAAGTTGCACGAGAGAATGTGAAAAGTGCTCATATGTAGTAAAAACCTGAGAGATCCGTTCGCCATCGTCATTTGTTATCGAATCGACTTAAAGCCAGATCGTCACATTTTCCGCTCTACTCTCTGAAACGGTTGTACTTATCGTCTGCAAAGCTATGTCGCATTGCTGCGGTATGTGGAGACACTAAAGGCACCATAGTAGACCACAGATCAAGCTTCTAATTTGATGTAATAGCCAGTAAGAAGTAGTACAATTCAAGTTTTACTTATCGATTATTGACTTTTAGCTGGCTTTGGTGCCTTGGACATGAGCTAGGACCTTAAGATTCTGCATGAAAGGAGGGCTAGCAGCTGAGTTGCACGGGAGAATGTGAAAAGTGTTCATATGTAGTAAAAACCTGAGAAATCCGTCCGTTTTCGTCATTTGTTATGGAATCGACTTAAAGACAGATCGTCACATTGGCCGCTCTCCTCTCTGAAACGGTTGTACTTATCGTCTGCAAAGCTATGTCGCGTGCTGCGGTATGCAGAGACACTAAATGCACCATAGTAGAACACAGATGAAGCTTCTAAGTTGATGTAATAGCCAGTAAGAGGTAGTACAATTCAAGTTTTAAGTACCGATTATTGACTTTTTAGCTGGCTTTGGTGAATTGGACATGAGCTAGGACCTTAAGATTCTGCATGAAAGGAGGACTAGCAGCCGAGTTGCACGGGAGAATGTGAAAAGTTTTCATATGTAGTAAAAACCTGAGAAATCGGTCCATTTTCGTCATTTGTTATCGAATCGACTTAAAACCGGATCGTGACATTGGCCGCTCTTCTCTCTGAAACGGTTGTACTTATCGTCTGCAAAGCTATGTCGCGTGCTGCGGTATGCGGAGACACTAAAAGCACCATAGTAGAACACAGATGAAGCTTCTACGTTGATGTAATAGCTAGTAAGAAGTAGTACAACTCAAGTTTTAGGTATCGATTATTGACTTTTTAGCCGGCTTTGGTGCCTTGGACATGAGCTAGGACCATAAGATTCTGCATGAAAGGAGGACTAGCAGCCGAGTTGCATGGGAAAATGTGAAAAGTGTTCACATGTAGTAAAAACCTGAGAAATCCGTCCGTTTTCGTCATTTGTTGTCGAATCGACTTAAAGCCAGATCGTCACATTGGCCGCTCTTTTCTCTGAAACGGTTGTACTTATCGTCTGAAAGCTATGTCGCGTGCTGCGGTATGCGGAGACACTAAAAGCACCATAGTAAAACACAGATGAAGCTTATAAGATGATGTAATGGCCAGTAAGAATTAGTACAATACCAGTTTTAGGTATCGATTATTGACTTTTTAGCTGGCTTTGGTGCCTTGGACATGAGCTAGGACCCTAAGATTCTACATAAAAGGAGGACTAGCAGCCGAGTTGCACAGGAGGATGTGAAAAGTGTTCATATGTAGTAAAAACCTGAGAAATCCGTACGTTTTCGTCATTTGTTATTGAATCGACTTAAAGCCAGATCGTCACATTGGCCGCTCCTCTCTCTGAAACGGTTGTACTTATCGTCTGAAAGCTACGTCGCGTGCTGGGGTATGCGAAGACACTAAAAGCACCATAGTAGAACACAGATGAAGCTTCAAAGATGATGTAATAGCCAGTAAGGTTAGTACATGACCAGTTTTAGGTATCGATTATTGACTTTTTAGCTGGCTTTGGTGCCTTGGACATGAGCTAGGACCTTAAGATTCTGCATGAAAGGAGGACTAGCAGCCGAGTTGGATGGGAGAATGTGAAAAGTGTTCATATGTAGTAAAAACCTGAGAAATCCGTCCGCTTCCATCATTTGTTATCGAATCGACCTAAAGCCAGATCGTCACATTGGCCGCTCTTCGCTCTGAAACGGTTGTACTTATTGCCTGCAAAGCTACGTCGCGAGCTGCGTTATGCGGAGACACTAATAGCACCATAGTAGAACACAGATGAAGCTTCTAAGTTGATGTAATAGCCAGTAAGAAGTAGTACAATCCAAGTTTTAGGTATCGATTATTGACTTTTTAGCTGGCTTTGGTGCATTGGACGTGAGCTAAGACCTTAAGATTATGCATGAAAGGAGGACTAGCAGCCAAGTTGCACGGGAGAAGGCGAAAAGTATTCATATGTAGTAAAAACCTGAGAAATCCGTCCGTTTTCGTCATTTGTTATCGAATCGACTTAATGCCAGATCGTCACATTGGCCGCTCTTCTCTCTGAAACGGTTGTACTTATCGTCTGCAAAGCTATGTCGCGTGCTGCGGTATGTGGAGGCACTAAAAGCACCATAGTAAAACACAGATGAAGCTTCTAAGTTGATGTAATAGCCAGTAAGAAGTAGTGCAAGTGAAATTTTAGATATCGATTATTGACTTTTTACCATTCTTTGGTGCCTTGGACATGCGCTAGGACCTTAAGATTCTGCATGAAAGGAGGACTAGCAGCCGAGTTGCACGGGACAATGTGAAAAGTGTTCATATGTAGTAAAAACCTGTGAAATCCGTCCGTTTTCGTCATTTGTTATCGAATCGACTTAAAGCCAGATCGTCACATTGGCCGCTCTTCTCTCTGAAACGGTTGTACTTATCGTCTGCAAAGCTATGTCGCGTGCTGCGGTATGTGGACACACTAAAAGCACCATAGTACAAAACAGATGAAGCTTCTAAGATGATGTAATAGCCAGTAAGAAGTAGTACAATTCAAGTTTTAGGTATCAATTATTGACTTTTTAGCTGGCTTTGGTGCGTTGGACATGAGCTAGGACATTAAGATTCTGCATGAAAGGAGGACTAGCAGCCGAATTGCACGGGAGATTGTGAAAAGTGTTCATATGTAGTAAAAACCTGAGAAATCCGTTCGTTTTCGTCATTTGCTATCGAATAGACGTAAAACCAGATCGTCACATTGGCGCTCTTCTCTCTGAAACGGTTGTACTTATCGTCTGCAAAGCTATGTCGCGTGCTGCGGTATGCGGAGACACTAAAAGCACCATAGTAGAACACAGATGAAGCTTCTAAGTTGATGTAATAGCCGGTAAGATGTAGTACACTTCAAGGTTTAGGTATCGATTATTGACTTTTTAGCAGGCTTTGGTGCCTTGGACATGAGCTAGGACCTTAAGATTCTACATAAAAGGAGGACTAGCAGCCGAGTTGCATGGGAGAATGTGAAAAGTGTTCATATGTAGTAAAAACCTGAGAAATCCGTCCGTTTTCGTCATTTGTTATCGAATCGACTTAAAGCCAGATCGTCACATTGGCCGCTCTTCTCTCTGAAACGGTTGTACTTATCGTCCGCAAAGCTATGTCGCAGTGCTGCGGTATGTGGAAACTCTAAAAGCACCATAGCAGAACACAGATGAAGCTTCTAAGTTGATGTAATAGCCAGTAAGAAGTAGTACAACTCAAGTTTTAGGTATCGATTATTGACTTTTTAGCTGGCTTTGGTGCCTTGGACATGAGCTAGGACCATTAGATTCTGCATGAAAGGAGGACTAGCAGCCGAGTTGCACGGGACAATGTGAAAAGTGTTCATACGTAGTAAAAAACTGAGAAATCCGTCCGTTTTCGTCATTTGTTATGGAATCGACTTAAAGCCAGATCGTCACATTGGCCGCTCTGCTCTCTGAAACGGTTGTACTTATCGTCTGCAAAGCTATGTCGCATGCTGCGGTTTGTGGACACACTAAAAGCACCATAGTACAACACAGATGAAGCTTCTAAGATGATGTAATAGCCAGTAAGAAGTAGTACAATACAAGTTTTAGTTATCGATTATTGACGTTTTAGCTGGCTTTGGTGCCTTGGACATGAGCTAGGACCTTAAGATTCTGCATGAAAGGAGGACTAGCAGCCTAGTTGCACGGGAAAATGTGAAAAGTGTTCAAATGTAGTAAAAACCTGAGAAATCCGTCCGTTTTCGTCATTTGTTATCGAATCGACTTACAGTCAGATCGTCACATTGGCCGCTCTTCTCTCTGAAACGCTCGTAGTTATCGTCTGTAAAGCTATGTCGCGTGCTGCGGTATGCGGAGACACTAAAAGCACCATAGTAGAACACAGATGAAGCTTCTAAGTTGATGTAATACAAAGGAAGAAGTAGTACAATTCAAGTTTTAGGTATCGATTATTGACTTTTTAGCTGGCTTTGGTGCCTTGGACATGAGCTAGGACCTTAAGATTCTGCATGAAAGGAGGGCTAGCAGCTGAGTTGCACGGGAGAATGTGAAAAGTGTTCATATGTAGTAAAAACCTGAGAAATCCGTCCGTTTTCGTCATTTGTTGTGGAATCGACTTAAAGCCAGATCGTCACATTGGCCGCTCTCCTCTCTGAAACGGTTGTACTTATCGTCTGCAAAGCTATGTCGCGTGCTGCGGTATGCAGAGACACTAAATTCACCATAGTAGAACACAGATGAAGCTTCTAAGTTGATGTAATAGCCAGTAAGAGGTAGTACAATTCAAGTTTTAAGTACCGATTATTGACTTTTTAGCTGGCTTTGGTGAATTGGACATGAGCTAGGACCTTAGGATTCTGCATGAAAGGAGGACTTGCAGCCGAGTTGCACGGGAGAATGTGAAAAGTTTTCATATGTAGTAAAAACCTGAGAAATCGGTCCATTTTCGTCATTTGTTATCGAGTCGACTTAAAACCGGATCGTGACATTGGCCGCTCTTCTCTCTGAAACGGTTGTACTTATCGTCTGCAAAGCTATGTCGCGTGCTGCGGTATGCGGAGACACTAAAAGCACCATAGTAGAACACAGATGCAGCTTCTAAGATGATGTAATAGCCAGTAAGAATTAGTACAATACCAGTTTTAGGTATCGATTATTGACTTTTAGCTGGCTTTGGTGCGTTGGACATGAGCTAGGACCTTAAGATTCAGCATGAAAGGAGGACTAGCAGCCGAGTTGCACGGGAGAATGTGAAAAGTTTTCATATGTAGTAAAAACCTGAGAAATCGGTCCATTTTCGTCATTTGTTATCGAATCGACTTAAAACCGGATCGTGACATTGGCCGCTCTTCTCTCTGAAACGGTTGTACTTATCGTCTGCAAAGCTATGTCGCGTGCTGCGGTATGCGGAGACACTAAAAGCACCATAGTAGAACACAGATGAAGCTTCTAAGTTGATGTAATAGCTAGTAAGAAGTTGTACAATTGGAATTTTAGATATCGATTATTGACTTTTTAGCTGGCTTTGGTGCCTTGGACATGAGCTAGGACCTTAAGATTCTGCATGAAAGGAGGACTAGCAGCCGAGTTGCACGGGAGAATGTGAAAAGTGTTCATATGTGGTAAAAACCTGAGAAATCCGTCGGTTTTCGATATTTGTTATCGAATCGACTTAAAGCCAGATCGTCACATTGCCCGCTCGTCTCTCCGAAACGGTTGTATTTATCGTCTGAAAGCTATGTTGCGTGCTGCGGTATGCGGAGACACTAAAAGCACCATAGTAGAACACAGATGAAGCTTGTAAGATGATGTAGTAGCCAGTAAGAATTAGTACAATACCAGTTTTAGGTATCGATTATTGACTTTTAGCTGGCTTTGGTGCCTTGGACATGAGCTAGGACCTAAAGATTCTGCATGAAAGGAGGGCTAGCAGCTGAGTTGCACGGGAGAATGTGAAAAGTGTTCATATGTAGTAAAAACCTGAGAAATCCGTCCGTTTTCGTCATTTGTTATGGAATCGACTTAAAGCCAGATCGTCGCATTGGCCGCTCTCCTCTCTGAAACGTTTGTACTTATCGTCTGCAAAGCTATGTCGCGTGCTGCGGTATGCAGAGACACTAAATGCACCATAGTAGAACACAGATGAAGCTTCTAAGTTGATGTAATAGCCAGTAAGAAGTAGTACAATTCAAGTTTTAGGTATCGATTATTGACTTTGTAGCTGGCTTTGGTGCCTTGGACATGAGCTAGGACCTTAAGATTCTGCATGAAAGAAGGACTAGCAGCCGAGTTGTACGGGAGAATGTGAAAAGTGTTCATATGTAGTAAAAACATGAGAAATCCATACGTTTTCGTCATTGGTTATCGATTCGTCTTAAAGCCAGATCGTCACATTGGCTGCTCTTTTCTCTGAAACGGTTGTACTTATCGTCTGCAAAGCTATGTCGCGTGCTGCGGTATGTGGAGACACTAAAAGCACCATAGTAGAACACAGATGAAGCTTCTAAGTTGACGTAATAGCTAGTAAGAGGTAGTACAATTCAAGTTTTAAGTATCGATTATTGACTTTTTACCTGGCTTTGGTGCCTTGGACATGAGCTAGGACCTTAAGATTCTGCATGAAAGGAGGACTAGCAGCCGAGTTGCACGGGAGAATGTGAAAAGTTTTCATATGTAGTAAAAACCTGAGAAATCGGTCCATTTTCGTCATTTGTTATCGAATCGACTTAAAACCGGATCGTCACATTGGCCGCTCTTCTCTCTGAAACGGTTGTACTTATCGTCTGCAAAATGATGACGCATGCTGCGGTATGCGGAGACACTAAAAGCACCATAGTAGAACACAGATGAAGCTTCTGAGTTGATGTAATAGCTAGTAAGAAGTAGTACAATTGGAATTTTAGATATCGATTATTGACTTTTTGCTGGCTTTGGTGCCTTGGACATGAGCTAGGACCTTAAGATTCTGCATGAAAGGAGGGTTAGCAGCCGAGTTGCACGGGAGAATGTGAAAAGTGTTCATATGTAGTAAAAACCTGAGAAATCCGTCCGTTTTCGTCATTTGTTATGGAATCGACTTAAAGCCAGATCGTCACATTGGCCGCTCTTTCCTCTGACGCTGTTGTACTTATCGTCTGCAATGCTATGTCGCGTGCTGCGGTTTGTGGACACACTAAAAGCAGCATAGTAGAACACAGATGAAGCTTCTAAGTTGATGTAATAGCTAGTAAGAAGTAGTACAATTCCAGTTTTAGATATCGATTATTGACTTTTTAGCTGGCTTTGGTGCCTTGGACATGAGCCAGGACCTTAAGATTCTGCATGAAAGGAGGACTAACAGCCGCCTTGCACGGGAGAATGTGAAAAGTGTTCATATGTAGTAAAAACCTGAGAAATCCGACCGTTTTCGTCATTTGTTATCGAATCGACTTAAAGCCAGATCGTCACATTGGACGCTCTTCTCTCTGAAACGGTTGTACTTATCGTCTGCAAAGCTATGACGAGTGCTGCGGTATGTGGAGACACTAAAAGCACCATAGTAGAACACAGATGAAGTTTCTAATTTGATGTAATAGCCAGTAAGAATTAGTACAATACCAGTTTTAGGTATAGATTATTGACTTTTAGCTGGCTTTGGTGCCTTGGACATGAGCTAGGACCTTAAGATTCTGCATGAAAGAAGGACTAGCAGCCGAGTTTAAGGGAGAATGTGAAAAGTGTTCATATGTAGTAAAAACCTGAGAAATCCATACGTTTTCGTCATTGGTTATCGATTCGTCTTAAAGCAAGATCGTCACATTGGCTGCTCTTTTCTCTGAAACGGTTGTACTTATCGTCTGCAAAGCTATGTCGCGTGCTGCGGTATGTGGAGACACTAAAAGCACCATAGTAGAACACAGATGAAGCTTCTAAGTTGACGTAATAGCTAGTAAGAGGTAGTACAATTCAAGGTTTAAGTATCGATTATTGACTTTTTAGCTGGCTTTGGTGCCTTGGACATGAGCTAGGACCTTAAGATTCTGCATGAAAGAAGGACTAGCAGCCGATTTGTACGGGAGAATGTGAAAAGTGTTCATATGTAGTAAAAACCTGAAAAATCCATACGTTTTCGTCATTGGTTATCGATTCGTCTTCAAGCCAATCGTCACATTGGCCGCTCTTCTCTCTGAAACGGTTGTACTTATCGTCTGCAATGCTATGTCGCGTGCTGCGGTTTGTGGACACACTAAAAGCAGCATAGTAGAACACAGATGAAGCTTCTAAGTTGATGTAATAGCTAGTAAGAAGTAGTACAATTCCAGTTTTAGATATCGATTATTGACTTTTTAGCTGGCTTTGGTACCTTGGACATGAGCTAGGACCTTAAGATTCTGCATGAAAGGAGGACTAACAGCCGCCTTGCACGTGAGAATGTGAAAAGTGTTCATATGTAGTAAAAACCTGAGAAATCCGACCGTTTTCGTCATTTGTTATCGAATCGACTTAAAGCCAGATCGTCACATTGGACGCTCTTCTCTCTGAAACGGTTGTACTTATCGTCTGCAAAGCTATGTCGAGTGCTGCGGTATGTGGAGACACTAAAAGCACCATAGTAGAACACAGATGAAGCTTATAAGTTGATGTAATAGCCAGTAAGAGGTAGTATAATTCAAGTTTAAGGTATCGATTATTAAATTTTTAGCTGGCTTTGGTGCCTTTGACATGAGCTAGGACCTTAAGATTCTGCATGAAAGGAGGACTAACAGCCGCCTTGCACGTGAGAATGTGAAAAGTGTTCATATGTAGTAAATACCTGAGAACTCCGTCAGTTTTCGTCTTTTGTTATCGAGTCGACTAAAGGCCAGATCGTAACATTGCCCGCCCTTCTCTCTGAAACGGCTGTACTTATCGTCTGAAAGCTATGTCGCGTGCTGCGGTATGTGGAAACACTAAAAGCACCATAGTAGAACACAGATGAAGCTTCTAAGTTGATGTAATAGCCAATAAGAAGTAGTACAATTCCAGTTTTAGGTATCGATTATTGACTTCTTAGCTGGCTTTGGTGCCTTGGACATGAGCTAGGACCTTAAGATTCTGCATGAAAGCAGGACTAGCAGCCGAGTTGCACTGGAGAATGTGAAAAGTGTTCATATGTAGTAAAAACCTGAGAAATCCGTCCATTTTCGTAATATGTAATCGAATCGACTTAAAACCGGATCGTGACATTGGCCGCTCTTCTCTCTGAACCGGTTGTACTTATCGTCTGCAAAGCTATGTCGCGTGCTGCGGTATGCGGAGACACTAAAATCACCATAGTAGAACACAGATGAAGCTTCTAAGTTGATGTAATAGCTAGTAAGAAGTAGTATAATTTGAATTTTAGATATCGATTATTGACTTTTTAGCTGGCTTTGGTGCCTTGGACATGAGCTAGGACCTTAAGATTCTGCATGAAAGGAGGACTAGCAGCCGAGTTGCACGGGAGAATGTGAAAAGTGTTCATATGTAGTAAAAACCTGAGAAGTCCGTCCGTTTTGTCATTTGTTATCGAATCGACTTAAAGCCTGATCGTCACATTGGCCGCTCTTCTCTCCGAAACGGTTGTACTTATCGTCTGCAAAGCTATGTCGAGTGCTGCGGTATGTGGAGACACTAAAATCACCATAGTAGAACACAGATGAAGCTTCTAAGTTGATGTAATAGCCAGTAAGAAGTAGTACAATTCAAGTTTTAGGTACCGATTATTGACTTTTTAGCTGGCTTTGGTGCCTTGGACATGAGCTAGGACCTTAAGATTCTGCATGAAAGAAGGACTAGCAGCCGATTTGTACGGGAGAATGTGAAAAGTGTTCATATGTAGTAAAAACCTGAAAAATCCATACGTTTTCGTCATTGGTTATCGATTCGTCTTCAAGCCAATCGTCACATTGGCCGCTCTTCTCTCTGAAACGGTTGTACTTATCGTCTGCAATGCTATGTCGCGTGCTGCGGTTTGTGGACACACTAAAAGCAGCATAGTAGAACACAGATGAAGCTTCTAAGTTGATGTAATAGCTAGTAAGAAGTAGTACAATTCCAGTTTTAGATATCGATTATTGACTTTTTAGCTGGCTTTGGTACCTTGGACATGAGCTAGGACCTTAAGATTCTGCATGAAAGGAGGACTAACAGCCGCCTTGCACGTGAGAATGTGAAAAGTGTTCATATGTAGTAAAAACCTGAGAAATCCGACCGTTTTCGTCATTTGTTATCGAATCGACTTAAAGCCAGATCGTCACATTGGACGCTCTTCTCTCTGAAACGGTTGTACTTATCGTCTGCAAAGCTATGTCGAGTGCTGCGGTATGTGGAGACACTAAAAGCACCATAGTAGAACACAGATGAAGCTTATAAGTTGATGTAATAGCCAGTAAGAGGTAGTATAATTCAAGTTTAAGGTATCGATTATTAAATTTTTAGCTGGCTTTGGTGCCTTTGACATGAGCTAGGACCTTAAGATTCTGCATGAAAGGAGGACTAACAGCCGCCTTGCACGTGAGAATGTGAAAAGTGTTCATATGTAGTAAATACCTGAGAACTCCGTCAGTTTTCGTCTTTTGTTATCGAGTCGACTAAAGGCCAGATCGTAACATTGCCCGCCCTTCTCTCTGAAACGGCTGTACTTATCGTCTGAAAGCTATGTCGCGTGCTGCGGTATGTGGAAACACTAAAAGCACCATAGTAGAACACAGATGAAGCTTCTAAGTTGATGTAATAGCCAATAAGAAGTAGTACAATTCCAGTTTTAGGTATCGATTATTGACTTTTTAGCTGGCTTTGGTGCCTTGGACATGAGCTAGGACCTTAAGATTCTGCATGAAAGCAGGACTAGCAGCCGAGTTGCACTGGAGAATGTGAAAAGTGTTCATATGTAGTAAAAACCTGAGAAATCCGTCCATTTTCGTAATATGTAATCGAATCGACTTAAAACCGGATCGTGACATTGTCCGCTCTTCTCTCTGAACCGGTTGTACTTATCGTCTGCAAAGCTATGTCGCGTGCTGCGGTATGCGGAGACACTAAAATCACCATAGTAGAACACAGATGAAGCTTCTAAGTTGATGTAATAGCTAGTAAGAAGTAGTATAATTTGAATTTTAGATATCGATTATTGACTTTTTAGCTGGCTTTGGTGCCTTGGACATGAGCTAGGACCTTAAGATTCTGCATGAAAGGAGGACTAGCAGCCGAGTTGCACGGGAGAATGTGAAAAGTGTTCATATGTAGTAAAAACCTGAGAAGTCCGTCCGTTTTGTCATTTGTTATCGAATCGACTTAAAGCCAGATCGTCAAATTGGCCGCTCTTCTCTCCGAAACGGTTGTACTTATCGTCTGCAAAGCTATGTCGAGTGCTGCGGTATGTGGAGACACTAAAATCACCATAGTAGAACACAGATGAAGATTCTAAGTTGATGTAATAGCCAGTAAGAAGTAGTACAAGTCAAGTTTTAGGTACCGATTATTGACTTTTTAGCTGGCTTTGGTGCCTTGGACATGAGCTAGGACCTTAAGATTCTGCATGAAAGAAGGACTAGCAGCCGAGTTGTACGGGAGAATGTGAAAAGTGTTCATATGTAGTAAAAACCTGAGTAATCCATACGTTTTCGTCATTGGTTATCGATTCGTCTTCAAGCCAATCGTCACATTGGCTGCTCTTCTCTCTGAAACGGTTGTACTTATCGTCTGCAAAGCTATGTCGCGTGCTGCGGCATGTGGAGACACTAAAAGCACCATAGTAGAACACAGATGAAGCTTCTAAGATGATGTAATAGCCAGTAAGAATTAGTACTATACCAGTTTTGGGTATCGATTATTGACTTTTAGCTGGCTTTGGTGACTTGGACATGAGCTAGGACCTTAAGATTCTGCATGAAAGGAGGGTTAGCAGCCGAGTTGCACGGGAGAATGTGAAAAGTGTTCATATGTAGTAAAAACCTGAGAAATCCGTCCGTTTTCGTCATTTGTTATGGAATCGACTTAAAGCCAGATCGTCACATTGGCCGCTCTTTCCTCTGACGCTGTTGTACTTATCGTCTGCAATGCTATGTCGCGTGCTGCGGTTTGTGGACACACTAAAAGCAGCATAGTAGAACACAGATGAAGCTTCTAAGTTGATGTAATAGCTAGTAAGAAGTAGTACAATTCCAGTTTTAGATATCGATTATTGACTTTTTAGCTGGCTTTGGTACCTTGGACATGAGCTAGGACCTTAAGATTCTGCATGAAAGGAGGACTAGCAGCCGAGTTGCACGGGAGAATGTGAAAAGTGTTCATATGTAGTAAAAACCTGAGAAATCCGTCCGTTTTCGTCATTTGTTATGGAATCGACTTAAAGCCAGATCGTCACATTGGCCGCTCTTTCCTCTGACGCTGTTGTACTTATCGTCTGCAATGCTATGTCGCGTGCTGCGGTTTGTGGACACACTAAAAGCAGCATAGTAGAACACAGATGAAGCTTCTAAGTTGATGTAATAGCTAGTAAGAAGTAGTACAATTCCAGTTTTAGATATCGATTATTGACTTTTTAGCTGGCTTTGGTACCTTGGACATGAGCTAGGACCTTAAGATTCTGCATGAAAGGAGGACTAACAGCCGCCTTGCACGTGAGAATGTGAAAAGTGTTCATATGTAGTAAAAACCTGAGAAATCCGACCGTTTTCGTCATTTGTTATCAAATCGACTTAAAGCCAGATCGTCACATTGGACGCTCTTCTCTCTGAAACGGTTGTACTTATCGTCTGCAAAGCTATGTCGAGTGCTGCGGTATGTGGAGACACTAAAAGCACCATAGTAGAACACAGATGAAGCTTATAAGTTGATGTAATAGCCAGTAAGAGGTAGTATAATTCAAGTTTAAGGTATCGATTATTAAATTTTTAGCTGGCTTTGGTGCCTTGGACATGAGCTAGGACCTTAAGATTCTGCATGAAAGGAGGACTAACAGCCGCCTTGCACGTGAGAATGTGAAAAGTGTTCATATGTAGTAAATACCTGAGAACTCCGTCAGTTTTCGTCTTTTGTTATCGAGTCGACTAAAGGCCAGATCGTAACATTGCCCGCCCTTCTCTCTGAAACGGCTGTACTTATCGTCTGAAAGCTATGTCGCGTGCTGCGGTATGTGGAGACACTAAAAGCACCATAGTAGAACACAGATGAAGCTTCTAAGTTGATGTAATAGCCAGTAAGAAGTAGTACAATTCCAGTTTTAGGTATCGATTATTGACTTTTTAGCTGGCTTTGGTGCCTTGGACATGAGCTAGGACCTTAAGATTCTGCATGAAAGCAGGACTAGCAGCCGAGTTGCACTGGAGAATGTGAAAAGTGTTCATATGTAGTAAAAACCTGAGAAATCCGTCGGTTTTCGTCGTTTGTTATCGAATCGACTTAAAGCCAGATCGTCACATTGGCCGCTCTTCTCTCCGAATCGGTTGTACTTATCGTCTGAAAGCTATGTCGCGTGCTGCGGTATGCGGAGACACTAAAAGCAGTAGAACACAGATGAAGCTTCAAAGATGATGTAATAGCCAGTAAGAATTAGTACAATACCAGTTTTGGGTATCGATTATTGACTTCTAGCTGGCTTTGGTGACTTGGACATGAGCTAGGACCTTAAGATTCTGCATGAAAGGAGGGTTAGCAGCCGAGTTGCACGGGAGAATGTGAAAAGTGTTCATATGTAATAAAAACCTGAGAAATCCGTCCGTTTTCGTCATTTGTTATGGAATCGACTTAAATCCAGATCGTCACATTGGCCGCTCTTCCCTCTGACGCTGTTGTACTTATCATCTGCAATGCTATGTCGCGTGCTGCGGTATGCGCAGACACTTAAAGCACCATGGTAGATTACAGATGAAGCTTCTAAGTTGATGTAATAGCCAGTAAGAAGTAGTACAATTCAAGTTTTAGGTATCGATTATTGACTTTGTAGCTGGCTTTGGTGCCTTGGACATGAGCTAGGACCTTAAGATTCTGCATGAAAGGAGGACTAGCAGCCGAGTTGCACGGGAGATTGTGAAAAGTGTTCATATGTAGTAAAAACCTAAGAGATCCGTTCGCCATCGTCATTTGTTAACGAATCGACTTAAAGCCAGATCGTCACAATGGCCGCTCTCCTCTCGGAGACGGTTGTACTTATCGTCTGCAAAGCTATATCGCGTGCTGCGGTATGTGGAGACACTAAAAGCACCATAGTAGAACACAGATGAAGATTTTAAGTCGATGTAATAGCCAGTAAGAAGTAGTACAAGTAAAGTTTTAGGTATCGATTATAGACTTTTTAGCTGGCTTTGGTTCCTTGGACATGAGCTAGGACCTTAAGATTCTGCATGAAAGGAGGACTAACAGCCGCCTTGCACGTGAGAATGTGAAAAGTGTTCACATGTAGTAAAAACCTGAGAAATCCGACCGTTTTCGTCATTTGTTATCGAATCGACTTAAAGCCAGATAGTCAGATTCTCCGCTCTTCTCTCTGAAACGGTTGTACTTATCGTCTGCAAAGCTATGTCGAGTGCTGCGGTATGTGGAGACACTAAAAGCACCATAGTAGAACACAGATGAAGCTTCTAAGTTGAAGTAATATCCAGTAAAATGTAGTACAATTCAAGTCTTAGGTATCGATTATTGACTTTTTACCATTCTTTGGTGCCTTGGACATGAGCTAGGACCTTAAAATTCTGCATGAACGGAGGACTAGCAGCCGAGTTGCTTGGGAGAATGTGAAAAGTGTTCATATGTAGTAAAAACCTGAGAAATCCGTCCGTTTTCGTCATTTGTTATCGAATCGTCTTAAAGCCAGATCGTCACATTGGCGCTCTTCTCTCTGAAACGGTTGTACTTATCGTCTGCAAAGCTATGTCGCGTGCTGCGGTATGCGGAGACACTAAAAGCACCATAGTAGAACACAGATGAAGCTTCTAAGATGATGTAATAGCCAGTAAGAAGTATTACAATTCAAGTGTTAGGTATCGATTATTGACTTTTTAGCTGGCTTTGGTGACTTGGACATGAGCTAAGACCTTAAGATTCTGCATGAAAGGAGGACTAGCAGCCGAGTTGCACGGGAGAATGTGAAAAGTGTTCATATGTAGTAAAAACCTGAGAAATCCGTCCGTTTTCGTCATTTGTTATCGAATCGACTTAAAGCCAGATCGTCACATTGGCCGCTCTTCTCTCTGAAACGGTTGTACTTATCGTCTGCAAAGCTATGTCGCGTGCTGCGGTATGCGGAGACACTAAAAGCACCATAGTAGAACACAGATGAAGCTTCTAAGTTGATGTAATAGCCAGTAAGAAGTAGTACAATTCAAGTTTTAGGTATCGATTATTGACTTTTTAGCTGCCCTTGGTGCCTTGGACATGAGCTAGGACCTTAAGATTCTGCATGAAAGGAGGACTAGCAGCCGAGTTGCAGGGGAGAATGTAAAAAGTGTTCATATGTAGTAAAAGCCTGAGAAATCCGTTCGTTATCGTCATTTGTTATCGAATCGACTTAAAGCCAGATCGTCACCTTAGCCGCTCTTCTCTCTGAAACGATTGTACTTATCGACTGCAAAGCTATGTCGCGTGCTGCGGTATGCGGAGACACTAAAACCACCATAGTAAAACACAGATGAAGCTTCTAAGATGATGTAATAGTCAGTAAGAAGTAGTACAATTCAAGTTTTAGGTATCGATTATTGACTTTTTAGCTGCCCTTGGTGCCTTGGACATGAGCTAGGACCTTAAGATTCTGCATGAAAGGAGGACTAGCAGCCGAGTTGCACGGGAGAATGTGAAAAGTGTTCATATGTAGTAAAAACCTGAGAAATACGTCCGTTTTCGTCACTTGTTATCGAATCGACTTAAAGCCAGATCGTCACATTGGCCGCTCTTCTCTCTGAAACGGTTGTACTTATCGTCTGCAAAGCTATGTCGCGTGCTGCGGTATGCGGAGACACTAAAAGCATCATAGTAGAACACAGATGAAGCTTCTAAGTTGATGTAATAGCCAGTAAGAAGTAGTACAATTCAAGTTTTAGGTATCGACTATTGACTTTTTAGGTGGCTTTGGTGCCTTGGACATGAGCTAGGACCTTAAGATTCTGCATGAAAGGAGGACTAGCAGCCGAGTTGCAGGGGAGAATGTAAAAAGTGTTCATATGTAGTAAAAACCAGAGAAATCCGTTCGTTATCGTCATTTGTTATCGAATCGACTTAAAGCCAGATCGTCACATTAGCCGCTCTTCTCTCTGAAACGGTTGTACTTATCGACTGCAAAGCTATGTCGTGTGCTGCGGTATGCGGAGACACTAAAAGCACCATAGTAGAACACAGATGAAGCTTCTAAGCTGATGTAATACCCAGTAAGAAGTAGTACAATTCATGTTATAGGTATCGATTATTAAATTCTTAGCTTGCTTTGGTGACTTGAACATGAGCTAGGACCTTAAGATTCTGCATGAAAGAAGGACTAGCAGCCGAGTTGCTCTGGGGAATGTGGAAAATGTTCATATGTAGTAAAAACCTGAGAAATCCTTACGTTTTCGTCATTTGTTATCGAATCGACTTAAAGCCAGATCGTCACATTGGCCGCTCTTCTCTCTGAAACGGTTGTTTCTTATCGTCTGCAAAGCTATGTCGCGTGCTGCGGTGTGCGGAGACACTAAAAGCACCATAGTAGAACACAGATGAAGCTTCTAAGTTGATGTAATAGCCAGTAAGAAGTAGTACAATTCAAGTTTTAGGTATCGATTATTGACTTTATAGCTGGCTTTGGTGTCTTGGACATGAGCTAGGGCCTTAAGATTCTGCAAGAAAGGAGGACTAGCAGCCGAGTTGCGAGGGAGAAAGTGAAAAGTGTTCATATGTAGTAAAAACCTGAGAAATCCGTCCGTTTTCGTCATTTGTTATCGAATCGACGTACAGCCAGATCGTCACATTGGCCGCTCTTCTCTCTGAAACAGTTGTACTTATCGTCTGCAAAGCTATGTCGGGTGCTGCGGTATGCGGAGACACTAAAAGTACCATAGTAGATCACAGATGAAGCTTCTAAGTTGACGTAATAGGCAGTAAGAAGTAGTACAATTCAAGTCTTATTTATCGATTATTGACTTTTTACCATTCTTTGGTGCCTTGGACATGAGCTAGGACCTTAAAATTCTGCATGAACGGAGGACTAGCAGCCGAGTTGCAGGGGAGAATGTAAAAAGTGTTCATATGTAGTAAAAACCTGAGAAATCCGTTCGTTATCGTCATTTGTTATCGAATCGCCTTAAAGCCAGATCGTCACATTAGCCACTCTTCTCTCTGAAACGGTTGTACTTATCGACTGCAAAGCTATGTCGCGTGCTGCGATATTCGGAGACACTAAAAGCACCATAGTAGAACGCAGATGAAGCTTCTAAGTTGAAGTAATATCCAGTAAGATGTAGTACAATTCAAGTCTTAGGTATCGATTATTGACTTTTTACCATTCTTTGGTGCCTTGGACATGAGCTAGGACCCTTAAATTCTGCATGAACGGAGGACTAGCAGCCGAGTTGCTTGGGAGAATGTGAAAAGTGTTCATATGTAGTAAAAACCTGAGAAATCCGTCCGTTTTCGTCATTTGTTATCGAATCGTCTTAAAGCCAGATCGTCACATTGGCGCTCTTCTCTTTGAAACGGTTGTACTTATCGTCTGCAAAGCTATGTCGCGTGCTGCGGTATGCGGAGACACTAAAAGCACCATAGTAGAACACAGATGAAGCTTCTAAGATGATGTAATAGCCAGTAAGAAGTAGTACAATTCAAGTGTTAGGTATCGATTATTGACTTTTTAGCTGGCTTTGGTGACTTGGACATTAGCTAAGACCTTAAGATTCTGCATGAAACGAGGACTAGCAGCCGAGTTGCATGGGAGAATGTGAAAAGTGTTCATATGTAGTAAAAACCTGAGAAATCCGTCCGTTTTCGTCATTTGTTATCGAATCGACTTAAAGCCAGATCGTCACATTGGCCGCTCTTCTCTCTGAAACGGTTGTACTTATCGTCTGCAGATCTATGTCGCGTGCTGCGGTATGCGGAGACACTAAAAGCATCATAGTAGAACACAGATGAAGCTTCTAAGTTGTAATAGCCAGTAAGAAGTAGTACAATTCAAGTTTTAGGTATCGATTATTGACTTTTTAGCTGCCTTGGTGCCTTGGACATAAGCTAGGACCTTAAGATTCTGCATGAAAGGAGGACTAGCAGCCGAGTTGCAGGGGAGAATATAAAAAGTGATCATATGTAGTAAAAGCCTGAGAATTCTATTCGTTATCGTCATTTGTTATCGAATCGACTTAAAGCCAGATCGTCACCTTAGCCGCTCTTCTCTCTAAACGATTGTACTTATCGACTGCAAAGCTATGTCGCGTGCTGCGGTATGCGGAGACACTAAAACCACCATAGTAAAACACAGATGAAGCTTCTAAGATGATGTAATAGTCAGTAAGAAGTAGTACAATTCAAGTTTTAGGTATCGATTATTGACTTTTTAGCTGCCCTTGGTGCCTTGGACATGAGCTAGGGCCTTAAGATTCTGCATGAAAGGAGGACTAGCAGCCGAGTTGCACGGGAGAATGTGAAAAGTGTTCATATGTAGTAAAAACCTGAGAAATACGTCCGTTTTCGTCACTTGTTATCGAATCGACTTAAAGCCAGATCGTCACATTGGCCGCTCTTCTCTCTGAAACGGTTGTACTTATCGTCTGCAAAGCTATGTCGCGTGCTGCGGTATGCGGAGACACTAAAAGCATCATAGTAGAACACAGATGAAGCTTCTAAGTTGATGTAATAGCCAGTAAGAAGTAGTACAATTCAAGTTTTAGGTATCGATTATTGACTTTTTAGGTGGCTTTGGTGCCTTGGACATGAGCTAGGACCTTAAGATTCTGCATGAAAGGAGGACTAGCAGCCGAGTTGCAGGGGAGAATGTGGAAAATGTTCATATGTAGTAAAAACCTGAGAAATCCTTACGTTTTCGTCATTTGTTATCGAATCGACTTAAAGCCAGATCGTCACATTGGCCGCTCTTCTCTCTGAAACGGTTGTACTTATCGTCTGCAAAGCTATGTCGCGTGCTGCGGTATGCGGAGACACTAAAAGCACCATAGTAGAACACAGATGAAGCTTCTAAGTTGATGTAATAGCCAGTAAGAAGTAGTACAATTCAAGTTTTAGGTATCGATTATTGACTCTTTAGCTATCTTTGGTGACTTGGACATGAGCTAGGGCCTTATGATTCTGCAAGAAAGGAGGACTAGCAGCCGAGTTGCGAGGGAGAAAGTGAAAAGTGTTCATATGTAGTAAAAACCTGAGAAATCCGTCCGTTTTCTTCATTTGTTATCGAATCGACGTAAAGCCAGATCGTCACATTGGCCGCTCTTCTCTCTGAAACAGTTGTACTTATCGTCTGCAAAGCTATGTCGCGTGCTGCGGTATGCGGAGACAGTAAAAGCACCATAGTAGATCACAGATGAAGCTTCTAAGTTGATGTAATAGGCAGTAAGAAGTAGTACAATTCAAGTCTTAGGTATCGATTATTGACTTTTTACCATTCTTTGGTGCCTTGGACATGAGCTAGGACCTTAAAATTCTGCATGAACGGAGGACTAGCAGCCGAGTTGCAGGGGAGAATGTAAAAAGTGTTCATATGTAGTAAAAACCTGAGAAATCCGTTCGATATCGTCATTTGTTATCGTATCGCCTTAAAGCCAGATCGTCACATTAGCCGCTCTTCTCTCTGAAACGGTTGTACTTATCGACTGCAAAGCTATGTCGCGTGCTGCGATATTCGGAGACACTAAAAGCACCATAGTAGAACACAGATGAAGCTTCTAAGTTGAAGTAATATCCAGTAAGATGTAGTACAATTCAAGTCTTAGGTATCGATTATTGACTTTTTACCATTCTTTGGTGCCTTGGACATGAGCTAGGACCTTAAGATTCTGCATGAAACGAGGACTAGCAGCCGAGTTGCACGGGAGAATGCGAAAAGTGTTCATATGTGGTAAAAACCTGAGAAATCCTTACGTTTTCGTCATTTGTTATCGAATCGACTTAAAGCCAGATCGTCACATCGGCCGCTCTTCTCTCTGAAACGATTGTACTTATCGTCTGCAAAGCTATGTCGCGTGATGCGGTATGCGGAGACACTAAAAGCATCATAGTAGAACACAGATGAAGCTTCTAAGTTGATGTAATAGCCAGTAAGAAGTAGTACAATTCAAGTTTTAGGTATCGATTATTGACTTTTTAGCTGCCCTTGGTGCCTTGGACATGAGCTAGGACCTTAAGATTCTGCATGAAAGGAGGACTAGCAGCCGAGTTGCAGGGGAGAATATAAAAAGTGATCATATGTAGTAAAAGCCTGAGAATTCTGTTCGTTATCGTCATTTGTTATCGAATCGTCTTAAAGCCAGATCGTCACCTTAGCCGCTCTTCTCTCTGAAACGATTGTACTTATCGACTGCAAAGCTATGTCGCGTGCTGCGGTATGCGGAGACACTAAAAGCACCATAGTAGAACACAGATGAAGCTTCTAAGCTGATGTAATACCCAGTAAGAAGTAGTACAATTCATGTTATAGTTATCGATTATTAAATTCTTAGCTTGCTTTGGTGCCTTGGACATGAGCTAGGACCTTAAGATTCTGCATGAAAGGAGGACTAGGCAGCCGAGTTGCACGGGAGAATGTGAAAAGTGTTCATATGTAGTAAAAACCAGAGACATCCGTCAGTTTTCCTCATTTGTTATCGAATCGACTTAAAGCCAGATCGTCACATTGGGCGCTCTACTCTCTAAAACGGTTGTACTTATCGTCTGCAAAGCTATGTCGCGTGCTGCGGTATGCGGAGACACTAAAAGCACCATAGTAGAACACAGATGAAGCTTCTAAGTTGATGTAATAGCCAGTAAGAAGTAGTACAATTCAAGTTGTAGGTATCGATTATTGACTTTTTAGATGGCTTTGGTGCCTTGGCCATGAGCTAGGACCTTAAAATTCTGCATGAAAGGACGACTAACAGCCAAGTTGCACGGAAGAATGTGAAAAGTGTTAATATATAGTAAAAACCTGAGAAATACGACCGTTTTCGTCATTTGTTATTGAATCGACTTAAAGCCAGATCGTCACATTGGCCGCTCTTCTCTCTGAAACGGTTGTACTTATGGTCTGCAAAGCTATGTCGCGTGCTGCGGTATGTGCAGACACTAAAAGCACCATAGTAGAACACAGATGAAGCTTCCAAGTTGATGTAATAGCCAGTAAGAAGTAGTACAATTCATGTTATAGGTATCGATTATTGACTTCTTAGCTTGCTTTGGTGACTTGAACATGAGCTTGGACCTTAAGATTCTGCATGACAGGAGGACTAGCAGCCAAGTTGCACTGGAGAATGTGGAAAATGTTCATATGTAGTAAAAACCTGAGAAATCCTTCCGTTTTCGTCATTTGTTATCGAATTGAATTAAAGCCAGATCGTCACATTGGCCGCTCTTCTCTCTGAAACGGTTGTACTTATCGTCTGCAAAGCTATGTCGCGTGCTGCGGTATGCGGAGACACTAAAAGCACCATAGTAGAACACAGATGAAGCTTCTAAGTTGAAGTAATATCCAGTAAGATGTAGTACAATTCAAGTTTTAGGTATCGATTATTGACTTTTTAGCTGCCCTTGGTGCCTTGGACATGAGCTAGGACCTTAAGATTCTGCATGAAAGGAGGACTAGCAGCCGAGTTGCAGGGGAGAATGTAAAAAGTGTTCATATGTAGTAAAAGCCTGAGAAATCCGTTCGTTATCGTCATTTGTTATCGAATCGACTTAAAGCCAGATCGTCACCTTAGCCGCTCTTCTCTCTGAAACGATTGTACTTATCGACTGCAAAGCTATGTCGCGTGCTGCGGTATGCGGAGACACTAAAACCACCATAGTAAAACACAGATGAAGCTTCTAAGATGATGTAATAGTCAGTAAGAAGTAGTACAATTCAAGTTTTAGGTATCGATTATTGACTTTTTAGCTGCCCTTGGTGCCTTGGACATGAGCTAGGACCTTAAGATTCTGCATGAAAGGAGGACTAGCAACCGAGTTGCACGGGAGAATGTGTAAAGTGTTCATATGTAGTAAAAACCTGAGAAATACGTCCGTTTTCGTCACTTGTTATCGAATCGACTTAAAGCCAGATCGTCACATTGGCCGCTCTTCTCTCTGAAACGGTTGTACTTATCGTCTGCAAAGCTATGTCGCGTGCTGCGGTATGCGGAGACACTAAAAGCATCATAGTAGAACACAGATGAAGCTTCTAAGTTGATGTAATAGCCAGTAAGAAATAGTACAATTCAAGTTTTAGGTATCGATTATTGACTTTTTAGGTGGCTTTGGTGCCTTGGACATGAGCTAGGACCTTAAGATTCTGCATGAAAGGAGGACTAGCAGCCGAGTTGCAGGGGAGAATGTAAAAAGTGTTCATATGTAGTAAAAACCAGAGATATCCGTTCGTTATCGTCATTTGTTATCGAATCGACTTAAAGCCAGATCGTCACACTAGCCGCTCTTCTCTCTGAAACGGTTGTACTTATCGACTGCAAAGCTATGTCGCGTGCTGCGGTATGCGGAGACACTAAAAGCACCATAGTAGACACAGATGAAGCTTCTAAGCTGATGTAATACCCAGTACGAAGTAGTACAATTCATGTTATAGGTATCGATTATTAAATTCTTATCTTGCTTTGGTGACTTGAACATGAGCTAGGACCTTAAGATTCTGCATGAAAGGAGGACTAGCAGCCGAGTTGCACTGGGGAATGTGGAAAATGTTCATATGTAGTAAAAACCTGAGAAATCCTTACGTTTTCGTCATTTGTTATCGAATCGACTTAAAGCCAGATCGTCACATTGGCCGCTCTTCTCTCTGAAACAGTTGTACTTATCGTCTGCAAAGCTATGTCGCGTGCTGCGGTATGCGGAGACACTAAAAGCACCATAGTAGATCACAGATGGAGCTTCTAAGTTGATGTAATAGGCAGTAAGAAGTAGTACAATTCAAGTCTTAGGTATCGATTATTGACTTTTTACCATTCTTTGGTGCCTTGGACATGAGCTAGGACCTTAAAATTCTGCATGAACGGAGGACTAGCAGCCGAGTTGCAGGGGAGAATGTAAAAAGTGTTCATATGTAGTAAAAGCCTGAGAATTCTATTCGTTATCGTCATTTGTTATCGAATCGACTTAAAGCCAGATGGTCACCTTAGCCGCTCTTCTCTCTAAAACGATTGTACTTATCGACTGCAAAGCTATGTCGCGTGCTGCGGTATGCGGAGACACTAAAACCACCATAGTAGAACACAGATGAAGCTTCTAAGATGATGTAATAGCCAGTAAGAAGTAGTACAATTCAAGTGTTAGGTATCGATTATTGACTTTTTAGCTGGCTTTGGTGACTTGGACATGAGCTAAGACCTTAAGATTCTGCATGAAACGAGGACTAGCAGCCGAGTTGCACGGGAGAATGTGAAAAGTGTTCATATGTAGTAAAAACCTGAGAAATCCGTCCGTTTTCGTCATTTGTTATCGAATCGACTTAAAGCCAGATCGTCACATTGGCCGCTCTTCTCTCTGAAACGGTTGTACTTATCGTCTGCAGATCTATGTCGCGTGCTGCGGTATGCGGAGACACTAAAAGCATCATAGTAGAACACAGATGAAGCTTCTAAGTTGTAATAGCCAGTAAGAAGTAGTACAATTCAAGATTTAGGTATCGATTATTGACTTTTTAGCTGCCCTTGGTGCCTTGGACATAAGCTAGGACCTTAAGATTCTGCATGAAAGGAGGACTAGCAGCCGAGTTGCAGGGGAGAATATAAAAAGTGATCATATGTAGTAAAAGCCTGAGAATTCTATTCGTTATCGTCATTTGTTATCGAATCGACTTAAAGCCAGATCGTCACCTTAGCCGCTCTTCTCTCTGAAACGATTGTACTTATCGACTGCAAAGCTATGTCGCGTGCTGCGGTATGCGGAGACACTAAAACCACCATAGTAAAACACAGATGAAGCTTCTAAGATGATGTAATAGTCAGTAAGAAGTAGTACAATTCAAGTTTTAGGTATCGATTATTGACTTTTTAGCTGCCCTTGGTGCCTTGGACATGAGCTAGGGCCTTAAGATTCTGCATGAAAGGAGGACTAGCAGCCGAGTTGCACGGGAGAATGTGAAAAGTGTTCATATGTAGTAAAAACCTGAGAAATACGTCCGTTTTCGTCACTTGTTATCGAATCGACTTAAAGCCAGATCGTCACATTGGCCGCTCTTCTCTCTGAAACGGTTGTACTTATCGTCTGCAAAGCTATGTCGCGTGCTGCGGTATGCGGAGACACTAAAAGCATCAGAGTAGAACACAGATGAAGCTTCTAAGTTGATGTAATAGCCAGTAAGAAGTAGTACAATTCAAGTTTTAGGTATCGATTATTGACTTTTTAGGTGGCTTTGGTGCCTTGGACATGAGCTAGGACCTTAAGATTCTGCATGAAAGGAGGACTAGCAGCCGAGTTGCAGGGGAGAATGTGGAAAATGTTCATATGTAGTAAAAACCTGAGAAATCCTTACGTTTTCGTCATTTGTTATCGAATCGACTTAAAGCCAGATCGTCACATTGGCCGCTCTTCTCTCTGAAACGGTTGTACTTATCGTCTGCAAAGCTATGTCGCGTGCTGCGGTATGCGGAGACACTAAAAGCACCATAGTAGAACACAGATGAAGCTTCTAAGTTGATGTAATAGCCAGTAAGAAGTAGTACAATTCAAGTTTTAGGTATCGATTATTGACTCTTTAGCTATCTTTGGTGACTTGGACATGAGCTAGGGCCTAATGATTCTGCAAGAAAGGAGGACTAGCAGCTGAGTTGCGAGGGAGAAAGTGAAAAGTGTTCATATGTAGTAAAAACCTGAGAAATCCGTCCGTTTTCTTCATTTGTTATCGAATCGACGTAAAGCCAGATCGTCACATTGGCCGCTCTTCTCTCTGAAACAGTTGTACTTATCGTCTGCAAAGCTATGTCGCGTGCTGCGGTATGCGGAGACAGTAAAAGCACCATAGTAGATCACAGATGAAGCTTCTAAGTTGATGTAATAGGCAGTAAGAAGTAGTACAATTCAAGTCTTAGGTATCGATTATTGACTTTTTACCATTCTTTGGTGCCTTGGACATGAGCTAGGACCTTAAGATTCTGCATGAAAGGAGGACTAGCAGCCGAGTTGCAGGGGAGAATGTAAAAAGTGTTCATATGTAGTAAAAACCTGAGAAATCCGTTCGTTATCGTCATTTGTTATCGAATCGACTTAAAGCCAGATCGTCACCTTAGCCGCTCTTCTCTCTGAAACGATTGTACTTATCGACTGCAAAGCTATGTCGCGTGCTGCGGTATGCGGAGACACTAAAACCACCATAGTAAAACACAGATAAAGCTTCTAAGATGATGTAATAGTCAGTAAGAAGTAGTACAATTCAAGTTTTAGGTATCGATTATTGACTTTTTAGCTGCCCTTGGTGCCTTGGACATGAGCTAGGACCTTAAGATTCTGCATGAAAGGAGGACTAGCAGCCGAGTTGCACGGGAGAATGTGAAAAGTGTTCATATGTAGTAAAAACCTGAGAAATACGTCCGTTTTCGTCACTTGTTATCGAATCGACTTAAAGCCAGATCGTCACATTGGCCGCTCTTCTCTCTGAAACGGTTGTACTTATCGTCTGCAAAGCTATGTCGCGTGCTGCGGTATGCGGAGACACTAAAAGCATCATAGTAGAACACAGATGAAGCTTCTAAGTTGATGTAATAGCCAGTAAGAAGTAGTACAATTCAAGTTTTAGGTATCGATTATTGACTTTTTAGGTGGCTTTGGTGCCTTGGACATGAGCTAGGACCTTAAGATTCTGCATGAAAGGAGGACTAGCAGCCGAGTTGCAGGGGAGAATGTAAAAAGTGTTCATATGTAGTAAAAACCAGAAAAATCCGTTCGTTATCGTCATTTGTTATCGAATCGACTTAAAGCCAGATCGTCACACTAGCCGCTCTTCTCTCTGAAACGGTTGTACTTATCGACTGCAAAGCTATGTCGCGTGCTGCGGTATGCGGAGACACTAAAAGCACCATAGTAGACACAGATGAAGCTTCTAAGCTGATGTAATACCCAGTACGAAGTAGTACAATTCATGTTATAGGTATCGATTATTAAATTCTTATCTTGCTTTGGTGACTTGAACATGAGCTAGGACCTTAAGATTCTGCATGAAAGGAGGACTAGCAGCCGAGTTGCACTGGGGAATGTGGAAAATGTTCATATGTAGTAAAAACCTGAGAAATCCTTACGTTTTCGTCATTTGTTATCGAATCGACTTAAAGCCAGATCGTCACATTGGCCGCTCTTCTCTCTGAAACAGTTGTACTTATCGTCTGCAAAGCTATGTCGCGTGCTGCGGTATGCGGAGACACTAAAAGCACCATAGTAGATCACAGATGAAGCTTCTAAGTTGATGTAATAGGCAGTAAGAAGTAGTACAATTCAAGTCTTAGGTATCGATTATTGACTTTTTACCATTCTTTGGTGCCTTGGACATGAGCTAGGACCTTAAAATTCTGCATGAACGGAGGACTAGCAGCCGAGTTGCAGGGGAGAATGTAAAAAGTGTTCATATGTAGTAAAAACCTGAGAAATCCGTTCGTTATCGTCATTTGTTATCGAATCGCCTTAAAGCCAGATCGTCACATTAGCCACTCTTCTCTCTGAAACGGTTGTACTTATCGACTGCAAAGCTATGTCGCGTGCTGCGATATTCGGAGACACTAAAAGCACCATAGTAGAACACAGATGAAGCTTCTAAGTTGAAGTATTATCCAGTAAGATGTAGTACAATTCAAGTCTTAGGTATCGATTATTGACTTTTTACCATTCTTTGGTGCCTTGGACATGAGCTAGGACCCTTCAATTCTGCATGAACGGAGGACTAGCAGCCGAGTTGCTTGGGAGAATGTGAAAAGTGTTCATATGTAGTAAAAACCTGAGAAATCCGTCCGTTTTCGTCATTTGTTATCGAATCGTCTTAAAGCCAGATCGTCACATTGGCGCTCTTCTCTTTGAAACGGTTGTACTTATCGTCTGCAAAGCTATGTCGCGTGCTGCGGTATGCGGAGACACTAAAAGCACCATAGTAGAACACAGATGAAGCTTCTAAGATGATGTAATAGCCAGTAAGAAGTAGTACAATTCAAGTGTTAGGTATCGATTATTGACTTTTTAGCTGGCTTTGGTGACTTGGACATGAGCTAAGACCTTAAGATTCTGCATGAAACGAGGACTAGCAGCCGAGTTGCACGGGAGAATGTGAAAAGTGTTCATATGTAGTAAAAACCTGAGAAATCCGTCTGTTTTCGTCATTTGTTATCGAATCGACTTCAAGCCAGATCGTCACATTGGCCGCTCTTCTCTCTGAAACGGTTGTACTTATCGTCTGCAGAGCTATGTCGCGTGCTGCGGTATGCGGAGACACTAAAAGCACCATAGTAGAACACAGATGAAGCTTCTAAGTTGATGTAATAGCCAGTAAGAAGTAGTACAATTCAAGTTTTAGGTATCGATTATTGAATTATTAGCTGCCCTTGGTGCCTTGGACATGAGCTAGGACCTTAAGATTCTGCATGAAAGGAGGACTAGCAGCCGAGTTGCAGGGGAGAATATAAAAAGTGATCATATGTAGTAAAAGCCTGAGAATTCTGTTCGTTAACGTCATTTGTTATCGAATCGACTTAAAGCCAGATCGTCACCTTAGCCGCTCTTCTCTCTGAAACGATTGTACTTATCGACTGCAAAACTATGTCGCGTGCTGCGGTATGCGGAGACACTAAAACCACCATAGTAAAACACATATGAAGCTTCTAAGATGATGTAATAGTCAGTAAGAAGTAGTACAATTCAAGTTTTAGGTATCGATTATTGACTTTTTAGCTGCCCTTGGTGCCTTGGACATGAGCTTAGACCTTAAGATTCTGCATGAAAGGAGGACTAGCAGCCGAGTTGCACGGGAGAATGTGAAAAGTGTTCATATGTAGTAAAAACCTGAGAAATCCGTCCGTTTTCGTCATTTGTTATCGAATCGACTTAAAGCCAGATCGTCACATTGGCCGCTCTTCTCTCTGAAACAGTTGTACTTATCGTCTGCAAAGCTATGTTGCGTGCTGCGGTATGCGGAGACACTAAAAGCATCATGGTAGAACACAGATGAAGCTTCTAAGTTGATGTAATAGCCAGTAAGAAGTAGTACAATTCAAGTTTTAGGTATCGATTATTGACTTTTTAGCTGCCCTTGGTGCCTTCGACATGAGCTAGGACCTTAAGATTCTGCATGAAAGGAGGACTAGCAACCGAGTTGCAGGGGAGAATATAAAAAGTGATCATATGTAGTAAAAGCCTGAGAATTCTGTTCGTTATCGTCATTTGTTATCGAATCGACTTAAAGCCAGATCGTCACCTTAGCCGCTCTTCTCTCTGAAACGATTGTACTTATCGACTGCAAAGCTATGTCGCGTGCTGCGGTATGCGGAGACACTAAAAGCACCATAGTAGAACACAGATGAAGCTTCTAAGCTGATGTAATACCCAGTAAGAAGTAGTACAATTCATGTTATAGTTATCGATTATTAAATTCTTAGCTTGCTTTGGTGACTTGAACATGAGCTAGGACCTTAAGATTCTGCATGAAAGGAGGACTAGCAGCCGAGTTGCACTGGAGAATGTGGAAAATGTTCACGTGTAGTAAAAACCTGAGATATCCTTACGTTTTGGTCATTTGTTATCGAATCGACTTAAAGCCAGATCGTCACATTGGCCGCTCTTCTCTCTGAAACGGTTGTACTTATCGTCTGCAAAGCTATGTCGCGTGCTGCGGTATGCGGAGACACTAAAAGCACCATAGTAGAACAAAGATGAAGCTTCTAAGCTGATGTAATACCCAGTTGATGTAATAGGCAGTAAGAAGTAGTACAATTCAAGTCTTAGGTATCGATTATTGACTTTTTACCATTCTTTGGTGGCTTGGACATGAGCTAGGACCTTAAAATTCTGCATGAACGGAGGACTAGCAGCCGAGTTTCAGGGGAGAATGTAAAAAGTGTTCATATGTAGTAAAAACCTGAGAAATCCGTTCGTTATCGTCATTTGTTATCGAATCGCCTTAAAGCCAGATCGTCACATTTGCCGCTCTTCTCTCTGAAACGGTTGTACTTATCGACTGCAAAGCTATGTCGTGTGCTGCGATATTCGGAGACACTGAAAGCACCATAGTAGAACACAGATGAAGCTTGTAAGTTGAAGTAATATCCAGTAAGGTGTAGTACAATTCAAGTCTTAGGTATCGATTATTGACTTTTTACCATTCATTGGTGCCTTGGACATGAGCTAGGACCTTAAAATTCTGCATGAACGGAGGACTAGCAGCCGAGTTGCTTGGGAGAATGTGAAAAGTGTTCATATGTAGTAAAAACCTGAGAAATCCGTCCGTTTTCCTCATTTGTTATCGAATCGTCTTAAAGCCAGAGCGTCACATTGGCGCTCTTCTCTTTGAAACGGTTGTACTTATCGTCTGCAAAGCTTTGTCGCGTGCTGCGGTATGCGGAGACACTAAAAGCACCATAGTAGAACACAAATGAAGCTTCTACGATGATGTAATAGCCAGTAAGAAGTAGTACATTTCAAGTTTTTGGTATCGATTATTGACTTTTTAGCTGCCCTTGGTGCCTTGGACATGAGCTAGGACCTTAAGATTCTGCATGAAAGGAGGACTAGCAGCCGAGATGCAGGGCAGAATGTAAAAAGTGATCATATGTAGTAAAAGCCTGAGAATTCTGTTCGTTATCGTCATTTGTTATCGAATCGACTTAAAGCCAGATCGTCACCTTAGCCGCTCTTCTCTCTGAAACGATTGTACTTATCGACTGCAAAGCTATGTCGCGTGCTGCGGTATGCGGAGACACTAAAACCACCATAGTAAAACACAGATGAAGCTTCTAAGATGATGTAATAGTCAGTAAGAAGTAGTACAATTCTAGTTTTAGGTATCGATTATTGACTTTTTAGGTGGCTTTGGTACCTTGGACATGAGCTAGGACCTTAAGATTCTGCATGAAAGGAGGACTAGCAGCCGAGTTGCAGGGGAGAATGTAAAAAGTGTTCATATGTAGTAAAAACCTGAGAAATCCGTTCTTTATCGTCATTTGTTATCGAATCGACTTAAAGCCAGATCGTCACATTAGCCGCTCTTCTCTCTGAAACGGTTGTACTTATCGACTGCAAAGCTATGTCGCGTGCTGCGGTATGCGGAGACACTAAAAGCACCATAGTAGAACACAGATGAAGCTTCTAAGCTGATGTAATACCCAGTAAGAAGTAGTACAATTCATGTTATAGGTATCGATTATTAAATTCTTAGCTTGCTTTGGTGACTTGAACATGAGCTAGGACCTTAAGATTCTGCATGAAAGGAGGACTAGCAGCCGAGTTGCACTGGAGAATGTGGAAAATGTTCATATGTAGTAAAATCCTGAGAAATCCTTACGTTTTCGTCATTTGTTATCGAATCGACTTAAAGCCAGATCGTCACATTGGCCGCTCTTCTCTCTGAAACGGTTGTACTTATCGTCTGCAAAGCTATGTCGCGTGCTGCGGTATGCGGAGACACTAAAAGCACCATAGTAGAACACAGATGAAGCTTCTAAGTTGATGTAATAGCCAGTAAGAAGTAGTACAATTCAAGTTTTAGGTATCGATTATTGACGTTTAAGCTGGCTTTGGTGTCTTGGACATGAGCTAGGGCCTTAAGATTCTGCAAGAAAGGAGGACTAGCAGCCGAGTTGCGAGGGAGAAAGTGAAAAGTGTTCATATGTAGTAAAAACCTGAGAAATCCGTCCGTTTTCGTCATTTGTTATCGAATCGACGTAAAGCCAGATCGTCACATTGGCCGCTCTTCTCTCTGAAACAGTTGTACTTATCGTCTGCAAAGCTATGTCGCGTGCTGCGGTATGCGGAGACACTAAAAGCACCATAGTAGATCACAGATGAAGCTTCTAAGTTGATGTAATAGGCAGTAAGAAGTAGTACAATTCAAGTCTTAGGTATCGATTATTGACTTTTTACCATTCTTTGGTGCCTTGGACATGAGCCAGGACCTTAAAATTCTGCATGAACGGAGGACTAGCAGCCGAGTTGCAGGGGAGAATGTAAAAAGTGTTCATATGTAGTAAAAACCTGAGAAATCCGTTCGTTATCGTCATTTGTTATCGAATCGCCTTAAAGCCAGATCGTCACATTAGCCGCTCTTCTCTCTGAAACGGTTGTACTTATCGACTGCAAAGCTATGTCGCGTGCTGCGATATTCGGAGACACTAAAAGCACCATAGTAGAACACAGATGAAGCTTCTAAGTTGAAGTAATATCCAGTAAGATGTAGTACAATTCAAGTCTTGGGTATCGATTATTGACTTTTTACCATTCTTTGGTACCTTGGACATGAGCTAGGAACTTAAAATTCTGCATGAACGGAGGACTAGCAGCCGAGTTGCTTGGGAGAATGTGAAAAGTGTTCATATGTAGTAAAAACCTGAGAAATCCGTCCGTTTTCGTCATTTGTTATCGAATCGTCTTAAAGCCAGATCGTCACATTGGCGCTCTTCTCTTTGAAACGGTTGTACTTATCGTCTGCAAAGCTATGTCGCGTGCTGCGGTATGCGGAGACACTAAAAGCACCATAGTAGAACACAGATGAAGCTTCTAAGATGGTGTAATAGCCAGTAAGAAGTAGTACAATTCAAGTGTTAGGTATCGATTATTGACTTTTTAGCTGGCTTTGGTGACTTGGACATGAGCTAAGACCTTAAGATTCTGCATGAAACGAGGACTAGCAGCCGAGTTGCACGGGAGAATGTGAAAAGTGTTCATATGTAGTAAAAACCTGAGAAATCCGTTCGTTATCGTCATTTGTTATCGAATCGCCTTAAAGCCAGATCGTCACATTAGCCGCTCTTCTCTCTGAAACGGTTGTACTTATCGACTGCAAAGCTATGTCGCATGCTGCGATATTCGGAGACACTAAAAGCACCATAGTGGAACACAGATGAAGCTTCTAAGTTGAAGTAATATCCAGTAAGATGTAGTACAATTCAAGTCTTAGGTATCGATTATTGACTTTTTGCCATTCTTTGGTGCCTTGGACATGAGCTAGGACCTTAAAGTTCTGCATGAACGGAGGACTAGCAGCCGAGTTGCTTGGGAGAATGTGAAAAGTGTTCATATGTAGTAAAAACCTGAGAAATCCGTCCGTTTTCGTCATTTGTTATCGAATCGTCTTAAAGCCAGATCGTCACATTGGCGCTCTTCTCTTTGAAACGGTTGTACTTATCGTCTGCAAAGCTATGTCGCGTGCTGCGGTATGCGGAGACACTAAAAGCACCATAGTAGAACACAGATGAAGCTTCTAAGATGGTGTAATAGCCAGTAAGAAGTAGTACAATTCAAGTGTTAGGTATCGATTATTGACTTTTTAGCTGGCTTTGGTGACTTGGACATGAGCTAAGACCTTAAGATTCTGCATGAAACGAGGACTAGCAGCCGAGTTGCTTGGGAGAATGTGAAAAGTGTTCATATGTAGTAAAAACCTGAGAAATCCGTCCGTTTTCGTCATTTGTTATCGAATCGTCTTAAAGCCAGAGCGTCACATTTTCGCTCTTCTCTTTGAAACGGTTGTACTTATCGTCTGCAAAGCTATGTCGCGTGCTGCGGTATGCGGAGACACTAAAAGCATCATAGTAGAACACAGATGAAGCTTCTAAGTTGATGTAATAGCCAGTAAGAAGTAGTACAATTCAAGTTTTAGGTATCGATTATTGACTTTTTAGGTGGCTTTGGTGCCTTGGACATGAGCTAGGGCCTTAAGATTCTGCAAGAAAGGAGGACTAGCAGCCGAGTTGCACTGGAGAATGTGGAAAATGTTCATATGTAGTAAAAACCTGAGATATCCGTCCGTTTTCTTCATTTGTTTTCGAATCGACTTAAAGCCAGATCGTCACATTGGCCGCTCTTCTCTCTGAAACGGTTGTACTTATCGTCTGCAAAGCTATGTCGCGTGCTGCGGTATGCGGAGACACTAAAAGCACCATAGTAGAACACAGATGAAGCTTCTAAGTTGATGTAATAGCCAGTAAGAAGTAGTACAATTCAAGTCTTGGGTATCGATTATTGACTTTTTACCATTCTTTGGTGCCTTGGACATGAGCTAGGACCTTAAAATTCTGCATGAACGGAGGACTAGCAGCCGAGTTGCAGGGGAGAATGTAAAAAGTGTGCATATGTAGTAAAAACCTGAGAAATCCGTTCGTTATCGTCATTTGTTATCGAATCGCCTTAAAGCCAAATCGTCACATTAGCCGCTCTTCTCTCTGAAACGGTTGTACTTATCGACTGCAAAGCTATGTCGCGTGCTGCGATATTCGGAGACACTAAAATCACCATAGTAGAACACAGATGAAGCTTCTAAGTTGATGTAATACCCAGTAAGAAGTAGTACAATTCATGTTATAGTTATCGATTATTAAATTCTTAGCTTGCTTTGGTGACTTGAACATGAGCTAGGACCTTAAGATTCTGCATGAAAGGAGGACTAGCAGCCGAGTTGCACTGGAGAATGTGGAAAACGTTCACATGTAGTAAAAACCTGAGAAATCCTTACGTTTTCGTCATTTGTTATCGAATCGACTTAAAGCCAGATCGTCACATTGGCCGCTCTTCTCTCTGAAACGGTTGTACTTATCGTCTGCAAAGCTATGTCGCGTGCTGCGGTATGCGGAGACACTAAAAGCACCATAGTAGAACACAGATGAAGCTTCTAAGCTGATGTAATACCCAGTTGATGTAATAGGCAGTAAGAAGTAGTACAATTCAAGTCTTAGGTATCGATTATTGACTTTTTACCATTCTTTGGTGCCTTGGACATGAGCTAGGACCTTAAAATTCTGCATGAACGGAGGACTAGCAGCCGAGTTGCAGGGGAGAATGTAAAAAGTGTTCATATGTAGTAAAAACATGAGAAATCCGTTCGTTATCGTCATTTGTTATCGAATCGCCTTAAAGCCAGATCGTCACATTAGCCGCTCTTCTCTCTGAAACGGTTGTACTTATCGACTGCAAAGCTATGTCGCGTGCTGCGATATTCGGAGACACTAAAAGCACCATAGTAGAACACAGATGAAGCTTCTAAGTTGAAGTAATATCCAGTAAGACGTAGTACAATTCAAGTCTTAGGTATCGATTATTGACTTTTTACCATTCTTTGGTGCCTTGGAGATGCGCTAGGACCTTAAAATTCTGCATGAACGGAGGACTAGCAGCCGAGTTGCTTGGGAGAATGTGAAAAGTGTTCAGATGTAGTAAAAACCTGAGAAATCCGTCCGTTTTCGTCATTTGTTATCGAATCGTCTTAAAGCCAGAGCGTCACATTGGCGCCCTTCTCTTTGAAACGGTTGTACTTATCGTCTGCAAAGCTATGTCGCGTGCTGCGGTATGCGGAGACACTAAAAGCACCATAGTAGAACACAGATGAAGCTTCTAAGATGATGTAATAGCCAGTAAGAAATAGTACATTTCAAGTTTTTGGTATCGATTATTGACTTTTTAGCTGCCCTTGGTGCCTTGGACATGAGCTAGGACTTTAAGATTCTGCATGAAAGGAGGACTAGCAGCCGAGTTGCAGGGCAGAATGTAAAAAGTGATCATATGTAGTAAAAGCCTTAGAATTCTGTTCGTTATCGTCATTTGTTATCGAATCGACTTAAAGCCAGATCGTCACCTTAGCCGCTCTTCTCTCTGAAACGATTGTACTTATCGACTGCAAAGCTATGTCGCGTGCTGCGGTATGCGGAGACACTAAAACCACCATAGTAAAACACAGATGAAGCTTCTAAGATGATGTAATAGTCAGTAAGAAGTAGTACAATTCACGTTTTAGGTATCGATTATTGACTTTTTAGCTGCCCTTGGTGCCTTGGACATGAGCTAGGACCTTAAGATTCTGCATGAAAGGAGGACTAGCAGCCGTGATGCACGGAGAATGTGAAAAGTGTTCATATGTAGTAAAAACCTGAGAAATCCGTCCGTTTTCGTCACTTGTTATCGAATCGACTTAAAGCCAGATCGTCACATTGGCCGCCCTTCTCTCTGAAACGGTTGTACTTATCGTCTGCAAAGCTATGTCGCGTGCTGCGGTATGCGGAGACACTAAAAGCATCATAGTAGAACACAGATGAAGCTTCTATGTTGATGTAATAGCCAGTAAGAAGTAGTACAATTCAAGTTTTAGGTATCGATTATTGACTTTTTAGGTGGCTTTGGTGCCTTGGACATGAGCTAGGACCTAAAGATTCTGCATGAAAGGAGGACTAGCAGCCGAGTTGCAGGGGAGAATGTAAAAAGTGTTCATATGTAGTAAAAACCTGAGAAATCCGTTCGTTATCGTCATTTGTTATCGAATCGACTTAAAGCCAGATCGTCACATTAGCCGCTCTTCTCTCTGAAACGGTTGTACATATCGACTGCAAAGCTATGTCGCGTGCTGCGGTATGCGCAGACACTAAAAGCACCATAGTAGAACACAGATGAAGCTTCTAAGCTGATGTAATACCCAGTAAGAAGTAGTACAATTCATGTTATAGGTATCGATTATTAAATTCTTAGCTTGCTTTGGTGACTTGAACATGAGCTAGGACCTTAAGATTCTGCATGAAAGGAGGACTAGCAGCCGAGTTGCACTGGAGAATGTGGAAAATGTTCATATGTAGTAAAAACCTGAGAAATCCTTACGTTTTCGTCATTTGTTATCGAATCGACTTAAAGCCAGATCGTCACATTGGCGCTCTTCTCTTTGAAACGGTTGTACTTATCGTCTGCAAAGCTATGTCGCGTGCTGCGGTATGTGGAGACACTAAAAGCACCATAGTAGAACACAGATGAAGCTTCTAAGTTGATGTAATAGCCAGTAAGAAGTAGTACAATTCAAGTTTTAGGTATCGATTATTGACTTTTTAGCTGGCTTTGGTGTCTTGGACATGAGCTAGGGCCTTAAGATTCTGCAAGAAAGGAGGACTAGCAGCCGAGTTGCGAGGGAGAAAGTGAAAAGTGTTCATATGTAGTAAAAACCTGAGAAATCCGTCCGTTTTCGTCATTTGTTATCGAATCGACGTAAAGCCAGATCGTCACATTGGCCGCTCTTCTCTCTGAAACAGTTGTACTTATCGTCTGCAAAGCTATGTCGCGTGCTGCGGTATGCGGAGACACTAAAAGCACCATAGTAGAACACAGATGAAGCTTCTAAGTTGATGTAATAGCCAGTAAGAAGTAGTACCATTCAAGTTTTAGGTATCGATTATTGACTTTTTAGCTGGCTTTGGTGCCTTGGACATGAGCTAGGACCTTAAGATTCTGCATGAAAGGAGGACTAGCAGCCGAGTTGCAGGGGAGAATGTAAAAAGTGTTCATATGTAGTAAAAACCTGAGAAATCCGTTCGTTATCGTCATTTGTTATCGAATCGACTTAAAGCCAGATCGTCACATTAGCCGCTCTTCTCTCTGAAACGGTTGTACTTATCGACTGCAAAGCTATGTCGCGTGCTGCGGTATGCGGAGACACTAAAAGCACCATAGTAGAACACAGATGAAGCTTCTAAGTTGATGTAATAGCCAGTAAGAAGTAGTACAATTCAAGTTTTAGGTATCGATTATTGACTTTTTAGCTGGCTTTGGTGTCTTGGACTTGAGCTAGGGCCTTAAGATTCTGCATGAAAGGAGGACTAGCAGCCGAGTTGCGAGGGAGAAAGTGAAAAGTGTTCATATGTAGTAAAAACCTGAGAAATCCGTCCGTTTTCGTCATTTGTTATCGAATCGACGTAAAGCCAGATCGTCACATTGGCCGCTCTTCTCTCTGAAACATTTGTACTTATCGTCTGCAAATCTATGTCGCGTGCTGCGGTATGGGGAGACACTAAAAGCACCATAGTAGATCACAGATGAAGCTTCTAAGTTGATGTAATAGGCAGTAAGAAGTAGTACAATTCAAGTTTTAGGTATCGATTATTGACTTTTTAGCTGGCTTTGGTGCCTTGGAGAGGAGCTAGGACCTTAAGATTCTGCATGAAAAGAGGACTAGCAGCCGAGTTGCACGGGAGAATGTGAAAAGTGTTCATATGTAGTAAAAACCTGAGAAATCCGTCCTTTATCGTCATTTGTTATCGAATCGACTGAAAGCCAGATCGTCACATTGGCCGCTCTTCTCTCTGAAACGGTTGTACTTATCGTCTGCAAAACTATGTCGCGTGCTGCGGTATGCGGAGACACTAAAATCACCATAGTAGAACACAGATGAAGCTTCTAAGTTGAAGTAATATCCAGAAAGATGTAGTACAATTCAAGTCTTAGGTATCGATTATTGACTTTTTACCATTCTTTGGGGCCTTGGACATGAGCTAGGACCTTAAAATTCTGCATGAACGGAGGACTAGCAGCCGAGTTGCAGGGGAGAATTTAAAAAGTGTTCATATGTAGTAAAAACCTGAGAAATCCGTTCGTTATCGTCATTTGTTATCGAATCGCCTTAAAGCCAGATCGTCACATTAGCCGCTCTTCTCTCTGAAACGGTTGTACTTATCGACTGCAAAGCTATCTCGCGTGCTGCGATATGCGGAGACACTAAAAGCACCATAGTAGAACACAGATGAAGCTTCTAAGATGATGTAATAGTCAGTAAGATGTAGTACAATTCAAGTTTTAGGTATCGATTATTGACTTTTTAGGTGTCTTTGGTGCCTTGGACATGAGTTAGGACCTTAAGATTCTGCATGAAAGGAGGTCTAGCAGCCGAGTTGTATGGGAGAATGTGAAAAGTGTTCATATGTAGTAAAAACCTGAGAAATCCGTCCGTTTTCGTCATTTGTTATCGAATCGACTTAAAGCCAGATCGTCACAATGGCCGCTCTTCTCTCTGAAACGGTTGTACTTATCTTCTGCAAAGCTATGTCGCGTGCTGCGGTATGTGGAGACACTAAAAGCACCATAGTAGAACACAGATGAAGCTTCTAAGTTGATGTAATAGCCAGTAAGAAGTAGTACAATTCAAGTCTTAGGTATCGATTATTCACTTTTTAGCTGGCTTTGGTGCCTTGGACATGAGCTAGGACTTTAAGATTGTGAATGAAAAGAGGACTAGCAGCCGAGTTGCGCGGGAGAATGTGAAAAGTGTTCATATGTAGTAAAAACCTGAGAAATCCGTCCGTTTTCGTCATTTGTTATCGAATCGACTTAAAGCCAGATCGTCACATTGGCCGCTCTTCTCTCTGAAACGGTTGTACTTATCGTCTGCAAAGCTATGTCGCGTGCTGCGGTATGCGGAGACACTAAAAGCATCATAGTAGAACACAGATGAAGCTTCTAAGTTGATGTAATAGCCAGTAAGAAGTAGTACAATTCAAGTTTTAGGTATCGATTATTGACTTTTTAGGTGGGTTTGGTGACTTGGACATGAGCTAGGACCTTAAGATTCTGCATGAAAGGAGGACTAGCAGCCGAGTTGCAGGGGAGAATGTAAAAAGTGTTCATATGTAGTAAAAACCTGAGAAATCCGTTCGTTATCGTCATTTGTTATCGAATCGACTTAAAGCCAGATCGTCACATTAGCAGCTCTTCTCTCTGAAACGGTTGTACTTATCGTCTGCAAAGCTATGTCGCGTGCTGCAGTATGCGGAGACACTAAAAGCACCATAGTAGAACACAGATGAAGCTTCTAAGATGATGTAATAGTCAGTAAGAAGTAGTACAATTAAAGTTATAAGTATCGATTATTGACTTTTTGGCTGACTTTGGAGCCCTGGATATGAGTTAGGACCTTAAGATTCTGCATGAAAGGAGGTCTAGCAGCCGAGTTGTACGGGAGAATTTGTAAAGTGTTCATATGTAGTAAAAACCTGAGAAATCCGTCCGTTTTCGTCATTTGCTATCGAATCGACTTAAAGCCAGATCGTCACATTAGCCGCAATTCTCTCTGAAACGGTTGTACTTATCGACTGCAAAGCTATGTCGCGTGCTGCGGTATGCGGAGACACTAAAAGCACCATAGTAGAACACAGATGAAGCTTCTATGTTGATGTAATAGCCAGTAAGAAGTAGTACAATTCAAGTTTTAGGTATCGATTATTGACTTTTTAGGTGGGTTTGGTGCCTTGGACATGAGCTAAGACCTTAAGATTCTGCATGAAAGGAGGACTAGCAGCCGAGTTGCAGGGGAGAATGTAAAAAGTGTTCATATGTAGTAAAAACCTGAGAAATCCGTTCGTTATCGTCATTTGTTATCGAATCGCCTTAAAGCCAGATCGTCACATTAGCCGCTCTTCTCTCTGAAACAGTTGTACTTATCGACTGCAAAGCTATGTCGCGTGCTGCGATATGCGGAGACACTAAAAGCACCATAGTAGAACACAGATGAAGCTTCTAAGATGATGTAATAGTCAGTAAGATGTAGTACAATTCAAGTTTTAGGTATCGATAATTGACTTTTTAGCTGTCTTTGGTGCCTTGGACATGAGTTAGGACCTTAAGATACTGCATGAAAGGAGGTCTAGCAGCCGAGTTGTACGGGAGAATGTGAAAAGTGTTCATATGTAGTAAAAACCTGAGAAATCTGTCCGTTTTCGTCATTTGTTATCGAATCGACTTAAAGCCAGATCGTCACATTGGCCGCTCTTCTCTCTGAAACAATTGTACTTATCGTCTGCAAAGCTAAGTCGCGTGCTGCGGTATGTGGAGACACTAAAAGCACCATAGTAGAACACAGATGAAGCTTCTAAGTTGATGTAATAGCCAGTAAGAAGTAGTACCATTCAAGTTTTAGGTATCGTTTATTCACTTTTTAGCTGGCTTTGGTGCCTTGGACATAAGCTAGGACTTTAAGATTGTGCATGAAAGGAGGACTAGCAGTCGAGTTGCACGGGAGAATGTGAAAAGTGTCCATATGTAGTAAAAACCTTAGAAATCCGTCCGTTTTCGTCATTTGTTATCGAATCGACTTAAAGCCAGATCGTCACATTGGCCGCTCTTCTCTCTGAAACGGTTGTACTTATCGTCTGCAAAGCTATGTCGCGTGCTGCGGTATGCGGAGACACTAAAAGCATCATAGTAGAACACAGATGAAGCTTCTAATTGATGTAATAGCCAGTAAGAAGTAGTACAATTCAAGTTTTAGGTATCGATTATTGACTTTTTAGCTGCCCTTGGTTCCTTGGACATGAGCTAGGACCTTAAGATTCTGCATGAAAGGAGGACTAGCAGCCGAGTTGCACGGGAGAATGTAAAAAGTGTTCATATGTAGTAAAAACCTGAGTAATCTGTCCGTTATCGTCATTTGTTATCGAATCGACCTAAAGCAAGATCGTCACATTAGCCGCTCTTCTCTCTGAAACGGTTGTACTTATCGACTGCAAAGCTATGTCGCGTGCTGCGGTATGCGGAGACACTAAAAGCACCATAGTAGAACACAGATGAAGCTTCTAAGATGATGTAATAGTCAGTAAGAAGTAGTACAATTCAAGTTTTAAGTATCGATTATTGACTTTTTAGCTGACTTTGGTGCCTTGGACATGAGTTAGGACCTTAAGATTCTGCATGACCGGAGGTCTAGCAGGCGAGTTGTACGGGAGAATGTGAAAAGTGTTCATATGTAGTAAAAACCAGAGAAATCCGTCCGTTTTCGTCATTTGTAATCGAATCGACTTAAAGCCAGATCGTCACATTAGCCGCAATTCTCTCTGAAACGGTTGTACTTATCGACTGCAAAGCTATGTCGCGTGCAGCGGTATGCGGAGACACTAAAAGCACCATAGTAGAACACAGATGTAGCTTCTAAGTTGATGTAATAGCCAGTAAGAAGTAGTACCATTCAAGTTTTAGGTATCGATTATTGACTTTTTAGCTGGCTTTGGTGCCTTGGACATGAGCTAGGACCTTAAGATTCTGCATCAAAGGAGGACTAGCAGCCGAGTTGCATGGGAGAATGTGAAAAGTGTTCATATGTAGTAAAAACCAGAGAAATCCGTCCGTGTTCGACATTTGTTATCGAATCGACTTAAAGCCAGATCGTCACATTGGCCGCTCTTCTCTCTGAAACGGTTGTACTTATCGTCTGCAAAGCTATGTCGATTGCTGCGGTTTGCGGAGACACTAAAAGCACCATAGTAAAACACAGATGAAGCTTCCAAGTTGATGTAATAGCCAGTAAGAAGTAGTACAATTCAAGTTTTAAGTATCGATTGTTGACTTCTTACACTTCTTTGGTGCCTTGGGCATGAGCCAGGAACTTAAGATTTTGCATAATAGGAGGTCTAGCAGCCGCGTTGCACGTGAGAATGTGAAAAGTGTTCATATGTAGTAAAAACCTGAGAAATCGGTCCGTTTTCGTCATTTGTTGTCGAATCGACTTAAAGCCAGATCGTCACATTGGCCGCTCTTCTCTCTGAAACGGTTGTACTTATCGTCTGCAAAGCTATGTCGCGTGCTGCGGTATGCGGAGACACTAAAAGCATCATAGTAGAACACAGATGAAGCTTCTAAGTTGATGTAATAGCCAGTAAGAAGTAGTACCATTCAAGTTTTAGGTATCGATTATTGACTTTTTAGCTGGCTTTGGTGCCTTGGACATGAGCTAGAACCTTAAAATTCTGCATGAGAGGAGGACTAGCAGCCGAGTTGCACGGGAGAATGTAAAAAGTGTTCATATGTAGTAAAAACCTGAGAAATCCGTTCGTTATCGTCATTTGTTATCGAATCGACTTAAAGCCAGATCGTCACATTAGCCGCTCTTCTCTCTGAAACGGTTGTACTTATCGACTGCAAAGCTATGTCGCGTGCTGCAGTATGCGGAGACACTAAAAGCACCATAGTAGAACACAGATGAAGCTTCTAAGATGATGTAATAGTCAGTAAGACGTAGTACAATTAAAGTTATAAGTATCGATTATTGACTTTTTAGCTGACTTTGGTGCCTTGGATATGAGTTAGGACCTTAAGATTCTGCATGAAAGGAGGTCTAGCAGCCGAGTTGTACGGGAGAATTTGAAAAGTGTTCATATGTAGTAAAAACCTGAGAAATCCGTCCGTTTTCGTCATTTGTTGTCGAATCGACTTAAAGCCAGATCGTCACATTAGCCGCAATTCTCTCTGAAACGGTTGTACTTATCGACTGCAAAGCTATGTCGCGTGCTGCGGTATGCGGAGACACTAAAAGCACCATAGTAGAACACAGATGAAGCTTCTAAGTTGATGTAATAGCCAGTAAGAAGTAGTACCATTCAAGTTTTAGGTATCGATTATTGACTTTTTAGCTGGCTTTGGTGCCTTGCACATGAGCTAGGACCTTAAGATTCTGCATGAAAGGAGGACTAGCAGCCGAGTTGCACGGGAGAATGTGAAAAGTGTTCATATGTAGTAAAATCCAGAGAAATCCGTCCGTGTTCGACATTTGTTATCGAATCGACTTAAAGCCAGATCGTCACATTGGCCGCTCTTCTCTCTGAAACGGTTGTACTTATCGTCTGCAAAGCTATGTCGAGTGCTGCGGCATGCGGAGACACTAAAAGCACCATAGTAGAACACAGATGAAGCTTCTAAGTAGATGTAATAGCCAGTAAGAAGTAGTACAATTCAAGTTTTAAGTATCGATTGTTGACTTTTTACCCTTCTTTGGTGCCTTGGGCATGAGCGAGGAACTTAAGATTTTGCATGATAGGAGGTCTAGCAGCCGCGTTGCACGTGAGAATGTGAAAAGTGTTCATATGTAGTAAAAACCTGAGAAATCCGTCCGTTTTCGTCATTTGTTGTCGAATCGACTTTAAGCCAGTTCGTCACATTGGCCGCTCTTCTCTTTGAAACGGTGGTACTTATCGTCTGCAAAGCTACGTGTCGTGCTGTGGTAAGCGGAGACACTAAAAGCACCATAGTAGAACACAGATGAAGCTTCTAAGTTGATGTAATAGCCAGTAAGAAGTAGTACAATTCAAGTTGTAGATATCGATTATTGACTTTCTAGCTGGCTTTGGTGCCTTGGACATGAGCTAGGACCTTAAGATTCTGCATGAAAGCAGGACTAGCAGCCGAGTTGAACGGGAGAATGTGAAAAGTGTTCCTATGTAGTAAAAACCTGAGAAATCCGTTCGTTATCGTCATTTGTTATCGAATCGACCTAAAGCCAGAACGTCACATTAGCCGCTCTTCTCCCTGAAACGGTTGTACTTATCGACTGCAAAGCTATGTCGCGTGCTGCGGTATGCGGAGACACTAAAAGCATCATAGTAGAACACAGATGAAGCTTCTAAGATGATGTAATAGCCAGTAAGAAGTAGTACCATTCAAGTTTTAGGTATCGATTATTGACTTTTTAGCTGGCTTTGGTGCCTTGGACATGAGCTAGGACCTTAAAATTCTGCATGAGAGGAGGACTAGCAGCCGAGTTGCACGGGAGAATGTAAAAAGTGTTCATATGTAGTAAAAACCTGAGAAATCCGTTCGTTATCGTCATTTGTTATCGAATCGACTTAAAGCCAGATCGTCACATTAGCCGCTCTTCTCTCTGAAACGGTTGTACTTATCGACTGCAAAGCTATGTCGCGTGCTGCAGTATGCGGAGACACTAAAAGCACCATAGTAGAACACAGATGAAGCTTCTAAGATGATGTAATAGTCAGTTTGAAGTAGTACAATTAAAGTTATAAGTAACGATTATTGACTTTTTAGCTGACTTTGGTGCCTTGGATATGAGTTAGGACCTTAAGATTCTGCATGAAAGGAGGTCTAGCAGCCGAGTTGTACGGGAGAATTTGAAAAGTGTTCATATGTAGTAAAAACCTGAGAAATCCGTCCGTTTTCGTCATTTGTTATCGAATCGACTTAAAGCCAGATCGTCACATTAGCCGCAATTCTCTCTGAAACGGTTGTACTTATCGACTGCAAAGCTATGTCGCGTGCTGCGGTATGCGGAGACACTAAAAGCACCATAGTAGAACACAGATGAAGCTTCTAAGTTGATGTAATAGCCAGTAAGAAGTAGTACCATTCAAGTTTTAGGTATCGATTATTGACTTTTTAGCTGGCTTTGGTGCCTTGCACATGAGCTAGGACCTTAAGATTCTGCATGAAAGGAGGACTAGCAGCTGAGTTGCACGGGAGAATGTGAAAAGTGTTCATATGTAGTAAAATCCAGAGAAATCCGTCCGTGTTCGACATTTGTTATCGAATCGACTTAAAGCCAGATCGTCACATTGGCCGCCCTTCTCTCTGAAACGGTTGTACTTATCGTCTGCAAAGCTATGTCGAGTGCTGCGGCATGCGGAGACACTAAAAGCACCATAGTAGAACACAGATGAAGCTTCTAAGTAGATGTAATAGCCAGTAATAAGTAGTACAATTCAAGTTTTAATTATCGATTGTTGACTTTTTACCCTTCTTTTGTGCCTTGGACATGAGCTAGGACCTTATGATTCCGCATGGAAGGAGGACTAGCAGCCGCGTTGCACGTGAGAATGTGAAAAGTGTTCATATGTAGTAAAAACCTGAGAAATCCGTCCGTTTTCGTCATTTGTTGTCGAATCGACTTAAAGCCAGATCGTCACATTGGCCGCTCTTCTCTTTGAAACGGTGGTACTTATCGTCTGCCAAGCTACGTGTCGTGCTGCGGTATGCGGAGACACTAAAAGCACCATAGTAGAACACAGATGAAGCTTCTAAGTTGATGTAATATCCAGTAAGAAGTAGTACAATTCAAGTTGTAGGTATCGATAATTGACTTTCTAGCTGGCTTTGGTGCCTTGGACATGAGCTAGGACCTTAAGATTCTGCATGAAAGGAGGACTAGCAGCCGAGTTGAACGGGAGAATGTGAAAAGTGTTCCTATGTAGTAAAAACCTGAGAAATCCGTTCGTTATCGTCATTTGTTATCGAATCGACTTAAAGCCAGATCGTCACATTAGCCGCTCTTCTCCCTGAAACGGTTGTACTTATCGACTGCAAAGCTATGTCGCGTGCTGCGGTATGCGGAGACACTAAAAGCACCATAGTAGAACACAGATGAAACTTCTAAGTTGAAGTAATATATAGTAGGATGTAGTACAAATCACGTCTTAGGTATCGATTATTGACTTTTTACCATTCTTTGGTGCCTTGGACATGAGCTAGGACCTTAAAATTCTGCATGAACGGAGGACTAGCAGCCGAGTTGCACGGGAGAATCTGAAAAGTGTTCATATGTAGTAAAAACCTTATAAATCCGTTCGTTATCGTCATTGTTATCGAATCGACTTAAAGCCAGATCGTCACATTAGCCGCTCTTCACTCTGAAACGGTTGTACTTATCGACTTCAAAGCTGTGTCGCGTGCTCCGAGATGCGGAGACACTAAAAGCACCATAGTAGAACACAGATGAAGCTTCTAAGTTGATGTAATAGCCAGTAAGAAGTAGTACAATTCAAGTTTTAGGTATCGGTTATTGACTTTTTACCCTTCTTTGGTGCCTTGGACATGAGCTAGGAAATTAAGATTTTGCATGAAGCAGGATTAGCAGCCAAGTTGCACGGGAGAATGTGAAAAGTGTTCATATGTAGTAAAACTGAGACATCCGTCCGTTTTCGTCATTTGTTATCGAATCGACTTAAAGCCAGATCGTCACATTAGCCGCTCTTCTCTCTGAAACGGTTGTACTTATCGACTGCAAAGCTATGTCGCGTGCTGCAGTATGCGGAGACACTAAAAGCACCATAGTAGAACACAGATGAAGCTTCTAAGATGATGTAATAGTCAGTAAGAAGTAGTACAATTAAAGTTTTAGGTATCGATAATTGACTTTTTAGCTGTCTTTGGTGCCTTGGACATGAGTTAGGACCTTAAGATTCTGCATGAAAGGAGGTCTAGCAGCCGAGTTGTACGGGAGAATTTGAAAAGTGTTCATATGTAGTAAAAACCTGACAAATCTGTCCGTTTTCGTCATTTGTTATCGAATCGACTTAAAGCCAGATCGTCACATTGGCCGCTCTTCTCTCTGAAACAATTGTACTTATCTTCTGCAAAGCTATGTCGCGTGCTGCGGTATGTGGAGACACTAAAAGCACCATAGTAGAACACAGATGAAGCTTCTAAGTTGATGTAATAGCCAGTAAGAAGTAGTACCATTCAAGTTTTAGGTACCGTTTATTCACTTTTTAGCTGGCTTTGGTGCCTTGGACATGAGCTAGGACTTTAAGATTGTGCATGAAAGGAGGACTAGCAGCCGAGTTGCACGGGAGAATGTGAAAAGTATTCATATGTAGTAAAAACCTGAGAAATCGGTCCGTTTTCGTCATTTGTTGTCGAATCGACTTAAAGGCAGATCGTCACATTGGCCGCTCTTCTCTCTGAAACGGTTGTATATATCGTCTGCAAAGCTATGTCGCGTGCTGCGGTATGCGGAGACACTAAAAGCATCATAGTAGAACACAGATGAAGCTTCTAAGTTGATGTAATAGCCAGTAAGAAGTAGTACCATTCAAGTTTTAGGTATCGATTATTGACTTTTTAGCTGGCTTTGGTGCCTTGGACATGAGCTAGGACCTTAAGATTCTGCATGAGAGGAGGACTAGCAGCCGAGTTGCACGGGAGAATGTAAAAAGTGTTCATATGTAGTAAAAACCTGAGAAATCTGTCCGTTTTCGTCATTTGTTATCGAATCGACTTAAAGCAAGATCGTCACATTAGCCGCTCTTCTCTCTGAAACGGTTGTACTTATCGACTGCAAAGCTATGTCGCGTGCTGCGGTATGCGGAGACACTAAAAGCACCATAGTAGAACACAGATGAAGCTTCTAAGATGATGTAATAGTCAGTAAGAAGTAGTACAATTCAAGTTTTAAGTATCGATTATTGACTTTTTAGCTGACTTTGGTGCCTTGGACATGAGTTAGGACCTTAAGATTCTGTATGACCGGAGGTCTAGCAGGCGAGTTGTACGGGAGAATGTGAAAAGTGTTCATATGTAGTAAAAACCAGAGAAATCCGTCCGTTTTCGTCATTTGTAATCGAATCGACTTAAAGCCAGATCGTCACATTAGCCGCAATTCTCTCTGAAACGGTTGTACTTATCGACTGCAAAGCTATGTCGCGTGCAGCGGTATGCGGAGACACTAAAAGCACCATAGTAGAACACAGATGTAGCTTCTAAGTTGATGTAATAGCCAGTAAGAAGTAGTACCATTCAAGTTTTAGGTATCGATTATTGACTTTTTAGCTGGCTTTGGTGCCTTGGACATGAGCTAGGACCTTAAGATTCTGCATGAAAGGAGGACTAGCAGCCGAGTTGCACGGGAGAATGTGAAAAGTGTTCATATGTAGTAAAAACCAGAGAAATCCGTCCGTGTTCGACATTTGTTATCGAATCGACTTAAAGCCAGATCGTCACATTGGCCGCTCTTTTCTCTGAAACGGTTGTACTTATCGTCTGCAAAGCTATGTCGATTGCTGCGGTTTGCGGAGACACTAAAAGCACCATAGTAAAACACAGATGAAGCTTCCAAGTTGATGTAATAGCCAGTAAGAAGTAGTACAATTCAAGTTTTAAGTATCGATTGTTGACTTCTTACACTTCTTTGGTGCCTTGGGCATGAGCCAGGAACTTAAGATTTTGCATAATAGGAGGTCTAGCAGCCGCGTTGCACGTGAGAATGTGAAAAGTGTTCATATGTAGTAAAAACCTGAGAAATCGGTCCGTTTTCGTCATTTGTTGTCGAATCGACTTAAAGCCAGATCGTCACATTGGCCGCTCTTCTCTCTGAAACGGTTGTACTTATCGTCTGCAAAGCTATGTCGCGTGCTGCGGTATGCGGAGACACTAAAAGCATCATAGTAGAACACAGATGAAGCTTCTAAGTTGATGAAATAGCCAGTAAGAAGTAGTACCATTCAAGTTTTAGGTATCGATTATTGACTTTTTAGCTGGCTTTGGTGCCTTGGACATGAGCTAGGACCTTAAAATTCTGCATGAGAGGAGGACTAGCAGCCGAGTTGTACGGGAGAATGTAAAAAGTGTTCATATGTAGTAAAAACCTGAGAAATCCGTTCGTTATCGTCATTTGCTATCGAATCGACTTAAAGCCAGATCGTCACATTAGCCGCTCTTCTCTCTGAAACGGTTGTACTTAGCGACTGCAAAGCTATGTCGCGTGCTGCAGTATGCGGAGACACTAAAAGCACCATAGTAGAACACAGATGAAGCTTCTAAGATGATGTAATAGTCAGTAAGAAGTAGTACAATTAAAGTTATAAGTATCGATTATTGACTTTTTAGCTGACTTTGGTGCCTTGGATATGAGTTAGGACCTTAAGATTCTGCATGAAAGGAGGTCTAGCAGCCGAGTTGTACGGGAGAATTTGAAAAGTGTTCATATGTAGTAAAAACCTGAGAAATCCGTCCGTTTTCGTCATTTGTAATCGAATCGACTTAAAGCCAGATCGTCACATTAGCCGCAATTCTCTCTGAAACGGTTGTACTTATCGACTGCAAAGCTATGTCGCGTGCAGCGGTATGCGGAGACACTAAAAGCACCATAGTAGAACACAGATGTAGCTTCTAAGTTGATGTAATAGCCAGTAAGAAGTAGTACCATTCAAGTTTTAGGTATCGATTATTGACTTTTTAGCTGGCTTTGGTGCCTTGGACATGAGCTAGGACCTTAAGATTCTGCATGAAAGGAGGACTAGCAGCCGAGTTGCACGGGAGAATGTGAAAAGTGTTCATATGTAGTAAGAACCAGAGAAATCCGTCCGTGTTCGACATTTGTTATCGAATCAACTTAAAGCCAGATCGTCACATTGGCCGCTCTTCTCTCTGAAACGGTTGTACTTATCGTCTGCAAAGCTATGTCGATTGCTGCGGTTTGCGGAGACACTAAAAGCACCTTAGTAAAACACAGATGAAGCTTCCAAGTTGATGTAATAGCCAGTAAGAAGTAGTACAATTCAAGTTTTAAGTATCGATTGTTGACTTCTTACACTTCTTTGGTGCCTTGGGCATGAGCCAGGAACTTAAGATTTTGCATAATAGGAGGTCTAGCAGCCGCGTTGCACGTGAGAATGTGAAAAGTGTTCATATGTAGTAAAAACCTGAGAAATCGGTCCGTTTTCGTCATTTGTTGTCGAATCGACTTAAAGCCAGATCGTCACATTGGCCGCTCTTCTCTCTGAAACGGTTGTACTTATCGTCTGCAAAGCTATGTCGCGTGCTGCGGTATGCGGAGACACTAAAAGCATCATAGTAGAACACAGATGAAGCTTCTAAGTTGATGTAATAGCCAGTAAGAAGTAGTACCATTCAAGTTTTAGGTATCGATTATTGACTTTTTAGCTGGCTTTGGTGCCTTGGACATGAGCTAGGACCTTAAAATTCTGCATGAGAGGAGGACTAGCAGCCGAGTTGCACGGGAGAATGTAAAAAGTGTTCATATGTAGTAAAAACCTGAGAAATCCGTTCGTTATCGTCATTTGTTATCGAATCGACTTAAAGCCAGATCGTCACATTAGCCGCTCTTCTCTCTGAAACGGTTGTACTTATCGACTGCAAAGCTATGTCGCGTGCTGCAGTATGCGGAGACACTAAAAGCACCATAGTAGAACACAGATGAAGCTTCTAAGATGATGTAATAGTCAGTAAGAAGTAGTACAATTAAAGTTATAAGTATCGATTATTGACTTTTTAGCTGACTTTGATGCCTTGGATATGAGTTAGGACCTTAAGATTCTGCATGAAAGGAGGTCTAGCAGCCGAGTTGTACGGGAGAATTTGAAAAGTGTTCATATGTAGTAAAAACCTGAGAAATCCGTCCGTTTTCGTCATTTGTTATCGAATCGACTTAAAGCCAGATCGTCACATTAGCCGCAATTCTCTCTGAAACGGTTGTACTTATCGACTGCAAAGCTATGTCGCATGCTGCGTTATGCGGAGACACTAAAAGCACCATAGTAGAACACAGATGAAGCTTCTAAGTTGATGTAATAGCCAGTAAGAAGTAGTACCATTCAAGTTTTAGGTATCCATTATTGACTTTTTAGCTGGCTTTGGTGCCTTGCACATGAGCTAGGACCTTAAGATTCTGCATGAAAGGAGGACTAGCAGCCGAGTTGCACGGGAGAATGTGAAAAGTGTTCATATGTAGTAAAATCCAGAGAAATCCGTCCGTGTTCGACATTTGTTATCGAATCGACTTAAAGCCAGATCGTCACATTGGCCGCTCTTCTCTCTGAAACGGTTGTACTTATCGTCTGCAAAGCTATGTCGAGTGCTGCGGCATGCGGAGACACTAAAAGCACCATAGTAGAACACAGATGAAGCTTCTAAGTAGATGTAATAGCCAGTAAGAAGTAGTACAATGCAAGTTTTAAGTATCGATTGTTGACTTTTTACCCTTCTTTGGTGCCTTGGGCATGAGCTAGGAACTTAAGATTTTGCATGATAGGAGGTCTAGCAGCCGCGTTGCACGTGAGAATGTGAAAAGTGTTCATATGTAGTAAAAACCTGAGAAATCCGTCCGTTTTCGTCATTTGTTGTCGAATCGACTTTAAGCCAGATCGTCACATTGGCCGCTCTTCTCTTTGAAACGGTGGTACTTATCGTCTGCAAAGCTACGTGTCGTGCTGCGGTAAGCGGAGACACTAAAAGCACCATAGTAGAACACAGATGAAGCTTCTAAGTTGATGTAATAGCCAGTAAGAAGTAGTACAATTCAAGTTGTAGATATCGATTATTGACTTTCTAGCTGGCTTTGGTGCCTTGGACATGAGCTAGGACCTTAAGATTCTGCATGAAAGCAGGACTAGCAGCCGAGTTGCAGGGGAGAATGTGAAAAGTGTTCCTATGTAGTAAAAACCTGAGAAATCCGTTCGTTATCGTCATTTGTTATCGAATCGACCTAAAGCCAGAACGTCACATTAGCCGCTCTTCTCCCTGAAACGGTTGTACTTATCGACTGCAAAGCTATGTCGCGTGCTGCGGTATGCGGAGACACTAAAAGCACCATAGTAGAACGCAGATGAAGCTTCTAAGATGATGTAATAGTCATTAAGAAGTAGTACAATTCCAGTTTTAGGTATCGATTATTGACTTTTTAGCTGGCTTTCGTGCCTTGGACATGAGTTAGGACCTTAAGATTCTGCATGAAAGGAGGTCTAGAAGCCGAGTTGTACGGGAGAATGTGAAAAGTGTTCATATGAAGTAAAAACCTGAGAAATCCGTCCGTTTTCGTCATTTGTTATCGAACGACTTAAAGCCAGATCGTCACATTGGCCGCTCTTCTCTCTGAAACATTTGTACTAATCTTCTGCAAAGCTATGTCGCGTGCTGCGGTATGTGGAGACACTAAAAGCACCATAGTAGAACACAGATGAAGCTTCTAAGTTGATGTAATAGAGAGTAAGAAGTAGTACCATTCAAGTTTTAGGTATCGATTATTCACTTTTTAGCTGGCTTTGGTGCCTTGGACATGAGCTAGGACCTTAAGATTCTGCATGAAAGGAGGACTAGCAGCCGAGTTTCATGGGTGAATGTGAAAAGTGTCCATGTGTAGTAAAAACCTGAGATATCCGTCCGTTTTCGTCATTTCTTATCGAATCGACTTAAAGCCAGATCGTCACATTGGCCGCTCTTCTCTCTGAAACGGTTGTACTTTTCGTCTGCAAAGCTATGTCGCGTGCTGCGGTATGCGGAGACACTAAAAGCGTCATAGTAGAACACAGATGAAGCTTCTAAGTTGATGTAATAGCCAGTAAGAAGTAGTACAATTCAAGTTTTAGGTATCGATTATTGACTTTTTAGCTGCCCTTGGTTCCTTGGACATGAGCTAGGACCTTAAGATTCTGCATGAAATTAGGACTAGCAGCCGATTTGCACGGGAGAATGTAAAAAGTGTTCATATGTAGTAAAAACCTGAGAAATCCGTCCGTTTTCGTCATTTGTTATCGAATCGACTTAAAGCAAGATCGTCACATTAGCCGCAATTCTCTCTGAAACGGTTGTACTTATCGACTGCAAAGCTATGTCGCGTGCTGCGGTATGCGGAGACACTAAAAGCACCATAGTAGAACACAGATGAAGCTTCTAAGTTGATGTAATAGCCAGTAAGAAGTAGTACAATTCAAGTTTTAGGTATCGATTGTTGCTTCTTACCCTTCTTTAGTGCCTTGGGCATGAGCTAGGAACTTAAGATTTTGCATGATAGGAGGTCTAGCAGCCGCGTTGCACGTGAGAATGTGAAAAGTGTTCATATGTAGTAAAAACCAGAGAAATCCGTCCGTGTTCGACATTTGTTATCGAATCGACTTAAAGCCAGATCGTCACATTGGCCGCTCTTCTCTCTCAAACGGTTGTACTTATCGACTGCAAAACTATGTCGCGTGCTGCGGTATGCGGAGACACTAAAAGCACCATAGTAGAACACAGAGAAGCTTCTAAGTTGATGTAATAGTCTGTAAGAAGTAGTACAATTCAAGTTTTAGGTATTGATTATTGACTTTTTAGCTGGCTTTGGTGCCTTGGACATGAGCTAGGACGTTAAGATTCTGCATGAAAGGAGGACTAGCAGCCGAGTTGCACGGGAGAATATGAAAAGTGTTCATATGTAGTAAAAACCAGAGAAATCCGTCCGTGTTCGACATTTGTTATCGAATCGACTTAAAGCCAGATCGTAACATTGGCCGCTCTTCTCTCTGAAACGGTTGTACTTATCGTCTGCAAAGCTATGTCGAGTGCTGCGGCATGCGGAGACACTAAAAGCACCATAGTGGAACACAGATGAAGCTTCTAAGTTGATGTAATAGCCAGTAAGAAGTAGTACAATTCAAGTTTTAAGTATCGATTGTTGACTTTTTACCCTTCTTTGGTGCCTTGGGCATGAGCTAGGAACTTAAGATTTTGCATGATAGGAGGTCTAGCAGCCGCGTTGCACGTGAGAATGTGAAAAGTGTTCATATGTAGTAAAAACCTGAGAAATCCGTCCGTTTTCGTCATTTGTTGTCGAATCGACTTAAAGCCAGATCGTCACATTGGCCGCTCTTCTCTTTGAAACGGTGGTACTTACCGTCTGCCAAGCTACGTGTCGTGCTGCGGTATGCGGAGACACTAAAAGCACCATAGTAGAACACAGATGAAGCTTCTAAGTTGATGTAATATCCAGTAAGAGGTAGTACAATTCAAGTTGTAGGTATCGATAATTGACTTTCTAGCTGGCTTTGGTGCCTTGGACATGAGCTAGGACCTTAAGATTCTGCATGAAAGGAGGACTAGCAGCCGAGTTGAACGGGAGAATGTGAAAAGTGTTCCTATGTAGTAAAAACCTGAGAAATCCGTTCGTTATCGTCATTTGTTATCGAATCGACTTAAAGCCAGATCGTCACATTAGCCGCTCTTCTCCCTGAAACGGTTGTACTTATCGACTGCAAAGCTATGTCGCGTGCTGCGGTATGCGGAGACACTAAAAGCACCAAAGTAGAACGCAGATGAAGCTTCTAAGATGATGTAATAGTCATTAAGAAGTAGTACAATTCCAGTTTTAGGTATCGATTATTGACTTTTTAGCTGAGTTTGGTGCCTTGGACATGAGTTAGGACCTTAAGATTCTGCATGAAAGGAGGTCTAGAAGCCGAGTTGCACGGGAGAATGTGAAAAGTGTTCTTATGTCGTAAAAACCTAAGAAATCCGTCCATTTCCGCCATTTGTTATCGAATCGACTTAATGCCAGATCGTCACATTGGCCGCTCTTCTCTCTGAAACGGTTGTACTTATCGTCTGCAAAGCTATGTCGCGTGCTGCGGTATGCGGAGACACTAAAATCACCATAGTAGAACACAGATGAAACTTCTAAGTTGAAGTAATATATAGTAGGATGCAGTACAAATCACGTCTTAGGTATCGATTATTGACTTTTTACCATTCTTTGGTGCCTTGGACATGAGCTAGGACCTTAAAATTCTGCATGAACGGAGGACTAGCAGCCGAGTTGCACGGGAGAATGTGAAAAGTGTTCATATGTAGTAAAAACCTTAGAAATCCGTTCGTTATCATCATTGTTATCGAATCGACTTAAAGCCAGATCGTCACATTAGCCGCTCTTCACTCTGAAACGGTTGTACTTATCGACTTCAAAGCTATGTCGCGTGCTCCGAGATGCGGAGACACTAAAAGCACCATAGTAGAACACAGATGAAGCTTCTAAGTTGATGTAATAGCCAGTAAGAAGTAGTACAATTCAAGTTTTAGGTATCGGTTATTGACTTTTTACCCTTCTTTGGTGCCTTGGACATGAGCTAGGAAATTAAGATTTTGCATGAAGGAGGATTAGCAGCCGAGTTGCATGGGAGAATGTGAAAAGTGTTCATATGTAGTAAAAACCTGAGACATCCGTCCGTTTTCGTCATTTGTTATCGAATCGACTTAAAGCCAGATCGTCACATTAGCCGCTCTTCTCTCTGAAACGGTTGTACTTATCGACTGCAAAGCTATGTCGCGTGCTGCAGTATGCGGAGACACTAAAAGCACCATAGTAGAACAAAGATGAAGCTTCTAAGATGATGTAATAGTCAGTAAGAAGTAGTAGAATTAAAGTTATAAGTATCGATTATTGACTTTTTAGCTGACTTTGGTGCCTTGGATATGAGTTAGGACCTTAAGATTCTGCATGAAAGGAGGTCTAGCAGCCGAGTTGTACGGGAGAATTTGTAAAGTGTTCATATGTAGTAAAAACCTGAGAAATCCGTCCGTTTTCGTCATTTGCTATCGAATCGACTTAAAGCCAGATCGTCACATTAGCCGCAATTCTCTCTGAAACGGTTGTACTTATCGACTGCAAAGCTATGTCGCGTGCTGCGGTATGCGGAGACACTAAAAGCACCATAGTAGAACACAGATGAAGCTTCTAAGTTGATGTAATAGCCAGTAAGAAGTAGTAGAATTCAAGTTTTAGATATCGATTATTGACTTTTTAGGTGGGTTTGGTGCCTTGGACATGAGCTAGGACCTTAAGATTATGCATGAAAGGAGGACTAGCAGCCGAGTTGCAGGGAAGAATGTAAAAAGTGTTCATATGTAGTAAAAACCTGAGAAATCCGTTCGTTATCGTCATTTGTTATCGAATCGCCTTAAAGCCAGATCGTCACATTAGCCGCTCTTCTCTCTGAAACAGTTGTACTTATCGACTGCAAAGCTATGTCGCGTGCTGCGATATGCGGAGACACTAAAAGCACCATAGTAGAACACAGATGAAGCTTCTAAGATGATGTAATAGTCAGTAAGATGTAGTACAATTCAAGTTTTAGGTATCGATAATTGACTTTTTAGCTGTCTTTGGTGCCTTGGACATGAGTTAGGACCTTAAGATTCTGCAAGAAAGGAGGTCTAGCAGCCGAGTTGTACGGGAGAATTTGAAAAGTGTTCATATGTAGTAAAAACCTGACAAATCTGTCCGTTTTCGTCATTTGTTATCGAATCGACTTAAAGCCAGATCGTCACATTGGCCGCTCTTCTCTCTGAAACAATTGTACTTATCTTCTGCAAAGCTATGTCGCGTGCTGCGGTATGTGGAGACACTAAAAGCACCATAGTAGAACACAGATGAAGCTTCTAAGTTGATGTAATAGCCAGTAAGAAGTAGTACCATTCAAGTTTTAGGTATCGTTTATTCACTTTTTAGCTGGCTTTGGTGCCTTGGACATGAGCTAGGACTTTAAGATTGTGCATGAAAGGAGGACTAGCAGCCGAGTTGCACGGGAGAATGTGAAAAGTGTTCATATGTAGTAAAAACCTGAGAAATCCGTCCGTTTTCGTCATTTGTTATCGAATCGACTTAAAGCCAGATCGTCACATTGGCCGCTCTTCTCTCTGAAACGGTTGTACCTATCGTCTGCAAAGCTATGTCGCGTGCTGCGGTATGCGGAGACACTAAAAGCATCATAGTAGAACACAGATGAAGCTTCTAATTGATGTAATAGCCAGTAAGAAGTAGTACAATTCAAGTTTTAGGTATCGATTATTGACTTTTTAGCTGCCCTTGGTTCCTTGGACATGAGCTAGGACCTTAAGATTCTGCACGAAAGGAGGACTAGCAGCCGAGTTGCACGGGAGAATGTAAAAAGTGTTCATATGTAGTAAAAACCTGAGAAATCTGTCCGTTTTCGTCATTTGTTATCGAATCGACTTAAAGCAAGATCGTCACATTAGCCGCTCTTCTCTCTGAAACGGTTGTACTTATCGACTGCAAAGCTATGTCGCGTGCTGCGGTATGCGGAGACACTAAAAGCACCATAGTAGAACACAGATGAAGCTTCTAAGATGATGTAATAGTCAGTAAGAAGTAGTACAATTCAAGTTTTAAGTATCGATTATTGACTTTTTAGCTGACTTTGGTGCCTTGGACATGAGTTAGGACCTTAAGATTCTGCATGACCGGAGGTCTAGCAGGCGAGTTGTACGGGAGAATGTGAAAAGTGTTCATATGTAGTAAAAACCAGAGAAATCCGTCCGTTTTCGTCATTTGTAATCGAATCGACTTAAAGCCAGATCGTCACATTAGCCGCAATTCTCTCTGAAACGGTTGTACTTATCGACTGCAAAGCTATGTCGCGTGCAGCGGTATGCGGAGACACTAAAAGCACCATAGTAGAACACAGATGTAGCTTCTAAGTTGATGTAATAGCCAGTAAGAAGTAGTACCATTCAAGTTTTAGGTATCGATTATTGACTTTTTAGCTGGCTTTGGTGCCTTGGACAGGAGCTAGGACCTTAAGATTCTGCATGAAAGGAGGACTAGCAGCCGAGTTGCACGGGAGAATGTGAAAAGTGTTCATATGTAGTAAAAACCAGAGAAATCCGTCCGTGTTCGACATTTGTTATCGAATCGACTTAAAGCCAGAGCGTCACATTGGCCGCTCTTCTCTCTGAAACGGTTGTACTTATCGTCTGCAAAGCTATGTCGATTGCTGCGGTTTGCGGAGACACTAAAAGCACCATAGTAAAACACAGATGAAGCTTCCAAGTTGATGTAATAGCCAGTAAGAAGTAGTACAATTCAAGTTTTAAGTATCGATTGTTGACTTCTTACACTTCTTTGGTGCCTTGGGCATGAGCCAGGAACTTAAGATTTTGCATAATAGGAGGTCTAGCAGCCGCGTTGCACGTGAGAATGTGAAAAGTGTTCATATGTAGTAAAAACCTGAGAAATCGGTCCGTGTTCAACATTTGTTATCGAATCGACTTAAAGCCAGATCGTCACATTGGCCGCTCTTCTCTCTGAAACGGTTGTACTTATCGTCTGCAAATCTATGTCGAGTGCTGCGGCATGCGGAGACACTAAAAGCACAATAGTAGAACACAGATGAAGCTTCTAAGTTGATGTAATAGCCAGTAAGAAGTAGTACAATTCAAGTTTTAGGTATCGATTGTTGCTTCTTACCCTTCTTTGGTGCCTTGGGCATGAGCTAGGAACTTAAGATTTTGCATGATAGGAGGTCTAGCAGCCGCGTTGCACGTGAAAATGTGAAAAGTGTTCATATGTAGTAAAAACCAGAGAAATCCGTCCGTGTTCGACATTTGTTATCGAATCGACTTAAAGCCAGATCGTCACATTGGCCGCTCTTCTCTCTCAAACGGTTGTACTTATCGACTGCAAAACTATGTCGCGTGCTGCAGTATGCGGAGACACTAAAAGCACCATAGTAGAACACAGAGAAGCTTCTAAGTTGATGTAATAGTCTGTAAGAAGTAGTACAATTCAAGTTTTAGGTATTGATTATTGACTTTTTAGCTGGCTTTGGTGCCTTGGACATGAGCTAGGACGTTAAGATTCTGCATGAAAGGAGGACTAGCAGCCGAGTTGCACGGGAGAATATGAAAAGTGTTCATATGTAGTAAAAACCAGAGAAATCCGTCCGTGTTCGACATTTGTTATCTAATCGACTTAAAGCCAGATCGTCACATTGGCCGCTCTTCTCTCTGAAACGGTTGTACCTATCGTCTGCAAAGCTATGTCGCGTGCTGCGGTATGCGGAGACACTAAAAGCATCATAGTAGAACACAGATGAAGCTTCTAATTGATGTAATAGCCAGTAAGAAGTAGTACAATTCAAGTTTTAGGTATCGATTATTGACTTTTTAGCTGCCCTTGGTTCCTTGGACATGAGCTAGGACCTTAAGATTCTGCACGAAAGGAGGACTAGCAGCCGAGTTGCACGGGAGAATGTAAAAAGTGTTCATATGTAGTAAAAACCTGAGAAATCTGTCCGTTTTCGTCATTTGTTATCGAATCGACTTAAAGCAAGATCGTCACATTAGCCGCTCTTCTCTCTGAAACGGTTGTACTTATCGACTGCAAAGCTATGTCGCGTGCTGCGGTATGCGGAGACACTAAAAGCACCATAGTAGAACACAGATGTAGCTTCTAAGTTGATGTAATAGCCAGTAAGAAGTAGTACCATTCAAGTTTTAGGTATCGATTATTGACTTTTTAGCTGGCTTTGGTGCCTTGGACAGGAGCTAGGACCTTAAGATTCTGCATGAAAGGAGGACTAGCAGCCGAGTTGCACGGGAGAATGTGAAAAGTGTTCATATGTAGTAAAAACCAGAGAAATCCGTCCGTGTTCGACATTTGTTATCGAATCGACTTAAAGCCAGAGCGTCACATTGGCCGCTCTTCTCTCTGAAACGGTTGTACTTATCGTCTGCAAAGCTATGTCGATTGCTGCGGTTTGCGGAGACACTAAAAGCACCATAGTAAAACACAGATGAAGCTTCCAAGTTGATGTAATAGCCAGTAAGAAGTAGTACAATTCAAGTTTTAAGTATCGATTGTTGACTTCTTACACTTCTTTGGTGCCTTGGGCATGAGCCAGGAACTTAAGATTTTGCATAATAGGAGGTCTAGCAGCCGCGTTGCACGTGAGAATGTGAAAAGTGTTCATATGTAGTAAAAACCTGAGAAATCGGTCCGTGTTCAACATTTGTTATCGAATCGACTTAAAGCCAGATCGTCACATTGGCCGCTCTTCTCTCTGAAACGGTTGTACTTATCGTCTGCAAATCTATGTCGAGTGCTGCGGCATGCGGAGACACTAAAAGCACAATAGTAGAACACAGATGAAGCTTCTAAGTTGATGTAATAGCCAGTAAGAAGTAGTACAATTCAAGTTTTAGGTATCGATTGTTGCTTCTTACCCTTCTTTGGTGCCTTGGGCATGAGCTAGGAACTTAAGATTTTGCATGATAGGAGGTCTAGCAGCCGCGTTGCACGTGAAAATGTGAAAAGTGTTCATATGTAGTAAAAACCAGAGAAATCCGTCCGTGTTCGACATTTGTTATCGAATCGACTTAAAGCCAGATCGTCACATTGGCCGCTCTTCTCTCTCAAACGGTTGTACTTATCGACTGCAAAACTATGTCGCGTGCTGCGGTATGCGGAGACACTAAAAGCACCATAGTAGAACACAGAGAAGCTTCTAAGTTGATGTAATAGTCTGTAAGAAGTAGTACAATTCAAGTTTTAGGTATTGATTATTGACTTTTTAGCTGGCTTTGGTGCCTTGGACATGAGCTAGGACGTTAAGATTCTGCATGAAAGGAGGACTAGCAGCCGAGTTGCACGGGAGAATATGAAAAGTGTTCATATGTAGTAAAAACCAGAGAAATCCGTCCGTGTTCGACATTTGTTATCTAATCGACTTAAAGCCAGATCGTAACATTGGCCGCTCTTCTCTCTGAAACGGTTGTACTTATCGTCTGCAAAGCTATGTCGAGTGCTGCGGCATGCGGAGACACTAAAAGCACCATAGTAGAACACAGATGAAGCTTCTAAGTTGATGTAATAGCCAGTAAGCAGTAGTACAATTCAAGTTTTAAGTATCGATTGTTGACTTTTTACCCTTCTTTGGTGCCTTGGGCATGAGCTAGGAACTTAAGATTTTGCATGATAGGAGGTCTAGCAGCCGCGTTGCACGTGAGAATGTGAAAAGTGTTCATATGTAGTAAAAACCTGAGAAATCCGTCCGTTTTCGTCATTTGTTGTCGAATCGACTTAAAGCCAGATCCTCACATTGGCCGCTCTTCTCTTTGAAACGGTGGTACTTATCGTCTGCCAAGCTACGTGTCGTGCTGCGGTATGCGGAGACACTAAAAGCACCATAGTAGAACACAGATGAAGCTTCTAAGTTGATGTAATATCCAGTAAGAAGTAGTACAATTCAAGTTGTAGGTATCGATTATTGACTTTCTAGCTGGCTTTGGTGCCTTGGACATGAGCTAGGACCTTAAGATTCTGCATGAAAGGAGGACTAGCAGCCGAGTTGAACGGGAGAATGTGAAAAGTGTTCCTATGTAGTAAAAACCTGAGAAATCCGTTCGTTATCGTCATTTGTTATCGAATCGACTTAAAGCCAGATCGTCACATTAGCCGCTCTTCTCCCTGAAACGGTTGTACTTATCGACTGCAAAGCTATGTCGCGTGCTGCGGTATGCGGAGACACTAAAAGCACCATAGTAGAACGCAGATGAAGCTTCTAAGATGATGTAATAGTCATTAAGAAGTAGTACAATTCCAGTTTTAGGTATCGATTATTGACTTTTTAGCTGAGTTTGGTGCCTTGGACATGAGTTAGGACCTTAAGATTCTGCATGAAAGGAGGTCTAGAAGCCGAGTTGCACGGGAGAATGTGAAAAGTGTTCTTATGTCGTAAAAACCTGAGAAATCCGTCCATTTCCGCCATTTGTTATCGAATCGACTTAATGCCAGATCGTCACATTGGCCGCTCTTCTCTCTGAAACTGTTGTACTTATCGTCTGCAAAGCTATGTCGCGTGCTGCGGTATGCGGAGACACTAAAATCACCATAGTAGAACACAGATGAAACTTCTAAGTTGAAGTAATATATAGTAGGATGTAGTACAAATCACGTCTTAGGTTTCGATTATTGACTTTTTACCATTCTTTGGTGCCTTGGACCTGAGCTAGGACCTTAAAATTCTGCATGAACGGAGGACTAGCAGCCGAGTTGCACGGGAGAATGTGAAAAGTGTTCATATGTAGTAAAAACCTTAGAAATCGGTTCGTTATCGTCATTGTTATCGAATCGACTTAAAGCCAGATCGTCACATTAGCCGCTCTTCACTCTGAAACGGTTGTACTTATCGACTTCAAAGCTATGTCGCGTGCTCCGAGATGCGGAGACACTAAAAGCACCATAGTAGAACACATATGAAGCTTCTAAGTTGATGTAATAGCCAGTAAGAAGTAGTACAATTCAAGTTTTAGGTATCGGTTATTGACTTTTTACCCTTCTTTGGTGCCTTGGACATGAGCTAGGAAATTAAGATTTTGCATGAAGGAGGATTAGCAGCCGAGTTGCACGGGAGAATGTGAAAAGTGTTCATATGTAGTAAAAACCTGAGACATCCGTCCGTTTTCGTCATTTGTTATCGAATCGACTTAAAGCCAGATCGTCACATTGGCCGCTCTTCTCTCTGAAACGGTTGTACTTATCGTCTGCAAAGCTATGTGGCGTTCTGCGGTATGCGGAGACAGTAAAAGCACCATAGTAGAACACAGATGATGCTTCTAAGTTGATGTAATAGCCAGTAAGATATAGTACAATTCTAGTTTTAGGTATCGATTATTGACTTTTTAGCTGGCTTTGGTGCCTTGGACATGAGCTAGGACCTTAAGATTCTGCATGAAAGGAGGACTGGCAGCCGATTTGCACGGGAGAATGTGAAAAGTGTTCATATGTAGTAAAAACCTGAGAAATCCGTCCGTTTTCGTCATTTGTTATCGAATCGACTTAAAGCCAGATCGTCACATTGGCCGCTCTTCTCTCTGAAACGGTTGTACTTATCGATTGCAAAGCTATGTCGCGTGCTGCGGTATGCGGACACACTAAAAGCACCATAGTAGAACACAGATGAAGCTTCTAAGTTGATGTAATAGCCAGTAAGAAGTAGTACAATTCAAGTTTTAGGTATTGAATATTGACTTTTTAGCTGGCTTTGGTGCCTTGGACTTGAGCTAGGACCTTAAGATTGTGCATGAAAGGAGGACTAGCAGCCGAGTTGCACAGGAGAATGTGAAAAGTGTTCATATCTAGTAAAAACCTGAGAAATCCGTCCGTTTTCGTCATTTGTTATCGAATCGACTTAAAGCCAGATCGTCACATTGGCCGCTCTTCTCTCTGAAACGGTTGTACTTATCGTCTGCAAAGCTATGTCGCGTGCTGCGGTATGTGGAGACACTAAAAGCACCATAGTAAAACACGGATGAAGCTTCTAAGTTGATGTAATAGCCAGTAAGAAGTAGTACAATTCAAGTTTTAGGTATCGTTTATTGACTCTTTAGCTGGCTTTGGTGCCTTGGACATGAGCTAGGACCTTAAGATTCTGCATGAAAGGAGGACTAGCAGCCGAGTTGCACGGGAGAATGTGAAAAGTGTTCATATTTAGTAAAAACCTGAGAAATCCGTCCGTTTTCGTCATTTGTTATCGAATCGACTTTAAGCCAGATCGTCACATTGGCCGCTCTTCTCTCCGAAACACTTGTACTTATCGTCTGCAAAGCTATGTCGCGTGCTACGGTATGCTGATACACTAAAAGCACCATAGTTGAACACAGATGAAGCTTCTATGTTGATGTAATAGCCAGGAAGAAGTAGTACAATTCAAGTTTTAGGTATCGATTATTGACCTTTTAGCTGGCTTTGGTGCCTTGGACATGAGCTAATACCTTAACATTCTGCATGAAAATAGGGATAGCAGCCGATTTGCACGGGAGAATGTGAAAAGAGTTCATATGTAGTAAAAACCTGAGTAATCCGTCCGTTTTCGTCATTTGTTATCGAATCGACTTAAAGCCAGATCGTCACATTGGCCGCTCTTCTCTCTGAAACGGTTGTACTTATCGATTGCAAAGCTATGTCGCGTGCTGCGGTATGCAGAGACACTAAAAGCACCATAGTAGAACACAGATGAAACTTCTAAGTTGATGTAATAGCCAGTAAGAAGTAGTACAATACAAGTTTTAGTTATCGATTATTGACGTTTTAGCTGGCTTTGGTGCCTTGGACATGAGCTAGGACCTTAAGATTCTGCATGAAAGGAGGACTAGCAGCCTAGTTGCACGGGAAAATGTGAAAAGTGTTCAAATGTAGTAAAAACCTGAGAAATCCGTCCGTTTTCGTCATTTGTTATCGAATCGACTTACAGTCAGATCGTCACATTGGCCGCTCTTCTCTCTGAAACGCTCGTAGTTATCGTCTGTAAAGCTATGTCGCGTGCTGCGGTATGCGGAGACACTAAAAGCACCATAGTAGAACACAGATGAAGCTTCTAAGTTGATGTAATACAAAGGAAGAAGTAGTACAATTCAAGTTTTAGGTATCGATTATTGACTTTTTAGCTGGCTTTGGTGCCTTGGACATGACCTAGGACCTTAAGATTCTGCATGAAAGGAGGACTAGCAGCCGAGTTGCACGGGAGAATGTGAAAAGTGTTCATACGTAGTAAAAACATGAGATATCCGTCCGTTTTCGTCATTAGTTATCGAATCGACTTCAATCCAGATCGTCACATTGGCCGCTCTTCTCTCTGAAAAAGTTGTACTTATCGTCTGCAAAGCTATGTCGCGTGCTGCGGTATGCGGACACACTAAAAGCACCATAGTAGAACACAGATGAAGCTTCTAAGTTGATGTAATAGCCAGTAAGAAGTAGTACAATTCAAGTTTTAGGTATCGGTTATTGACTTTTTACCCTTCTTTGGTGCCTTGGACATCAGCTAGGAAATTAAGATTTTGCATGAAGGAGGACTAGCAGCCGAGTTGCACGGGAGAATGTGAATAGTGTTCATATGTAGTAAAAACCTGAGACATCCGTCCGTTTTCGTCATTTGTTATCGAATCGACTTAAAGCCAGATCGTCACATTGGCCGCTCTTCTCTCTGAAACGGTTGTACTTATCGTCTGCAAAGCTATGTGGCGTTCTGCGGCATGCGGAGACAGTAAAAGCACCATAGTAGAACACAGATGATGCTTCTAAGTTGATGTAATAGCCAGTAAGATATAGTACAATTCAAGTTTTAGGTATCGATTATTGACTTTTTAGCTGGCTTTGGTGACTTGGACATGATCTAGGACCTTAAGATTCTGCATGAAAGGAGGACTAGCAGCCGAGTTGCACGGGAGAATGTGAAAAGTGTTCATACGTAGTAAAAACCTGAGAAATCCGTCCGTTTTCGTCATTTGTTATCGAATCGACTTAAAGCCAGATCGTCACATTGGCCGCTCTTCTCTCTGAAACGGTTGTACTTATCGTCTGCAAAGCTATGTGGCGTTCTGCGGTATGCGGAGACAGTAAAAGCACCATAGTAGAACACAGATGATGCTTCTAAGTTGATGTAATAGCCAGTAAGAAGTGGTACAATTCAAGTTTTAGGTATCGATTATTGACTTTTTAGCTGGCTTTGCTGCCTTGGACATGAGCTAGGACCTTAAGATTCTGCATGAAAGGAGGATTAGCAGCGGAGTTGCACGGGAGAATATGAAAAGTGTTCATATGTAGTAAAAACCTAGAAATCCGTCCGTTTTCGACATTTGTTATCGAATCTTCTTCAAGCCAGATCGTCACATTGGCCGCTCTTCTCTCTTAAACGGTTGTACTTATCGTCTGCAAAGCTATGTCGCGTGCTGCGGTATTCTGAGACACTAAAAGCACCATAGTAGAACACAGATAAAGCTTCTAAGTTGATGTAATAGCCAGTAAGAAGTAGTACAATTCAAGTTTTAGGTATGGATTATTGACTTTTTAGCTGGCTTTGGTGCCTTGGACATGAGCTAGGACCTTATGATTCTGCATGAAAGGAGGACTAGCAGCCGATTTGCACGGGAGAATGTGAAAAGTGTTCATATGTAGTAAGAACCTGAGAAATCCTTCCGGTTTCGTCATTTGTTATCGAATCGACGTAAAGCCAGATCGTCACATTGGCCGCTCTTCTCTCTGAAACGGTAGTACTTATCGTCTGCAAAGATATGTCGCGTGCTGCGGTATGCGGAGACACTAAAAGCACCATAGTAGGACACAGATGAAGCTTCTAAGTTGATGTAATAGCCAGTAAGAAGTAGTACAATTCAAGTTTTAGTTATCGATTATTGACTTTTTAGCTGGCTTTGGTGCCTTGGACATGAGCTAGGACCTTAAGATTCTGCATGAAAGGAGGACTGGCAGCCGAGTTGCACGGGAGAATGTGAAAAGTGTTCATATGTAGAAAAAACCTGAGAAATCCGTCCGTTTTCGTCATTTGTTATCGAATCGACTTAAAGCCAGATCGTCACATTGGCCGCTCTTCTCTCTGAAACACTTGTACTTATCGTCTGCAAAGCTATGTCGCGTGCTGCGGTATGCGGAGACACTAAAAGCACCAAAGTAGAACACAGATGAAGCTTCTAAGATGTTGTAATAGCCAGGAAGAAGTAGTACAATTCAAGTTTTAGATATCGTTTATTGACTTTTTAGCTGGCTTTGGTGCCTTGGACATGAGCTAGGACCTTAAAATTCTGCATGAAAGGAGGACTAGCAGCCGATTTGCACGGGAGAATGTGAAAAGTGTTCATATGTAGTAAGAACCTGAGAAATCCTTCCGGTTTCGTCATTTGTTATCGAATCGACGTAAAGCCAGATCGTCACATTGGCCGCTCTTCTCTCTGAAACGGTAGTACTTATCGTCTGCAAAGATATGTCGCGTGCTGCGGTATGCGGAGACACTAAAAGCACCATAGTAGGACACAGATGAAGCTTCTAAGTTGTTGTAATAGCCAGTAAGAAGTAGTACAGTTCGAGTTTTAGGTATCGATTATTGACTTTTTAGCTGGCTTTGGTGCCTTGGACATGAGCTACGACCTTAACATTCTGCATGAAAGGAGGACTAGCAGCCCAGTTGCACGGGAGAATGTGAAAAGTGTTCATATGTAGTAAAAACCTGAGAAATCCGTACGTTATCGTCATTTGTTATCGAATCGACTTAAAGCCAGATCGTCACATTGGCCGCTCTTCTCTCTGAAACACTTGTACTTATCGTCTGCAAAGCTATGTGGCGTTCTGCGGTATGCTGAGACACTAAAAGCACCATAGTAGAACACAGATGAAGCTTCTAAGTTGATGTAATAGCCAGTGAGAAGTAGTACAATTCAAGTTTTAGGTATTGAATATTGAATTTTTAGCTGGCTTTGGTGCCTTGGACATGAGCTAGGACCTTAAGATTCTGCATGAAAGGAGGACGAGGAGCCAAGTTGCACGGGAGAATGTGAAAAGTGTTCATATGTAGTAAAAACCTGAGAAATCGGTCCGTTTTCGTCACTTGTTATCGAATCGACTTAAAGCCAGATCGTCTCATTGGCCGCTCTTCTCTCAGAAACGGTTGTACTTATCGTCTGCAAAGCTATGTCGCGTGCTGCGGTATGCGGAGACACTAAAATCACCATAGTAGAACACAGATGAAGCTTACAAGTTGATGTAATAGCCAGTAAGAAGTAGTACAATTCAAGTTTTAGGTATCGATTATTGACTTTTCAGCTGGCTTTGGTACCTTGGACATGAGCTAGAACCTTAAGATTCTGCATGAAAGGAGGACTAGCAGCCGAGTGTAACGGGAGAATGTGAAAAATGTTCATATGTAGAAAAAACCTGAGACATCCGTCCGTTTACGTCATTCGTTATCGAATATACTTAAAGCCAGATTGTCACATTGGCCGCTCTTCTCTCTGAAACGGTTGTACTTATCGTCTGCAAAGCTATGTCGCGTGCAGCGGTATGCGGAGACAGTAAAAGCTCCATTGTAGAACACAGATGAAGCTTCTAAGTTGATGTAATAGCCAGTAAGAAGTAGTACAATTCAAGTTTTAGGTATCGATTATTGACTTTTTAGCTGGCTTTGGTGCCTTGGACATGAGCTAGGACCTTAAGCTTCTGCATGAAAGGAGGATTAGCAGCGGAGTTGCACGGGAGAATATGAAAAGTGTTCATATGTAGTAAAAACCTAGAATTCCGTCCGTTTTCGTCATTTTTTATCGAATCTTCTTCAAGCCAGGTCGTCACACTGGCCGCTCTTCTCTCTGAAACACTTGTACTTATCGTCTGCAAAGCTATGTCGCGTGCTGCGGTATGCGGACACAGTAAAAGCACCATAGTAGAACACAGATGAAGCTTCTAAGTTGATGTAATAGCCAGTAAGAAGAAGTACAATTCAAGTTTTAGGTATCGGTTATTGACTTTTTACCCTTCTTTGGTGCCTTGGACATCAGCTAGGAAATTAAGATTTTGCATGAAGGAGGACTAGCAGCCGAGTTGCACGGGAGAATGTGAATAGTGTTCATATGTAGTAAAAACCTGAGACATCCGTCCGTTTTCGTCATTTGTTATCGAATCGACTTAAAGCCAGATCGTCACATTGACCGCTCGTCTCTCTGAAAGGGTTGTACTTATCGTCTGCAAAGCTATGTGGCGTTCTGCGGTATGCGGAGACAGTAAAAGCACCATAGTAGAACACAGATGATGCTTCTAAGTTGATGTAATTGCCAGTAAGATATAGTACAATTCAAGTTTTAGGTATCGATTATTGACTTTTTAGCTGAGTTTGGTGCCTTGGACATGAGCTAGGACCTTAAGATTCTGCATGAAAGGAGGACTGGCAGCCGATTTGGACGGGAGAATGTGAAAAGTGTTCATATATAGTAAAAACCTGAGAAATCCGTCCGTTTTCGTCATTAGTTATCGAATCGACTTCAAGCCAGATCGTCACATTGGCCGCTCTTCTCTCTGAAAAAGTTGTACTTATCGTCTGCAAAGCTATGTCGCGTGCTGCGGTATGCGGACACACTAAAAGCACCATAGTAGAACACAGATGAAGCTTCTAAGTTGATGTAATAGCCAGTAAGAAGTAGTACAATTCAAGTTTTAGGTATCGGTTATTGACTTTTTACCCCATCTTTGGTGCCTTGGACATGAGCTAGGAAATTAAGATTTTGCATGAAGGAGGACTAGCAGCCGAGTTGCACGGGAGAATGTGAATAGTGTTCATATGTAGTAAAAACCTGAGACATCCGTCCGTTTTCGTCATTCGTTATCGAATCGACTTAAAGCCAGATCGTCACATTGGCCGCTCTTCTCTCTGAAAAGGTTGTACTTATCGTCTGCAAAGCTATGTGGCGTTCTGCGGTATGCGGAGACAGTAAAAGCACCATATTAGAACACAGATGATGCTTCTAAGTTGATGTAATAGCCAGTAAGATATAGTACAATTCAAGTTTTAGGTATCGATTATTGACTTTTTAGCTGGCTTTGGTGCCTTGGACATGAGCTAGGACCTTAAGATTCTGCATGAAAGGAGGACTGGCAGCCGATTTGCACGGGAGAATGTGAAAAGTGTTCAAATGTAGTAAAAACCTGAGAAATCCGTCCGTTTTCGTCATTTGTTATCGAATCGACTTAAAGCCAGATCGTCACATTGGCCGCTCTTCTCTCTGAAACGGTTGTACTTATTGTCTGCAAAGCTATGTGGCGTTCTGCGGTATGCGGAGACAGTAAAAGCACCATATTAGAACACAGATGATGCTTCTAAGTTGATGTAATAGCTAGTAAGATATAGTACAATTCAAGTTTTAGGTATCGATTATTGACTTTTTAGCTGGCTTTAGTGCCTTGGACATGAGCTAGGACCTTAAGATTCTGCATGAAAGGAGGACTGGCAGCCGATTTGCACGGGAGAATGTGAAAAGTGTTCAAATGTAGTAAAAACCTGAGAAATCCGTCCGTTTTCGTCATTAGTTATCGAATCGACTTCAAGCCAGATCGTCACATTGGCCGCTCTTCTCTCCGAAACACTAGTACTTATCGTCTGCAAAGCTATGTCGCGTGCTACGGTATGCTGATACACTAAAAGCACCATAGTAGAACACAGATGAAGCATCTATGTTGATGTAATAGCCAGGAAGAAGTAGTGCAATTCAAGTTTTAGGTATCGATTATTGACCTTTTAGCTGACTTTGGTGCCTTGGACATGAGCTAGGACCTTAACATTCTGCATGAAAATAGGAATAGCAGCCGATTTGCACGGGAGAATGTGAAAAGTGTTCATATGTAGTAAAAACCTGAGAAATCCGTACGTTTTCGTCATTTGTTATCGAATCGACTTAAAGCCAGATCGTCACATTGGCCGTTCTTCTCTCTAAAACGGTTGTACTTATCGATTGCAAAGCTATGTCGCGTGCTGCGGTATGCGGAGACACTAAAAGCACCATAGTAGAACACAGATGAAGCTTCTAAGTTGATGTAATACAAAGGAAGAAGTAGTACAATTCAAGTTTTAGGTATCGATTAATGACTTTTTAGCTGGCTTTGGTTCCTTGGACATGAGCTAGGCCTTAACACTCTGCATGAAAGGAGGACTAGCAGCCGATTTGCACGGGAGAATGTGAAAAGTCTTCACATGTAGTAAAAACCCGAGAAATCCGTTCGTATTCGTCATTTGTTATCGAATCGACTTAAAGCCAGATCGTCACATTGGCCGCTCTTCTCTCTGAAACGGTTGTACTTATCGACTGCAAAACTATGTCGCGTGCTGCGGTATGCGGAGACACTAAAAGCAACATAGTAGAACACAGATGAAGCTTCTAAGTTGATGTAATAGCCAGTAAGAAGTAGTACAATTCAAGTTTTAGGTATTGAATATTGAATTTTTAGCTGGCTTTGGTGCCTTGGACATGAGCTAGGACCTTAATATTCTGCATGAAAGGAGGACTAGCATCTGAGTTGCACGGGAGAATGTGAAAAGTGTTAAATGTAGTAAAAACCTGAGAAATCCGTCCGTTTTCGTCATTTGTTATCGAATCGACTTAAAGCCTGATCGTCACATTGGCCGCTCTTCTCTCTGAAACGGTTGTACTTATCGTCTGCAAAGCTATGTCGCGTGCTGCGGTATGCGGAGACACTAAAAGCACCATAGTAGAACACAGATGAAGCTTCTAAGTTGATGTAATAGCCAGTAAGAAGTAGTACAATTCAAGTTTTAGGTATCGATTATTGACTTTTTAGCTATCTTTGGTGCCTTGCACATGAGCTAGGACCTTAAGATTCTGCATGAACGGAGGATTAGCAGCGGAGTTGCACGGGAATTTGTGAAAAGTGTTCATATGTAGTAAAAACCTTAGAAATCCGTTCGTTATCGTCATTGTTATCGAATCGACTTAAAGCCAGATCGTCACATTAGCCGCTCTTCACTCTGAAACGGTTGTACTTATCGACTTCAAAGCTATGTCGCGTGCTCCGAGATGCGGAGACACTAAAAGCACCATAGTAGAACACAGATGAAGCTTCTAAGATGATGTAATAGCCAGTAAGAAGTAGTACAATTAAAGTTTTTGGTATCGATTATTGACTTTTCAGCTGGCTTTGGTGCCTTGGACATGAGCTAGGACCTTAAGATTCTGCATGAAAGGAGGACTAGCAGCCCTGTTGCACGGGAGAATGTGAAAAGTGTTCATATGTAGTACTAACCTGAGAAATCCGTCCGTTTTCGTCATTTGTTATCGAATCGACTTAAAGCCAGATCGTCACATTGGCCGCTCTTCTCTCTGAAACGGTTGTACTTATCGTCTGCAAAGCTATGTCGCGTACTGCGGTATGCGGAGACACTAAAATCACCATAGTAGAACACAGATGAAGCTTCTAAGTTGATGTAATAGCCAGTAAGAAGTAGTACAATTCAAGTTTTAGGTATCGATTATTGACTTTTTAGCTGGCTTTGGTGCCTTGGACATGAGCTAGGACCTTAACATTCTGCATGAAAGGAGGAATAGCAGAGCTGTTTCACGGGAGAATGTGAAAAGTGTTCATACGTAGTAAAAACCTGAGAAATCGGTCAGTTTTCGTCATTTGTTATCGAATCGACTTAAAGCCAGATCGTCACATTGGCCGCTCTTCTCTCTGAAACGGTTGTACTTATCGTCTGCAAAGCTATGTCGCGTGCTGCGGTATGCTGAGACACTATGAGCACCATAGTAGAACACAGATGAAGCTTCTAAGTTGATGTAATTTCCAGTAAGAAGTAGTACAATTCAAGTTTTAGGTATCGGTTATTGACTTTTTACCCTTCTTTGGTGCCTTGGACATCAGCTAGGAAATTAAGGTTTTGCATGAAGGAGGACTAGCAGCCGAGTTGCACGGGAGAATGTGAATAGTGTTCATATGTAGTAAAAACCTGAGACATCCGTCCGTTTTCGTCATTTGTTATCGAATCGACTTAAAGCCAGATCGTCACATTGACCGCTCTTCTCTCTGAAACGGTTGTACTTATCGTCTGCAAAGCTATGTGGCGTTCTGCGGTATGCGGAGACAGTAAAAGCACCATAGTAGAACACAGATGATGCTTCTAAGTTGAAGTAATATCCAGTAAGATGTAGTACAATTCAAGTCTTAGGTATCGATTATTGACTTTTTACCATTCTTTGGTGCCTTGGACATGAGCTAGGACCTTAAGATTCTGCATGAAAGGAGGACTGGCAGCCGATTTGCAAGGGAGAATGTGAAAAGTGTTCATATGTAGTAAAAACCTGAGAAATCCGTCCGTTTTCGTCATTTGTTATCGAATCGACTTAAAGCCAGATCGTCACATTGGCCGCTCTTCTCTCTGAAACGGTTGTACTTATTGTCTGCAAAGCTATGTGGCGTTCTGCGGTATGCGGAGACAGTAAAAGCACCATATTAGAACACAGATGATGCTTCTAAGTTGATGTAATAGCTAGTAAGATATAGTACAATTCAAGTTTTAGGTATCGATTATTGACTTTTTAGCTGGCTTTAGTGCCTTGGACATGAGCTAGGACCTTAAGATTCTGCATGAAAGGAGGACTGGCAGCCGATTTGCACGGGAGAATGTGAAAAGTGTTCAAATGTAGTAAAAACCTGAGAAATCCGTCCGTTTTCGTCATTAGTTATCGAATCGACTTCAAGCCAGATCGTCACATTGGCCGCTCTTCTCTCCGAAACACTAGTACTTATCGTCTGCAAAGCTATGTCGCGTGCTACGGTATGCTGATACACTAAAAGCACCATAGTAGAACACAGATGAAGCATCTATGTTGATGTAATAGCCAGGAAGAAGTAGTGCAATTCAAGTTTTAGGTATCGATTATTGACCTTTTAGCTGGCTTTGGTGCCTTGGACATGAGCTAGGACCTTAACATTCTGCATGAAAATAGGAATAGCAGCCGATTTGCACGGGAGAATGTGAAAAGTGTTCATATGTAGTAAAAACCTGAGACATCCGTCCGTTTTCGTCATTTGTTATCGAATCGACTTAAAGCCAGATCGTCACATTGGCCGCTCTTCTCTCTGAAACGGTTGTACTTATCGTCTGCAAAGCTATGTGGCGTTCTGCGGTATGCGGAGACAGTTAAAGCACCATAGTAGAACTCAGATGATGCTTCTAAGTTGATGTAATAGCCAGTAAGATATAGTACAATTCAAGTTTTAGGTATCGATTATTGACTTTTTAGCTGGCTTTGGTGCCTTGGACATGAGCTAGGACCTTAAGATTCTGCATGAAAGGAGGACTGGCAGCCGATTTGCACGGGAGAATGTGAAAAGTGTTCATATGTAGTAAAAACCTGAGAAATCCGTCCGTTTTCGTCATTTGTTATCGAATCGACTTAAAGCCAGATCGTCACATTGGCCGCTCTTCTCTCTGAAACGGTTGTACTTATCGTCTGCAAAGCTATGTCGCGTGCTGCGGCATGCTGAGACACTAAAAGCACCATAGCAGAACACAGATGAAGCTTCTAAGTTGATGTAATAGCCAGTAAGAAGTAGTACAATTCAAGTTTTAGGTATTGAATATTGACTTTTTAGCTGGCTTTGGTGCCTTGGACTTGAGCTAGGACCTTAAGATTCTGCATGAAAGGAGGACTAGCAGCCGAGTTGCACAGGAGAATGTGAAAAGTGTTCATATGTAGTAAAAACCTGAGAAATCCGTCCGTTTTCGTCATTTGTTATCGAATCGACTTAAAGCCAGATCGTCACATTGGCCGCTCTTCTCTCTGAAACGGTTGTACTTATCGATTGCAAAGCTATGTCGCGTGCTGCGGTATGCGGAGACACTAAAAGCACCATAGTAGAACACAGATGAAACTTCTAAGTTGATGTAATAGCCAGTAAGAAGTAGTACAATACAAGTTTTAGTTATCGATTATTGACGTTTTAGCTGGCTTTGGTGCCTTGGACATGAGCTAGGACCTTAAGATTCTGCATGAAAGGAGGACTAGCAGCCTAGTTGCACGGAAAAATGTGAAAAGTGTTCAAATGTAGTAAAAACCTGAGAAATCCGTCCGTTTTCGTCATTTGTTATCGAATCGACTTAAAGCCAGATCGTCACATTGGCCGCTCTTCTCTCTGAGACGGTTGTACTTATCGACTGCAAAACTATGTCGCGTGCTGCGGTATGCGGAGACACTAAAAGCACCATAGTAGAACACAGATGAAGCTTCTAAGTTTATGTAATAGCCAGTAAGAAGTAGTACAATTCAAGTTTTAGGTATTGAATATTGAATTTTTAGCTGGCTTTGGTGCCTTGGACATGAGCTAGGACCTTAATATTCTGCATGAAAGGAGGACTAGCATCCGAGTTGCACGGGAGAATGTGAAAAGTGTTCAAATGTAGTAAAAACCTGAGAAATCCGTCCGTTTTCGTCATTTGTTATCGAATCGACTTAAAGCCAGATCGTCACATTGGCCGCTCTTCTCTCTGAAACGGTTGTACTTATCGTCTGCAAAGCTTTGTCGCGTGCTGCGGTATGCGGAGACACTAAAATCACCATAGTAGAACACAGATGAAGCTTCTAAGTTGATGTAATAGCCAGTAAGAAGTAGTACAATTCAAGTTTTAGGTATCGATTATTGACTTTTTAGCTATCTTTGGTGCCTTGCACATGAGCTAGGACCTTAAGATTCTGCATGAACGGAGGATTAGCAGCGGAGTTGCACGGGAGAATGTGAAAAGTGTTCATATGTAGTAAAAACATGAGAAATCCGTCCGTTTTCGTCATTTGTTATCGAATCAACTTAAAGCTAGATCGTCACATTGGCCGCTCTTCTCTCTGAAACGGTTGTACTTATCGATTGCAAAGCTATGTCGCGTGCTGCGGTATGCGGAGACACTAAAAGCACCATAGTAGAACACAGATGAAGCTTCTAAGTTGATGTAATAGCCAGTAAGAAGTAGTACAATTCAAGTTTTAGGTATCGATTATTGACTTTTTAGCTGGCTTTGGTGCCTTGGACATTAGCTAGGACCTTAAGATTCTGCATGAAAGGAGGACTAGTAGCCGAGTTGCACGGGAGAATGTGAAAAGTGTTCATACGTAGTAAAAACATGAGAAATCCGTCCGTTTTCGTCATTAGTTATCGAATCGACTTCAAGCCCGATCGTCACATTGGCCGCTCTTCTCTCTGAAAAAGTTGTACTTATCGTGTGCAAAGCTATGTCGCGTGCTGCGGTATGCGGAGACACTAAAAGCACCATAGTAGAACACAGATGAAGCTTCTAAGTTGATGTAATAGCCTGTAAGAAGTAGTACAATTCAAGTTTTAGGTATCGGTTATTGACTTTTTACCCTTCTTTGGTGCCTTGGACATCAGCTAGGAAATTAAGAATTTGCATGAAGGAGGACTAGCAGCCGAGTTGCACGGGAGAATGTGAATAGTGTTCATATGTAGTAAAAGCCTGAGACATCCGTCCGTTTTCGTCATTTGTTATCGAATCGACTTAAAGCCAGATCGTCACATTGGCCGCTCTTCTCTCTGAAACGGTTGTACTTATCGTCTGCAAAGCTATGTCGCGTGCTGCGGTATGCTGAGACACTATGAGCACCATAGTAGAACACAGATGAAGCTTCTAAGTTGATGTAATTTCCAGTAAGAAGTAGTACAATTCAAGTTTTAGGTATCGGTTATTGACTTTTTATCCTTCTTTGGTGCCTTGGACATCAGCTAGGAAATTAAGATTTTGCATGAAGGAGGACTAGCAGCCGAGTTGCACGGGAGAATGTGAATAGTGTTCATATGTAGTAAAAAGCTGAGACATCCGTCCGTTTTCGTCATTTGTTATCGAATCGACTTAAAGCCAGATCGTCACATTGACCGCTCTTCTCTCTGAAACGGTTGTACTTATCGTCTGCAAAGCTATGTGGCGTTCTGCGGTATGCGGAGACAGTAAAAGCACCATAGTAGAACACAGATGATGCTTCTAAGTTGAAGTAATATCCAGTAAGATGTAGTACAATTCAAGTCTTAGGTATCGATTATTGACTTTTTACCATTCTTTGGTGCCTTGGACATAAGCTAGGACCTTAAGATTCTGCATGAAAGGAGGACTGGCAGCCGATTTGCATGGGAGAATGTGAAAAGTGTTCATATGTAGTAAAAACCGGAGAAATCCGTCCGTTTTCGTCATTTGTTATCGAATCGACTTAAAGCCATATCGTCACATTGGCCGCTCTTCTCTCTGAAACGGTTGTACTTATCGATTGCAAAACTATATCGCGTGCTGCGGTATGCGGAGACACTAAAAGCACCATAGTAGAACACAGATGAAGCTTCTAAGTTGATGTAATAGCCAGTAAGAAGTAGTACAATTCAAGTTTTAGGTATCGATTATTGACTTTTTAGCTGGCTTTAATGACTTGGACATGAGCTAGGACCTTAACATTCTGCATGAAAGAGGACTAGCAGGCGAGTTGCACGGGAGAATGTGAAAAGTGTTCATACGTAGTAAAAACCTGAGAAATCCGTCCGTTTTCGTCATTTGTTATCGAATCGACTTAAAGCCAGATCGTCACATTGGCCGCTCTTCTCTCTGAAACGGTTGTACTTATTGTCTGCAAAGCTATGTGGCGTTCTGCGGTATGCGGAGACAGTAAAAGCACCATATTAGAACACAGATGATGCTTCTAAGTTGATGTAATAGCTAGTAAGATATAGTACAATTCAAGTTTTAGGTATCGATTATTGACTTTTTAGCTGGCTTTAGTGCCTTGGACATGAGCTAGGACCTTAAGATTCTGCATGAAAGGAGGACTGGCAGCCGATTTGCACGGGAGAATGTGAAAAGTGTTCAAATGTAGTAAAAACCTGAGAAATCCGTCCGTTTTCGTCATTAGTTATCGAATCGACTTCAAGCCAGATCGTCACATTGGCCGCTCTTCTCTCCGAAACACTAGTACTTATCGTCTGCAAAGCTATGTCGCGTGCTACGGTATGCTGATACACTAAAAGCACCATAGTAGAACACAGATGAAGCATCTATGTTGATGTAATAGCCAGGAAGATATAGTACAATTCAAGTTTTAGGTATCGATTATTGACTTTTTAGCTGGCTTTGGTGCCTTGGACATGAGCTAGGACCTTAAGATTCTGCATGAAAGGAGGACTGGCAGCCGATTTGCACGGGAGAATGTGAAAAGTGTTCATATGTAGTAAAAACCTGAGAAATCCGTCCGTTTTCGTCATTTGTTATCGAATCGACTTAAAGCCAGATCGTCACATTGGCCGCTCTTCTCTCTGAAACGGTTGTACTTATCGTCTGCAAAGCTATGTCGCGTGCTGCGGCATGCTGAGACACTAAAAGCACCATAGCAGAACACAGATGAAGCTTCTAAGTTGATGTAATAGCCAGTAAGAAGTAGTACAATTCAAGTTTTAGGTATTGAATATTGACTTTTTAGCTGGCATTGGTGCCTTGGACTTGAGCTAGGACCTTAAGATTCTGCATGAAAGGAGGACTAGCAGCCGAGTTGCACAGGAGAATGTGAAAAGTGTTCATATGTAGTAAAAACCTGAGAAATCCGTCCGTTTTCGTCATTTGTTATCGAATCGACTTAAAGCCAGATCGTCACATTGGCCGCTCTTCTCTCTGAAACGGTTGTACTTATCGATTGCAAAGCTATGTCGCGTGCTGCGGTATGCGGAGACACTAAAAGCACCATAGTAGAACACAGATGAAACTTCTAAGTTGATGTAATAGCCAGTAAGAAGTAGTACAATACAAGTTTTAGTTATCGATTATTGACGTTTTAGCTGGCTTTGGTGCCTTGGACATGAGCTAGGACCTTAAGATTCTGCATGAAAGGAGGACTGGCAGCCTAGTTGCACGGAAAAATGTGAAAAGTGTTCAAATGTAGTAAAAACCTGAGAAATCCGTCCGTTTTCGTCATTTGTTATCGAATCGACTTAAAGCCAGATCGTCACATTGGCCGCTCTTCTCTCTGAGACGGTTGTACTTATCGACTGCAAAACTATGTCGCGTGCTGCGGTATGCGGAGACACTAAAAGCACCATAGTAGAACACAGATGAAGCTTCTAAGTTTATGTAATAGCCAGTAAGAAGTAGTACAATTCAAGTTTTAGGTATTGAATATTGAATTTTTAGCTGGCTTTGGTGCCTTGGACATGAGCTAGGACCTTAATATTCTGCATGAAACTAGGACTAGCATCCGAGTTGCACGGGAGAATGTGAAAAGTGTTCAAATGTAGTAAAAACCTGAGAAATCCGTCCGTTTTCGTCATTTGTTATCGAATCGACTTAAAGCCAGATCGTCACATTGGCCGCTCTTCTCTCTGAAACGGTTGTACTTATCGTCTGCAAAGCTTTGTCGCGTGCTGCGGTATGCGGAGACACTAAAATCACCATAGTAGAACACAGATGAAGCTTCTAAGTTGATGTAATAGCCAGTAAGAAGTAGTACAATTCAAGTTTTAGGTATCGATTATTGACTTTTTAGCTATCTTTGGTGCCTTGCACATGAGCTAGGACCTTAAGATTCTGCATGAACGGAGGATTAGCAGCGGAGTTGCACGGGAGAATGTGAAAAGTGTTCATATGTAGTAAAAACATGAGAAATCCGTCCGTTTTCGTCATTTGTTATCGAATCAACTTAAAGCTAGATCGTCACATTGGCCGCTCTTCTCTCTGAAACGGTTGTACTTATCGATTGCAAAGCTATGTCGCGTGCTGCGGTATGCGGAGACACTAAAAGCACCATAGTAGAACACAGATGAAGCTTCTAAGTTGATGTAATGGCCAGTAAGAAATAGTACAATTCAAGTTTTAGGTATCGATTATTGACTTTTTAGCTGGCTTTGGTGCCTTGGACATTAGCTAGGACCTTAAGATTCTGCATGAAAGGAGGACTAGTAGCCGAGTTGCACGGGAGAATGTGAAAAGTGTTCATACGTAGTAAAAACATGAGAAATCCGTCCGTTTTCGTCATTAGTTATCGAATCGACTTCAAGCCCGATCGTCACATTGGCCGCTCTTCTCTCTGAAAAAGTTGTACTTATCGTGTGCAAAGCTATGTCGCGTGCTGCGGTATGCGGAGACACTAAAAGCACCATAGTAGAACACAGATGAAGCTTCTAAGTTGATGTAATAGCCTGTAAGAAGTAGTACAATTCAAGTTTTAGGTATCGGTTATTGACTTTTTACCCTTCTTTGGTGCCTTGGACATCAGCTAGGAAATTAAGATTTTGCATGAAGGAGGACTAGCAGCCGAGTTGCACGGGAGAATGTGAATAGTGTTCATATGTAGTAAAAACCTGAGAAATCCGTCCGTTTTCGTCATTTGTTATCGAATCGACTTAAAGCCAGATCGTCACATTGGCCGCTCTTCTCTCTGAAACGGTTGTACTTATCGTCTGCAAAGCTATGTCGCGTGCTGCGGCATGCTGAGACACTAAAAGCACCATAGCAGAACACAGATGAAGCTTCTAAGTTGATGTAATAGCCAGTAAGAAGTAGTACAATTCAAGTTTTAGGTATTGAATATTGACTTTTTAGCTGGCTTTGGTGCCTTGGACTTGAGCTAGGACCTTAAGATTCTGCATGAAAGGAGGACTAGCAGCCGAGTTGCACAGGAGAATGTGAAATGTGTTCATATGTAGTAAAAACCTGAGAAATCCGTCCGTTTTCGTCATTTGTTATCGAATCGACTTAAAGCCAGATCGTCACATTGGCCGCTCTTCTCTCTGAAACGGTTGTACTTATCGATTGCAAAGCTATGTCGCGTGCTGCGGTATGCGGAGACACTAAAAGCACCATAGTAGAACACAGATGAAACTTCTAAGTTGATGTAATAGCCGTAAGAACTAGTACAATACAAGTTTTAGTTATCGATTATTGACGTTTTAGCTGGCTTTGGTGCCTTGGACATGAGCTAGGACCTTAAGATTCTGCATGAAAGGAGGACTAGCAGCCTAGTTGCACGGAAAAATGTGAAAAGTGTTCAAATGTAGTAAAAACCTGAGAAATCCGTCCGTTTTCGTCATTTGTTATCGAATCGACTTAAAGCCAGATCGTCACATTGGCCGCTCTTCTCTCTGAGACGGTTGTACTTATCGACTGCAAAACTATGTCGCGTGCTGCGGTATGCGGAGACACTAAAAGCACCATAGTAGAACACAGATGATGCTTCTAAGTTGATGTAATAGTCAGTAAGATATAGTACAATTCAAGTTTTAGGTATCGATTATTGACTTTTTAGCTGGCTTTGGTGCCTTGGACATGAGCTAGGACCTTAAGATTCTGCATGAAAGGAGGACTGGCAGCCGATTTGCACGGGAGAATGTGAAAAGTGTTCATATGTAGTAAAAACCTGAGAAATCCGTCCGTTTTCGTCATTTGTTATCGAATCGACTTAAAGCCAGATCGTCACATTGGCCGCTCTTCTCTCTGAAACGGTTGTACTTATCGTCTGCAAAGCTATGTCGCGTGCTGCGGCATGCTGAGACACTAAAAGCACCATAGCAGAACACAGATGAAGCTTCTAAGTTGATGTAATAGCCAGTAAGAAGTAGTACAATTCAAGTTTTTGGTATTGAATATTGACTTTTTAGCTGGCTTTGGTGCCTTGGACTTGAGCTAGGACCTTAAGATTCTGCATGAAAGGAGGACTAGCAGCCGAGTTGCACAGGAGAATGTGAAATGTGTTTATATGTAGTAAAAACCTGAGAAATCCGTCCGTTTTCGTCATTTGTTATCGAATCGACTTAAAGCCAGATCGTCACATTGGCCGCTCTTCTCTCTGAAACGGTTGTACTTATCGATTGCAAAGCTATGTCGCGTGCTGCGGTATGCGGAGACACTAAAAGCACCATAGTAGAACACAGATGAAACTTCTAAGTTGATGTAATAGCCGTAAGAACTAGTACAATACAAGTTTTAGTTATCGATTATTGACGTTTTAGCTGGCTTTGGTGCCTTGGACATGAGCTAGGACCTTAAGATTCTGCATGAAAGGAGGACTAGCAGCCTAGTTGCACGGAAAAATGTGAAAAGTGTTCAAATGTAGTAAAAACCTGAGAAATCCGTCCGTTTTCGTCATTTGTTATCGAATCGACTTAAAGCCAGATCGTCACATTGGCCGCTCTTCTCTCTGAGACGGTTGTACTTATCGACTGCAAAACTATGTCGCGTGCTGCGGTATGCGGAGACACTAAAAGCACCATAGTAGAACACAGATGAAGCTTCTAAGTTTATGTAATAGCCAGTAAGAAGTAGTACAATTCAAGTTTTAGGTATTGAATATTGAATTTTTAGCTGGCTTTGGTGCCTTGGACATGAGCTAGGACCTTAATATTCTGCATGAAAGGAGGACTAGCATCCGAGTTGCACGGGAGAATGTGAAAAGTGTTCAAATGTAGTAAAAACCTGAGAAATCCGTCCGTTTTCGTCATTTGTTATCGAATCGACTTAAAGCCAGATCGTCACATTGGCCGCTCTTCTCTCTGAAACGGTTGTACTTATCGTCTGCAAAGCTTTGTCGCGTGCTGCGGTATGCGGAGAGACTAAATTCACCATAGTAGAACACAGATGAAGCTTCTAAGTTGATGTAATAGCCAGTAAGAAGTAGTACAATTCAAGTTTTAGGTATCGATTATTGACTTTTTAGCTATCTTTGGTGCCTTGCACATGAGCTAGGACCTTAAGAATCTGCATGAACGGAGGATTAGCAGCGGAGTTGCACGGGAGAATGTGAAAAGTGTTCATATGTAGTAAAAACATGAGAAATCCGTCCGTTTTCGTCATTTGTTATCGAATCAACTTAAAGCTAGATCGTCACATTGGCCGCTCTTCTCTCTGAAACGGTTGTACTTATCGATTGCAAAGCTATGTCTCGTGCTGCGGTATGCGGAGACACTAAAAGCACCATAGTAGAACACAGATGAAGCTTCTAAGTTGATGTAATAGCCAGTAAGAAGTAGTTCAATTCAAGTTTTAGGTATCGATTATTGACTTTTTAGCTGGCTTTGGTGCCTTGGACATTAGCTAGGACCTTAAGATTCTGCATGAAAGGAGGACTAGCAGCCGAGTTGCACGGGAGAATGTGAAAAGTGTTCATACGTAGTAAAAACATGAGAAATCCGTCCGTTTTCGTCATTAGTTATCGAATCGACTTCAAGCCCGATCGTCACATTGGCCGCTCTTCTCTCTGAAAAAGTTGTACTTATCGTGTGCAAAGCTATGTCGCGTGCTGCGGTATGCGGAGACACTAAAAGCACCATAGTAGAACACAGATGAAGCTTCTAAGTTGATGTAATAGCCTGTAAGAAGTAGTACAATTCAAGTTTTAGGTATCGGTTATTGACTTTTTACCCTTCTTTGGTGCCTTGGACATCAGCTAGGAAATTAAGATTTTGCATGAAGGAGGACTAGCAGCCGAGTTGCACGGGAGAATGTGAATAGTGTTCATATGTAGTAAAAGCCTGAGACATCCGTCCGTTTTCGTCATTTGTTATCGAATCGACTTAAAGCCAGATCGTCACATTGGCCGCTCTTCTCTCTGAAACGGTTGTACTTATCGTCTGCAAAGCTATGTCGCGTGCTGCGGCATGCTGACACATTAAAAGCACCATAGCAGAACACAGATGAAGATTCTAAGTTGATGTAATAGCCAGTAAGAAGTAGTACAATTCAAGTTTTAGGTATTGAATATTGACTTTTTAGCTGGCTTTGGTGCCTTGGACTTGAGCTAGGACCTTAAGATTCTGCATGAAAGGAGGACTAGCAGCCGAGTTGCACAGGAGAATGTGAAAAGTGTTCATATGTAGTAAAAACCTGAGAAATCCGTCCGTTTTCGTCATTTGTTATCGAATCGACTTAAAGCCAGATCGTCACATTGGCCGCTCTTCTCTCTGAAACGGTTGTACTTATCGTCTGCAAAGCTATGTGGCGTTCTGCGGTATGCGGAGACAGTAAAAGCACCATATTAGAACACAGATGATGCTTCTAAGTTGATGTAATAGCCAGTAAGATATAGTACAATTCAAGTTTTAGGTATCGATTATTGACTTTTTAGCTGGCTTTGGTGCCTTGGACATGAGCTAGGACCTTAAGATTCTGCATGAAAGGAGGACTGGCAGCCGATTTGCACGGGGGAACGTGAAAAGTGTTCAAATGTAGTAAAAACCTGAGAAATCCGTCCGTTCTCGTCATTAGTTATCGAATCGACTTAAAGCCAGATCGTCACATTGGCCGCTCTTCTCTCTGAAAGGGTTGTACTTATCGTGTGCAAAGCTATGTCGCGTGCTGCGGCATGCTGAGACACTAAAAGCACCATAGCAGAACACAGATGAAGATTCTAAGTTGATGTAATAGCCAGTAAGAAGTAGTACAATTCAAGTTTTAGGTATTGAATATTGACTTTTTAGCTGGCTTTGGTGCCTTGGACTTGAGCTAGGACCTTAAGATTCTGCATGAAAGGAGGACTAGCAGCCGAGTTGCACAGGAGAATGTGAAAAGTGTTCATATGTAGTAAAAACCTGAGAAATCCGTCCGTTTTCATCATTTGTTATCGAATCGACTTAAAGCCAGATCGTCACATTGGCCGCTCTTCTCTCTGAAACGGTTGTACTTATCGTCTGCAAAGCTATGTGGCGTTCTGCGGTATGCGGAGACAGTAAAAGCACCATATTAGAACACAGATGATGCTTCTAAGTTGATGTAATAGCCAGTAAGATATAGTACAATTCAAGTTTTAGGTATCGATTATTGACTTTTTAGCTGGCTTTGGTGCCTTGGACATGAGCTAGGACCTTAAGATTCTGCATGAAAGGAGGACTGGCAGCCGACTTGCACGGGAGAATGTGAAAAGTGTTCAAATGTAGTAAAAACCTGAGAAATCCGTCCGTTTTCGTCATTAGTTATCGAATCGACTTCAAGCCAGATCGTCACATTGGCCGCTCTTCTCTCTGAAAAAGTTGTACTTATCGTCTGCAAAGCTATGTCGCGTGCTGCGGTATGCGGACACACTAAAAGCACCATAGTAGAACACAGATGAAGCTTCTAAGTTGATGTAATAGCCAGTAAGAAGTAGTACAATTAAAGTTTTAGGTATCGGTTATTGACTTTTTACCCTTCTTTGGTGCCTTGGACATGAGCTAGGAAATTAAGATTTTGCATGAAGGAGGACTAGCAGCCGAGTTGCACGGGAGAATGTGAATAGTGTTCATATGTAGTAAAAACCTGAGACATCCGTCCGTTTTCGTCATTTGTTATCGAATCGACTTAAAGCCAGATCGTCACATTGGCCGCTCTTCTCTCTGAAACGGTTGTACTTATTGTCTGCAAAGCTATGTGGCGTTCTGCGGTATGCGGAGACAGTAAAAGCACCATATTAGAACACAGATGATGCTTCTAAGTTGATGTAATAGCTAGTAAGATATAGTACAATTCAAGTTTTAGATATCGATTATTGACTTTTTAGCTGGCTTTGGTGCCTTGGACATGAGCTAGGACCTTAACATTCTGCATGAAAATAGGAATAGCAGCCGATTTGCACGGGAGAATGTGAAAAGTGTTCATATGTAGTAAAAACCTGAGAAATCCGTCCGTTTTCGTCATTTGTTATCGAATCGACTTAAAGCCAGATCGTCACATTGGCCGCTCTTCTCTCTGAAACGGTTGTACTTATCGACTGCAAAACTATGTCGCGTGCTGCGGTATGCGGAGACACTAAAAGCACCGTAGTAGAACACAGATGAAGCTTCTAAGTTGATGTAATAGCCAGTAAGAAGTAGTACAATTCAAGTTTTAGGTATTGAATATTGAATTTTTAGCTGGCTTTGGTGCCTTGGACATGAGCTAGGACCTTAATATTCTGCATGAAAGGAGGCCTAGCATCCGAGTTGCACGGGAGAATGTGAAAAGTGTTCAAATGTAGTAAAAACCTGAGAAATCCGTCCGTTTTCGTCATTTGTTATCGAATCGACTTAAAGCCTGATCGTCACATTGGCCGCTCTTCTCTCTGAAACGGTTGTACTTATCGTCTGCAAAGCTATGTCGCGTGCTGCGGTATGCGGAGACACTAAAAGCACCATAGTAGAACACAGATGAAGCTTCTAAGTTGATGTAATAGCCAGTAAGAAGTAGTACAATTCAAGTTTTAGGTATCGATTATTGACTTTTTAGCTATCTTTGGTGCCTTGCACATGAGCTAGGACCTTAAGATTCTGCATGAACGGAGGATTAGCAGCGGAGTTGCACGGGAAAATGTGAAAAGTGTTCATATGTAGTAAAAACCTTAGAAATCCGTTCGTTATCGTCATTGTTATCGAATCGACTTAAAGCCAGATCGTCACATTAGCCGCTCTTCACTCTGAAACGGTTGTACTTATCGACTTCAAAGCTATGTCGCGTGCTCCGAGATGCGGAGACACTAAAAGCACCATAGTAGAACACAGATGAAGCTTCTAAGATGATGTAATAGCCAGTAAGAAGTAGTACAATTAAAGTTTTTGGTATCGATTATTGACTTTTCAGCTGGCTTTGGTGCCTTGGACATGGGCTAGGACCTTAAGATTCTGCATGAAAGGAGGACTAGCAGCCCTGTTGCACGGGAGAATGTGAAAAGTGTTCATGTGTAGTACAAACCTGAGAAATCCGTCCGTTTTCGTCATTTGTTATCGAATCGACTTAAAGCCAGATCGTCACATTGGCCGCTCTTCTCTCTGAAACGGTTGTACTTATCGTCTGCAAAGCTATGTCGCGTACTGCGGTATGCGGAGACACTAAAATCACCATAGTAGAACACAGATGAAGCTTCTAAGTTGATGTAATAGCCAGTAAGAAGTAGTACAATTCAAGTTTTAGGTATCTATTATTGACTTTTTAGCTGGCTTTGGTGCCTTGGACATGAGCTAGGACCTTAACATTCTGCATGAAAGGAGGAATAGCAGAGCTGTTGAACGGGAGAATGTGAAAAGTGTTCATATGTAGTAAAAACCTGAGAAATCGGTCAGTTTTCGTCATTTGTTATCGAATCGACTTAAAGCCAGATCGTCACATTGGCCGCTCTTCTCTCTGAAACGGTTGTACTTATCGTCTGCAAAGCTATGTCGCGTGCTGCGGTATGCTGAGACACTATGAGCACCATAGTAGAACACAGATGAAGCTTCTAAGTTGATGTAATTTCCAGTAAGAAGTAGTACAATTCAAGTTTTAGGTATCGGTTATTGACTTTTTATCCTTCTTTGGTGCCTTGGACATCAGCTAGGAAATTAAGATTTTGCATGAAGGAGGACTAGCAGCCGAGTTGCACGGGAGAATGTGAATAGTGTTCATATGTAGTAAAAAGCTGAGACATCCGTCCGTTTTCGTCATTTGTTATCGAATCGACTTAAAGCCAGATCGTCACATTGGCCGCTCTTCTCTCTGAAACGGTTGTACTTATCGTCTGCAAAGCTATGTCGCGTGCTGCGGCATGCTGAGACATTAAAAGCACCATAGCAGAACACAGATGAAGATTCTAAGTTGATGTAATAGCCAGTAAGAAGTAGTACAATTCAAGTTTTAGGTATTGAATATTGACTTTTTAGCTGGCTTTGGTGCCTTGGACTTGAGCTAGGACCTTAAGATTCTGCATGAAAGGAGGACTAGCAGCCGAGTTGCACAGGAGAATGTGAAAAGTGTTCATATGTAGTAAAAACCTGAGAAATCCGTCCGTTTTCGTCATTTGTTATCGAATCGACTTAAAGCCAGATCGTCACATTGGCCGCTCTTCTCTCTGAAACGGTTGTACTTATCGTCTGCAAAGCTATGTGGCGTTCTGCGGTATGCGGAGACAGTAAAAGCACCATATTAGAACACAGATGATGCTTCTAAGTTGATGTAATAGCCAGTAAGATATAGTACAATTCAAGTTTTAGGTATCGATTATTGACTTTTTAGCTGGCTTTGGTGCCTTGGACATGAGCTAGGACCTTAAGATTCTGCATGAAAGGAGGACTGGCAGCCGATTTGCACGGGGGAACGTGAAAAGTGTTCAAATGTAGTAAAAACCTGAGAAATCCGTCCGTTCTCGTCATTAGTTATCGAATCGACTTAAAGCCAGATCGTCACATTGGCCGCTCTTCTCTCTGAAAGGGTTGTACTTATCGTGTGCAAAGCTATGTCGCGTGCTGCGGCATGCTGAGACACTAAAAGCACCATAGCAGAACACAGATGAAGATTCTAAGTTGATGTAATAGCCAGTAAGAAGTAGTACAATTCAAGTTTTAGGTATTGAATATTGACTTTTTAGCTGGCTTTGGTGCCTTGGACTTGAGCTAGGACCTTAAGATTCTGCATGAAAGGAGGACTAGCAGCCGAGTTGCACAGGAGAATGTGAAAAGTGTTCATATGTAGTAAAAACCTGAGAAATCCGTCCGTTTTCATCATTTGTTATCGAATCGACTTAAAGCCAGATCGTCACATTGGCCGCTCTTCTCTCTGAAACGGTTGTACTTATCGTCTGCAAAGCTATGTGGCGTTCTGCGGTATGCGGAGACAGTAAAAGCACCATATTAGAACACAGATGATGCTTCTAAGTTGATGTAATAGCCAGTAAGATATAGTACAATTCAAGTTTTAGGTATCGATTATTGACTTTTTAGCTGGCTTTGGTGCCTTGGACATGAGCTAGGACCTTAAGATTCTGCATGAAAGGAGGACTGGCAGCCGATTTGCACGGGAGAATGTGAAAAGTGTTCAAATGTAGTAAAAACCTGAGAAATCCGTCCGTTTTCGTCATTAGTTATCGAATCGACTTCAAGCCAGATCGTCACATTGGCCGCTCTTCTCTCTGAAAAAGTTGTACTTATCGTCTGCAAAGCTATGTCGCGTGCTGCGGTATGCGGACACACTAAAAGCACCATAGTAGAACACAGATGAAGCTTCTAAGTTGATGTAATAGCCAGTAAGAAGTAGTACAATTAAAGTTTTAGGTATCGGTTATTGACTTTTTACCCTTCTTTGGTGCCTTGGACATGAGCTAGGAAATTAAGATTTTGCATGAAGGAGGACTAGCAGCCGAGTTGCACGGGAGAATGTGAATAGTGTTCATATGTAGTAAAAACCTGAGACATCCGTCCGTTTTCGTCATTTGTTATCGAATCGACTTAAAGCCAGATCGTCACATTGGCCGCTCTTCTCTCTGAAACGGTTGTACTTATTGTCTGCAAAGCTATGTGGCGTTCTGCGGTATGCGGAGACAGTAAAAGCACCATATTAGAACACAGATGATGCTTCTAAGTTGATGTAATAGCTAGTAAGATATAGTACAATTCAAGTTTTAGATATCGATTATTGACTTTTTAGCTGGCTTTGGTGCCTTGGACATGAGCTAGGACCTTAACATTCTGCATGAAAATAGGAATAGCAGCCGATTTGCACGGGAGAATGTGAAAAGTGTTCATATGTAGTAAAAACCTGAGAAATCCGTCCGTTTTCGTCATTTGTTATCGAATCGACTTAAAGCCAGATCGTCACATTGGCCGCTCTTCTCTCTGAAACGGTTGTACTTATCGACTGCAAAACTATGTCGCGTGCTGCGGTATGCGGAGACACTAAAAGCACCGTAGTAGAACACAGATGAAGCTTCTAAGTTGATGTAATAGCCAGTAAGAAGTAGTACAATTCAAGTTTTAGGTATTGAATATTGAATTTTTAGCTGGCTTTGGTGCCTTGGACATGAGCTAGGACCTTAATATTCTGCATGAAAGGAGGCCTAGCATCCGAGTTGCACGGGAGAATGTGAAAAGTGTTCAAATGTAGTAAAAACCTGAGAAATCCGTCCGTTTTCGTCATTTGTTATCGAATCGACTTAAAGCCTGATCGTCACATTGGCCGCTCTTCTCTCTGAAACGGTTGTACTTATCGTCTGCAAAGCTATGTCGCGTGCTGCGGTATGCGGAGACACTAAAAGCACCATAGTAGAACACAGATGAAGCTTCTAAGTTGATGTAATAGCCAGTAAGAAGTAGTACAATTCAAGTTTTAGGTATCGATTATTGACTTTTTAGCTATCTTTGGTGCCTTGCACATGAGCTAGGACCTTAAGATTCTGCATGAACGGAGGATTAGCAGCGGAGTTGCACGGGAAAATGTGAAAAGTGTTCATATGTAGTAAAAACCTTAGAAATCCGTTCGTTATCGTCATTGTTATCGAATCGACTTAAAGCCAGATCGTCACATTAGCCGCTCTTCACTCTGAAACGGTTGTACTTATCGACTTCAAAGCTATGTCGCGTGCTCCGAGATGCGGAGACACTAAAAGCACCATAGTAGAACACAGATGAAGCTTCTAAGATGATGTAATAGCCAGTAAGAAGTAGTACAATTAAAGTTTTTGGTATCGATTATTGACTTTTCAGCTGGCTTTGGTGCCTTGGACATGGGCTAGGACCTTAAGATTCTGCATGAAAGGAGGACTAGCAGCCCTGTTGCACGGGAGAATGTGAAAAGTGTTCATGTGTAGTACAAACCTGAGAAATCCGTCCGTTTTCGTCATTTGTTATCGAATCGACTTAAAGCCAGATCGTCACATTGGCCGCTCTTCTCTCTGAAACGGTTGTACTTATCGTCTGCAAAGCTATGTCGCGTACTGCGGTATGCGGAGACACTAAAATCACCATAGTAGAACACAGATGAAGCTTCTAAGTTGATGTAATAGCCAGTAAGAAGTAGTACAATTCAAGTTTTAGGTATCTATTATTGACTTTTTAGCTGGCTTTGGTGCCTTGGACATGAGCTAGGACCTTAACATTCTGCATGAAAGGAGGAATAGCAGAGCTGTTGAACGGGAGAATGTGAAAAGTGTTCATATGTAGTAAAAACCTGAGAAATCGGTCAGTTTTCGTCATTTGTTATCGAATCGACTTAAAGCCAGATCGTCACATTGGCCGCTCTTCTCTCTGAAACGGTTGTACTTATCGTCTGCAAAGCTATGTCGCGTGCTGCGGTATGCTGAGACACTATGAGCACCATAGTAGAACACAGATGAAGCTTCTAAGTTGATGTAATTTCCAGTAAGAAGTAGTACAATTCAAGTTTTAGGTATCGGTTATTGACTTTTTATCCTTCTTTGGTGCCTTGGACATCAGCTAGGAAATTAAGATTTTGCATGAAGGAGGACTAGCAGCCGAGTTGCACGGGAGAATGTGAATAGTGTTCATATGTAGTAAAAAGCTGAGACATCCGTCCGTTTTCGTCATTTGTTATCGAATCGACTTAAAGCCAGATCGTCACATTGACCGCTCTTCTCTCTGAAACGGTTGTACTTATCGTCTGCAAAGCTATGTGGCGTTCTGCGGTATGCGGAGACAGTAAAAGCACCATAGTAGAACACAGATGATGCTTCTAAGTTGAAGTAATATCCAGTAAGATGTAGTACAATTCAAGTCTTAGGTATCGATTATTGACTTTTTACCATTCTTTGGTGCCTTGGACATAAGCTAGGACCTTAAGATTCTGCATGAAAGGAGGACTGGCAGCCGATTTGCATGGGAGAATGTGAAAAGTGTTCATATGTAGTAAAAACCGGAGAAATCCGTCCGTTTTCGTCATTTGTTATCGAATCGACTTAAAGCCATATCGTCACATTGGCCGCTCTTCTCTCTGAAACGGTTGTACTTATCGATTGCAAAACTATGTCGCGTGCTGCGGTATGCGGAGACACTAAAAGCACCATAGTAGAACACAGATGAAGCTTCTAAGTTGATGTAATAGCCAGTAAGAAGTAGTACAATTCAAGTTTTAGGTATCGATTATTGACTTTTTAGCTGGCTTTAATGACTTGGACATGAGCTAGGACCTTAACATTCTGCATGAAAGAGGACTAGCAGGCGAGTTGCACGGGAGAATGTGAAAAGTGTTCATACGTAGTAAAAACCTGAGAAATCCGTCCGTTTTCGCCATTAGTTATCGAATCGACTTTAAGCCAAATCGTCACATTGGCCGCTCCTCTCTCTGAAAAAGTGGTACTTATCGTCTGCAAAGCTATGTCGCGTGCTGCGGTATGCGGACACACTAAAAGCACCATAGTAGAACACAGATGAAGCTTCTAAGTTGATGTAATAGCCAGTAAGAAGTAGTACAATTCAAGTTTTAGGTATCGGTTATTGACTTTTTACCCTTCTTTGGTGCCTTGGACATGAGCTAGGAAATTAAGATTTTTCATGAAGGAGGATTAGCAGCCGCGTTGCATGGGAGAATGTGAAAAGTGTTCATATGTAGTAAAAACCTGAGACATCCGTCCGTTTTCGTCATTTGTTATCGAATCGACTTAAAGCCAGATCGTCACATTGGCCGCTCTTCTCTCTGAAACGGTTGTACTTATCGTCTGCAAAGCTATGTGGCGTTCTGCGGTATGCGGAGACAGTAAAAGCACCATAGTAGAACACAGATGATGCTTCTAAGTTGATGTAATAGCCAGTAAGATATAGTACAATTCAAGTTTTAGGTATCGATTATTGACTTTTTAGCTGGCTTTGGTGCCTTGGACATGAGCTAGGACCTTAAGATTCTGCATGAAAGGAGGACTGGCAGCCGATTTGCACGGGAGAATGTGAAAAGTGTTCATATGTAGTAAAAACCTGAGAAATCCGTCCGTTTTCGTCATTTGTTATCGAATCGACTTAAAGCCAGATCGTCACATTGGCCGCTCTTCTCTCTGAAACGGTTGTACTTATCGATTGCAAAGCTATGTCGCGTGCTGCGGTATGCGGACACACTAAAAGCACCATAGTAGAACACAGATGAAGCTTCTAAGTTGATGTAATAGCCAGTAAGAAGTAGTACAATTCAAGTTTTAGGTATCGATTATTGACTTTTTAGCTGGCTTTGGTGCCTTGGACATGAGCTAGGACCTTAAGATTCTGCATGAAAGGAGGACTAGCAGCCGAGTTGCACGGGAGAATGTGAAAAGTGTTCATACGTAGTAAAAACCTGAGAAATCCGTCCGTTTTCGTCATTAATTATCGAATGGACTTCAAGCCAGATCGTCACATTGGCCGCTCTTCTCTCTGAAAAAGTTGTACTTATCGTCTGCAAAGCTATGTCGCGTGCTGCGGTATGCGGACACACTGAAAGCACCATAGTAGAACACAGATGAAGCTTCTAAGTTGATGTAATAGCCAGTAAGAAGTAGTACAATTCAAGTTTTAGGTATCGATTATTGACTTTTTAGCTATCTTTGGTGCCTTGCACATGAGCTAGGACCTTAAGATTCTGCATGAACGGAGGATTAGCAGCGGAGTTGCACGGGAGAATGTGAAAAGTGTTCATATGTAGTAAAAACATGAGAAATCCGTCCGTTTTCGTCATTTGTTATCGAATCAACTTAAAGCTAGATCGTCACATTGGCCGCTCTTCTCTCTGAAACGGTTGTACTTATCGATTGCAAAGCTATGTCGCGTGCTGCGGTATGCGGAGACACTAAAAGCACCATAGTAGAACACAGATGAAGCTTCTAAGTTGATGTAATAGCCAGTAAGAAGTAGTACAATTCAAGTTTTAGGTATCGATTATTGACTTTTTAGCTGGCTTTGGTGCCTTGGACATGAGCTAGGACCTTAAGATTCTGCATGAAAGGAGGACTAGCAGCCGAGTTGCACGGGAGAATGTGAAAAGTGTTCATACGTAGTAAAAACATGAGAAATCCGTCCGTTTTCGTCATTAGTTATCGAATCGACTTCAAGCCAGATCGTCACATTGGCCGCTCTTCTCTCTGAAAAAGTTGTACTTATCGTCTGCAAAGCTATGTCGCGTGCTGCGGTATGCGGACACACTAAAAGCACCATAGTAGAACACAGATGAAGCTTCTAAGTTGATGTAATAGCCAGTAAGAAGTAGTACAATTCAAGTTTTAGGTATCTATTATTGACTTTTTAGCTGGCTTTGGTGCCTTGGACATGAGCTAGGACCTTAACATTCTGCATGAAAGGAGGAATAGCAGAGCTGTTGAACGGGAGAATGTGAAAGGTGTTCATATGTAGTAAAAACCTGAGAAATCGGTCAGTTTTCGTCATTTGTTATCGAATCGACTTAAAGCCAGATCGTCACATTGGCCGCTCTTCTCTCTGAAACGGTTGTACTTATCGTCTGCAAAGCTATGTCGCGTGCTGCGGTATGCTGAGACACTATGAGCACCATAGTAGAACACAGATGAAGCTTCTAAGTTGATGTAATTTCCAGTAAGAAGTAGTACAATTCAAGTTTTAGGTATCGGTTATTGACTTTTTATCCTTCTTTGGTGCCTTGGACATCAGCTAGGAAATTAAGATTTTGCATGAAGGAGGACTAGCAGCCGAGTTGCACGGGAGAATGTGAATAGTGTTCATATGTAGTAAAAAGCTGAGACATCCGTCCGTTTTCGTCATTTGTTATCGAATCGACTTAAAGCCAGATCGTCACATTGACCGCTCTTCTCTCTGAAACGGTTGTACTTATCGTCTGCAAAGCTATGTGGCGTTCTGCGGTATGCGGAGACAGTAAAAGCACCATAGTAGAACACAGATGATGCTTCTAAGTTGAAGTAATATCCAGTAAGATGTAGTACAATTCAAGTCTTAGGTATCGATTATTGACTTTTTACCATTCTTTGGTGCCTTGGACATAAGCTAGGACCTTAAGATTCTGCATGAAAGGAGGACTGGCAGCCGATTTGCATGGGAGAATGTGAAAAGTGTTCATATGTAGTAAAAACCGGAGAAATCCGTCCGTTTTCGTCATTTGTTATCGAATCGACTTAAAGCCATATCGTCACATTGGCCGCTCTTCTCTCTGAAACGGTTGTACTTATCGATTGCAAAACTATGTCGCGTGCTGCGGTATGCGGAGACACTAAAAGCACCATAGTAGAACACAGATGAAGCTTCTAAGTTGATGTAATAGCCAGTAAGAAGTAGTACAATTCAAGTTTTAGGTATCGATTATTGACTTTTTAGCTGGCTTTAATGACTTGGACATGAGCTAGGACCTTAACATTCTGCATGAAAGAGGACTAGCAGGCGAGTTGCACGGGAGAATGTGAAAAGTGTTCATACGTAGTAAAAACCTGAGAAATCCGTCCGTTTTCGCCATTAGTTATCGAATCGACTTTAAGCCAAATCGTCACATTGGCCGCTCCTCTCTCTGAAAAAGTGGTACTTATCGTCTGCAAAGCTATGTCGCGTGCTGCGGTATGCGGACACACTAAAAGCACCATAGTAGAACACAGATGAAGCTTCTAAGTTGATGTAATAGCCAGTAAGAAGTAGTACAATTCAAGTTTTAGGTATCGGTTATTGACTTTTTACCCTTCTTTGGTGCCTTGGACATGAGCTAGGAAATTAAGATTTTTCATGAAGGAGGATTAGCAGCCGCGTTGCACGGGAGAATGTGAAAAGTGTTCATATGTAGTAAAAACCTGAGACATCCGTCCGTTTTCGTCATTTGTTATCGAATCGACTTAAAGCCAGATCGTCACATTGGCCGCTCTTCTCTCTGAAACGGTTGTACTTATCGTCTGCAAAGCTATGTGGCGTTCTGCGGTATGCGGAGACAGTAAAAGCACCATAGTAGAACACAGATGATGCTTCTAAGTTGATGTAATAGCCAGTAAGATATAGTACAATTCAAGTTTTAGGTATCGATTATTGACTTTTTAGCTGGCTTTGGTGCCTTGGACATGAGCTAGGACCTTAAGATTCTGCATGAAAGGAGGACTGGCAGCCGATTTGCACGGGAGAATGTGAAAAGTGTTCATATGTAGTAAAAACCTGAGAAATCCATCCGTTTTCGTCATTTGTTATCGAATCGACTTAAAGCCAGATCGTCACATTGGCCGCTCTTCTCTCTGAAACGGTTGTACTTATCGATTGCAAAGCTATGTCGCGTGCTGCGGTATGCGGACACACTAAAAGCACCATAGTAGAACACAGATGAAGCTTCTAAGTTGATGTAATAGCCAGTAAGAAGTAGTACAATTCAAGTTTTAGGTATCGATTATTGACTTTTTAGCTGGCTTTGGTGCCTTGGACATGAGCTAGGACCTTAAGATTCTGCATGAAAGGAGGACTAGCAGCCGAGTTGCACGGGAGAATGTGAAAAGTGTTCATACGTAGTAAAAACCTGAGAAATCCGTCCGTTTTCGTCATTAATTATCGAATGGACTTCAAGCCAGATCGTCACATTGGCCGCTCTTCTCTCTGAAAAAGTTGTACTTATCGTCTGCAAAGCTATGTCGCGTGCTGCGGTATGCGGACACACTGAAAGCACCATAGTAGAACACAGATGAAGCTTCTAAGTTGATGTAATAGCCAGTAAGAAGTAGTACAATTCAAGTTTTAGGTATCGATTATTGACTTTTTAGCTATCTTTGGTGCCTTGCACATGAGCTAGGACCTTAAGATTCTGCATGAACGGAGGATTAGCAGCGGAGTTGCACGGGAGAATGTGAAAAGTGTTCATATGTAGTAAAAACATGAGAAATCCGTCCGTTTTCGTCATTTGTTATCGAATCAACTTAAAGCTAGATCGTCACATTGGCCGCTCTTCTCTCTGAAACGGTTGTACTTATCGATTGCAAAGCTATGTCGCGTGCTGCGGTATGCGGAGACACTAAAAGCACCATAGTAGAACACAGATGAAGCTTCTAAGTTGATGTAATAGCCAGTAAGAAGTAGTACAATTCAAGTTTTAGGTATCGATTATTGACTTTTTAGCTGGCTTTGGTGCCTTGGACATGAGCTAGGACCTTAAGATTCTGCATGAAAGGAGGACTAGCAGCCGAGTTGCACGGGAGAATGTGAAAAGTGTTCATACGTAGTAAAAACATGAGAAATCCGTCCGTTTTCGTCATTAGTTATCGAATCGACTTCAAGCCAGATCGTCACATTGGCCGCTCTTCTCTCTGAAAAAGTTGTACTTATCGTCTGCAAAGCTATGTCGCGTGCTGCGGTATGCGGACACACTAAAAGCACCATAGTAGAACACAGATGAAGCTTCTAAGTTGATGTAATAGCCAGTAAGAAGTAGTACAATTCAAGTTTTAGGTATCGGTTATTGACTTTTTACCCTTCTTTGGTGCCTTGGACATCAGCTAGGAAATTAAGATTTTGCATGAAGGAGGACTAGCAGCCGAGTTGCACGGGAGAATGTGAATAGTGTTCATATGTAGTAAAAACCTGAGACATCCGTCCGTTTTCGTCATTTGTTATCGAATCGACTTAAAGCCAGATCGTCACATTGGCCGCTCTTCTCTCTGAAACGGTTGTACTTATCGTCTGCAAAGCTATGTGGCGTTCTGCGGTATACGGAGACAGTAAAAGCACCATAGTAGAACACAGATGATGCTTCTAAGTTGATGTAATAGCCAGTAAGATATAGTACAATTCAAGTTTTAGGTATCGATTATTGACTTTTTAGCTGGCTTTGGTGCCTTGGACATGAGCTAGGACCTTAAGATTCTGCATGAAAGGAGGACTGGCAGCCCTGTTGCACGGGAGAATGTGAAAAGTGTTCATATGTAGTAAAAACCTGAGAAATCCATCCGTTCTCGTCATTTGTTATCGAATCGACTTAAAGCCAGATCGTCACATTGGCCGCTCTTCTCTCTGAAAAAGTTGTACTTATCGTCTGCAAAGCTATGTCGCGTGCTGCGGTATGCGGACACACTAAGAGCACCATAGTAGAACACAGATGAAGCTTCTAAGTTGATGTAATAGCCAGTAAGAAGTAGTACAATTCAAGTTTTAGGTATCGGTTATTGACTTTTTACCCTTCTTTGGCGCCTTGGGCATCAGCTAGGAAATTAAGATTTTGCATGAAGCAGGACTAGCAGCCGAGTTGCACGGGAGAATGTGAATAGTGTTCATATGTAGTAAAAACCTGAGACATCCGTCCGTTTTCGTCATTTGTTATCGAATCGACTTAAAGCCAGATCGTCACATTGGCCGCTCTTCTCTCTGAAACGGTTGTACTTATCGTCTGCAAAGCTATGTGGCGTTCTGCGGTATGCGGAGACAGTAAAAGCACCATAGTAGAACACAGATGATGCTTCTAAGTTGATGTAATAGCCAGTAAGATATAGTACAATTCAAGTTTTAGGTATCGATTATTGACTTTTTAGCTGGCTTTGGTGCCTTGGACATGAGCTAGGACCTTAAGATTCTGCATGAAAGGAGGACTGGCAGCCGATTTGCACGGGAGAATGTGAAAAGTGTTCATATGTATTAAAAACCTGAGAAATCCGTCCGTTCTCGTCATTTGTTATCGAATCGACTTAAAGCCAGATCGTCACATTGGCCGCTCTTCTCTCTGAAACGGTTGTACTTATCGTGTGCAAAGCTATGTCGCGTGCTGCGGCACGCTGAGACACTAAAAGCACCATAGCAGAACACAGATGAAGCTTCTAAGTTGATGTAATAGCCAGTAAGAAGTAGTACAATTCAAGTTTTAGGTATTGAATATTGACTTTTTAGCTGGCTTTGGTGCCTTGGACTTGAGCTAGGACCTTAAGATTCTGCATGAAAGGAGGACTAGCAGCCGAGTTGCACAGGAGAAAGTGAAAAGTGTTCATATGTAGTAAAAACCTGAGAAATCCGTCCGTTTTCGTCATTTGTTATCGAATCGACTTAAAGCCAGATCGTCACATTGGCCGCTCTTCTCTCTGAAACGGTTGTACTTATCGTCTGCAAAGCTATGTCGCGTGCTGCGGTATGCGGACACACTAAAAGCACCATAGTAGAACACAGATGAAGCTTCTAAGTTGATGTAATAGCCAGTAAGAAGTAGTACAATTCAAGTTTTAGGTATCGGTTATTGACTTTTTACCCTTCTTTGGTGCCTTGGACATCAGCTAGGAAATTAAGATTTTGCATGAAGGAGGACTAGCAGCCGAGTTGCACGGGAGAATGTGAATAGTGTTCATATGTAGTAAAACCCTGAGACATCCGTCCGTTTTCGTCATTTGTTATCGAATCGACTTAAAGCCAGATCGTCACATTGGCCGCTCTTCTCTCTGAAACGGTTGTACTTATCGTCTGCAAAGCTATGTCGCGTGCTGCGGTATGCTGAGACACTATGAGCATCATAGTAGAACACAGATGAAGCTTCTAAGTTGATGTAATTTCCAGTAAGAAGTAGTACAATTCAAGTTTTAGGGATCGGTTATTGACTTTTTACCCTTCTTTGGTGCCTTGGACATCAGCTAGGAAATTAAGATTTTGCATGAAGGAGGACTAGCAGCCGAGTTGCACGGGAGAATGTGAATAGTGTTCATATGTAGTAAAAACCTGAGACATCCGTCCGTTTTCGTCATTTGTTATCGAATCGACTTAAAGCCAGATCGTCACATTGACCGCTCTTCTCTCTGAAACGGTTGTACTTATCGTCTGCAAAGCTATGTGGCGTTCTGCGGTATGCGGAGACAGTAAAAGCACCATAGTAGAACGCAGATGATGCTTCTAAGTTGAAGTAATATCCAGTAAGATGTAGTACAATTCAAGTCTTAGGTATCGATTATTGACTTTTTACCTGGCTTTGGTACCTTGGACATGAGCTAGGACCTTAAGATTCTGCATGAAAGGAGGACTGGCAGCCGATTTGCATGGGAGAATGTGAAAAGTGTTCATATGTAGTAAAAACCTGAGAAATCCGTCCGTTTTCGTCATTTGTTATCGAATCGACTTAAAGCCAGATCGTCACATTGGCCGCTCTTCTCTCTGAAACGGTTGTACTTATCGATTGCAAAACTATGTCGCGTGCTGCGGTATGCGGAGACACTAAAATCACCATAGTAGAACACAGATGAAGCTTCTAAGTTATGTAATAGCCAGTAAGATGTAGTACAATTCAAGTTTTAGGTATCGATTATTGTCTTTTCAGCTGGCTTTGGTACCTTGGACATGAGCTAGGACCTTAAGATTCTGCATGAAAGGAGGACTAGCAGCCGACTTGCACGGGAGAATGTGAAAAATGTTCATATGTAGTAAAAACCTGAGACATCCGTCCGTTTACGTCATTTGTTATCGAATCTACTTAAAGCCAGATCGTCACATTGGCCGCTCTTCTCTCTGAAACGGTAGTACTTATCGTCTGCAAAGATATGTCGCGTGCTGCGGTATGCGGAGACACTAAAAGCACCATAGTAGGACACAGATGAAGCTTCTAAGTTGATGTAATAGCCAGTAAGAAGTAGTACAGTTCAAGTTTTAGGTATCGATTATTGACTTTTTAGCTGGCTTTGGTGCCTTGGACATGAGCTAGGACCTTAAGCTTCTGCATGAAAGGAGGATTAGCAGCGGAGTTGCACGGGAGAATATGAAAAGTGTTCATATGTAGCAAAAACCTAGAAATCCGTCCGTTTTCGTCATTTGTTATCGAATCTTCTTCAAGCCAGATCGTCACATTGGCCGCTCTTCTCTCTGAAACGGTTGTACTTATCGTCTGCAAAGCTATGTCGCGTGCTGCGGTATGCGGAGACACTAAAAGCACCAAAGTAGAACACAGATGAAGCTTCTAAGTTGTTGTAATAGCCAGGAAGAAGTAGTACAATTCAAGTTTTAGATATCGTTTATTGACTTTTTAGCTGGCTTTGGTGCCTTGGACATGAGCTAGGACCTTAACATTCTGCATGAAAGTAGGACTACTAGCCGATTTGCATGCGAGAATGTGAAAAGTGTTTATATGTAGTAAAAACCCGATAAATCCGTCCGTTTTCGTCATTTGTTATCGAATCGACTTAAAGCCAGATCGTCAAATTAGCTGCTCTTCTCTCTGAAACGGTTGTACTTATCGATTGCAAAGCTATGTCGCGTGCTGCGGTATGCGGAGACACTAAAAGCACCATAGTAGAACACAGATGAAGCTTCTACGTTGATGTAATAGCCAGTAAGAAGTAGTACAGTTCAAGTTTTAGGTATCGATTATTGACTTTTTAGCTGGCTTTGGTGCCTTGGACATGAGCTACGACCTTAACATTCTGCATGAAAGGAGGACTAGCAGCCCAGTTGCACGGGAGAATGTGAAAAGTGTTCATATGTAGTAAAAACCTGAGAAATCCGTACGTTTTCGTCATTTGTTATCGAATCGACTTAAAGCCAGATCGTCACATTGGCCGCTCTTCTCTCTGAAACACTTGTACTTATCGTCTGCAAAGCTATGTGGCGTTCTGCGGTATGCTGAGACACTAAAAGCACCATAGTAGAACACAGATGAAGCTTCTAAGTTGATGTAATAGCCAGTAAGAAGTAGTACAATTCAAGTTTTAGGTATTGAATATTGAATTTTTAGCTGGCTTTGGTGCCTTGGACATGAGCTAGGACCTTAAGATTCTGCATGAAAGGAGGACGAAGAGCCAAGTTGCACGGGAGAATGTGAAATGTGTTCATATGTAGTAAAAACCTGATAAACCGGTCCGTTTTCGTCATTAGTTATCGAATCGACTTCAAGCCAGATCGTCACATTGGCCGCTCTTCTCTCTGAAAAAGTTGTACTTATCGTCTGCAAAGCTATGTCGCGTGCTGCGGTATGCGGACACACTAAAAGCACCATAGTAGAACACAGATGAAGCTTCTAAGTTGATGTAATAGCCAGTAAGAAGTAGTACAATTCAAGTTTTAGGTATCGGTTATTGACTTTTTACCCTTCTTTGGTGCCTTGGACATGAGCTAGGAAATTAAGATTTTGCATGAAGGAGGATTAGCAGCCGAGTTGCACGGGAGAATGTGAAAAGTGTTCATATGTAGTAAAAACCTGAGACATCCGTCCGTTTTCGTCATTTGTTATCGAATCGACTTAAAGCCAGATCGTCACATTGGCCGCTCTTCTCTCTGAAACGGTTGTACTTATCGTCTGCAAAGCTATGTGGCGTTCTGCGGTATGCGGAGACAGTAAAAGCACCATAGTAGAACACAGATGATGCTTCTAAGTTGATGTAATAGCCAGTAAGATATAGTACAATTCAAGTTTTAGGTATCGATTATTGACTTTTTAGCTGGCTTTGGTGCCTTGGACATGAGCTAGGACCTTAAGATTCTGCATGAAAGGAGGACTAGCAGCCGAGTTGCACGGGAGAATGTGAAAAGTGTTCATATTTAGTAAAAACCTGAGAAATCCGTCCGTTTTCGTCATTTGTTATCGAATCGACTTTAAGCCAGATCGTCACATTGGCCGCTCTTCTCTCCGAAACACTTGTACTTATCGTCTACAAAGCTATGTCGCGTGCTACGGTATGCTGATACACTAAAAGCACCATAGTAGAACACAGATGAAGCTTCTATGTTGATGTAATAGCCAGGAAGAAGTAGTACAATTCAAGTTTTAGGTATCGATTACATCTACATCTACATCTACATCCGTACTCCTCAAGCCACCTGACGGTGTGTGGCGGAGGGTACCCTGAGTACCTCTATCGGTTCTCCCTTCTATTCCAGTCTCGTATTGTACGTGGAAAGAAGGATTGTCGGTATGCTTCTGTGTGGGCTCTAATCTCTCTGATTTTATCTTCATGGTCTCTTCGCGAGATATACGTAGGAGGGAGCAATATACTGCTTGACTCTTCGGTGAAGGTATGTTCTCGAAACTTTAACAAAAGCCCGTACCGAGCTACTGAGCGTCTCTCCTGCAGAGTCTTCCACTGGAGTTTATCTATCATCTCCGTAACGCTTTCGCAATTACTAAATGATCCTGTAACGAAGCGCGCTGCTCTCCGTTGGATCTTCTCTATCTCTTCTATCAACCCTACCTGGTGCGGATCCCACACTGCTGAGCAGTATTCAAGCATTGGGCGAACGAGTGTACTGAAACCTACTTCCTTTGATGTCGGATTGCATTTCCTTAGGATTCTTCCAATGAATCTCAGTCTGGCATCTGCTTTACCGACGATCAACTTTATATGATCATTCCATTTTAAATCACTCCTAATGCGTACTCCCAGATAATTTATGGAATTAACTGCTTCCAGTTGCTGACCTGCTATTTTGTAGCTAAATGATAAGGGACCTATCTTTCTATGTATTCGCATCACATTACACTTCGCTACATTGAGATTCAATTGCCATTCCGTGCACCATGCGTCAATTCGCTGCAGATCCTCCTGCATTTCAGTACAATTTTCCATTGTTGCAACCTCTCGATACACCACAGCATCATCTGCAAAAAGCCTCAGAGACTTTCCGATGTCATCCACCAGGTCATTTATGAATATTGTGAATAGCAACGGTCCTATGACACTCCCCTGCGGCACACCTGAAATCACTCTTACTTCGGAAGACTTCTCTCCATTGAGACCTTTTAGCTGCCTTTGGTGCCTTGGACATGAGCTAATACCTTAACATTCTGCATGAAAATAGGGATAGCAGCCGATTTGCACGGGAGAATGTGAAAAGAGTTCATATGTAGTAAAAACCTGAGTAATCCGTCCGTTTTCGTCATTTGTTATCGAATCGACTTAAAGCCAGATCGTCACATTGGCCGCTCTTCTCTCTGAAACGGTTGTACTTATCGATTGCAAAGCTATGTCGCGTGCTGCGGTATGCGGAGACACTAAAAGCACCATAGTAGAACACAGATGAAACTTCTAAGTTGATGTAATAGCCAGTAAGAAGTAGTACAATACAAGTTTTAGTTATCGATTATTGACGTTTTAGCTGGCTTTGGTGCCTTGGACATGAGCTAGGACCTTAAGATTCTGCATGAAAGGAGGACTAGCAGCCTAGTTGCACGGGAAAATGTGAAAAGAGTTCAAATGTAGTAAAAACCTGAGAAATATGTCCGTTTTCGTCATTTGTTATCGAATCGACTTAAAGTCAGATCGTCACATTGGCCGCTCTTCTCTCTGAAACGCTCGTAGTTATCGTCTGCAAAGCTATGTCGCGTGCTGCGGTATGCGGAGACACTAAAAGCACCATAGTAGAACACAGATGAAGCTTCTAAGTTGATGTAATACAAAGGAAGAAGTAGTACAATTCAAGTTTTAGGTATCGATTATTGACTTTTTAGCTGGCTTTGGTGCCTTGGACATGAGCTAGGACCTTAAGATTCTGCATGAAAGGAGGACTAGCAGCCGAGTTGCACGGGAGAATGTGAAAAGTGTTCATACGTAGTAAAAACATGAGAAATCCGTCCGTTTTCGTCATTAGTTATCGAATCGACTTCAAGCCAGATCGTCACATTGGCCGCTCTTCTCTCTGAAAAAGTTGTACTTATCGTCTGCAAAGCTATGTCGCGTGCTGCGGTATGCGGACACACTAAAAGCACCATAGTAGAACACAGATGAAGCTTCTAAGTTGATGTAATAGCCAGTAAGAAGTAGTACAATTCAAGTTTTAGGTATCGGTTATTGACTTTTTACCCTTCTTTGGTGCCTTGGACATCAGCTAGGAAATTAAGATATTGCATGAAGGAGGACTAGCAGCCGAGTTGCACGGGAGAATGTGAATAGTGTTCATATGTAGTAAAAACCTAAGACATCCGTCCGTTTTCGTCATTTGTTATCGAATCGACTTAAAGCCAGATCGTCACATTGGCCGCTCTTCTCTCTGAAAAGGTTGTACTTATCGTCTGCAAAGCTATGTGGCGTTCTGCGGTATGCGGAGACAGTAAAAGCACCATAGTAGAACACAGATGATGCTTCTAAGTTGATGTAATAGCCAGTAAGATATAGTACAATTCAAGTTTTAGGTATCGATTATTGACTTTTTAGCTGGCTTTGGTGCCTTGGACATGAGCTAGGACCTTAAGATTCTGCATGAAAGGAGGACTGGCAGCCGATTTGCACGGGAGAATGTGAAAAGTGTTCATATGTAGTAAAAACCTGAGAAATCCGTCCGTTCTCGTCATTTGTTATCGAATCGACTTAAAGCCAGATCGTCACATTGTCGCTCTTCTCTCTGAAACGGTTGTACTTATCGATTGCAAAGCTATGTCGCGTGCTGCGGTATGCGGACACACTAAATGCACCATAGTAGAACACAGATGAAGCTTCTAAGTTGATGTAATAGCCAATAAGAAGTAGTACAATTCAAGTTTTAGGTATCGATTATTGACTTTTTAGCTGGCTTTGGTGCCTTGGACATGAGCTAGGACCTTAAGATTCTGCATGACAGGAGGACTAGCAGCCGAGTTGCACGGGAGAATGTGAAAAGTGTTCATACGTAGTAAAAACCTGAGAAATCCGTCCGTTTTCGTCATTTGTTATCGAATCGACTTAAAGCCAGATCGTCACATTGGCCGCTCTTCTCTCTGAAACGGTTGTACTTAACGTCTGCAAAGCTATGTCGCGTGCTGCGGTATGCGGAGACAGTAAAAGCACCATAGTAGAACACAGATGATGCTTCTAAGTTGATGTAATAGCCAGTAAGATATAGTACAATTCAAGTTTTAGGTATCGATTATTGACTTTTTAGCTGGCTTTGGTGCCTTGGACATGAGCTAGGACCTTAAGATTCTGCATGAAAGGAGGACTGGCAGCCGATTTGCACGGGAGAATGTGAAAAGTGTTCATATGTAGTAAAAACCTGAGAAATCCGTCCGTTCTCGTCATTTGTTATCGAATCGACTTAAAGCCAGATCGTCACATTGGCCGCTCTTCTCTCTGAAAAGGTTGTACTTATCGTCTGCAAAGCTATGTGGCGTTCTGCGGTATGCGGAGACAGTAAAAGCACCATAGTAGAACACAGATGATGCTTCTAAGTTGATGTAATAGCCAGTAAGAAGTAGTACAATTCAAGTTTTAGGTATCGATTATTGACTTTTTAGCTGGCTTTGGTGCCTTGGACATGAGCTAGGACCTTAAGCTTCTGCATGAAAGGAGGATTAGCAGCGGAGTTGCACGGGAGAATATGAAAAGTGTTCATATGTAGTAAAAACCTAGAAATCCGTCCGTTTTCGTCATTTGTTATCGAATCTTCTTCAAGCCAGATCGTCACATTGGCCGCTCTTCTCTCTGAAACGGTTGTACTTAACGTCTGCAAAGCTATGTCGCGTGCTGCGGTATGCGGAGTCACTAAAAGCACCAAAGTAGAACACAGATGAAGCTTCTAAGTTGTTGTAATAGCCAGGAAGAAGTAGTACAATTCAAGTTTTAGATATCGTTTATTGACTTTTTAGCTGGCTTTGGTGCCTTGGACATGAGCTAGGACCTTAACATTCTGCATGAAAGGAGGACTACCAGCCGATTTGCATGCGAGAATGTGAAAAGTGTTTATATGTAGTAAAAACCCGATAAATCCGTCCGTTTTCGTCATTTGTTATCGAATCGACTTAAAGCCAGATCGTCAAATTAGCTGCTCTTCTCTCTGAAACGGTTGTACTTATCGATTGCAAAGCTATGTCGCGTGCTGCGGTATGCGGAGACACTAAAAGCACCATAGTAGAACACAGATGAAGCTTCTACGTTGATGTAATAGCCAGTAAGAAGTAGTACAGTTCAAGTTTTAGGTATCGATTATTGACTTTTTAGCTGGCTTTGGTGCCTTGGACATGAGCTACGACCTTAACATTCTGCATGAAAGGAGGACTAGCAGCCCAGTTGCACGGGAGAATGTGAAAAGTGTTCATATGTAGTAAAAACCTGAGAAATCCGTACGTTTTCGTCATTTGTTATCGAATCGACTTAAAGCCAGATCGTCACATTGGCCGCTCTTCTCTCTGAAACACTTGTACTTATCGTCTGCAAAGCTATGTGGCGTTCTGCGGTATGCTGAGACACTAAAAGCACCATAGTAGAACACAGATGAAGCTTCTAAGTTGATGTAATAGCCAGTAAGAAGTAGTACAATTCAAGTTTTAGGTATTGAATATTGAATTTTTAGCTGGCTTTGGTGCCTTGGACATGAGCTAGGACCTTAAGATTCTGCATGAAAGGAGGACGAGGAGCCAAGTTGCACGGGAGAATGTGAAATGTGTTCATATGTAGTAAAAACCTGAGAAATCGGTCCGTTTTCGTCACTTGTTATCGAATCGACTTAAAGCCAGATCGTCTCATTGGCCGCTCTTCTCTCTGAAAAAGTTGTACTTATCGTCTGCAAAGCTATGTCGCGTGCTGCGGTATGCGGACACACTAAAAGCACCATAGTAGAACACAGATGAAGCTTCTAAGTTGATGTAATAGCCAGTAAGAAGTAGTACAATTCAAGTTTTAGGTATCGGTTATTGTCTTTTTACCCTTGTTTGGTGCCTTGGACATCAGCTAGGAAATTAAGATTTTGCATGAAGGAGGACTAGCAGCCGAGTTGCACGGGAGAATGTGAATATTGTTCATATGTAGTAAAAACCTAAGACATCCGTCCGTTTTCGTCATTTGTTATCGAATCGACTTAAAGCCAGATCGTCACATTGGCCGCTCTTCTCTCTGAAACGGTTGTACTTATCGTCTGCAAAGCTATGCGGCGTTCTGCGGTATGCGGAGACAGTAAAAGCACCATAGTAGAACACAGATGATGCTTCTAAGTTGATGTAATAGCCAGTAAGATATAGTACAATTCAAGTTTTTGGTATCGATTATTGACTTTTTAGCTGGCTTTGGTGCCTTGGACATGAGCTAGGACCTTAAGATTCTGCATGAAAGGAGGACTGGCAGCCGATTTGCACGGGAGGATGTGAAAAGTGTTCATATGTAGTAAAAACCTGAGAAATCCGTCCGTTCTCTTCATTTGTTATCGAATCGACTTAAAGCCAGATCGTCACATTGGCCGCTCTTCTCTCTGAAACGGTTGTACTTATCGATTGCAAAGCTATGTCGCGTGCTGCGGTATGCGGACACACTAAATGCACCATAGTAGAACACAGATGAAGCTTCTAAGTTGATGTAATAGCCAATAAGAAGTAGTACAATTCAAGTTTTAGGTATCGATTATTGACTTTTTAGCTGGCTTTGGTGCCTTGGACATGAGCTAGGACCTTAAGATTCTGCATGAAAGGAGGACTAGCAGCCGAGTTGCACGGGAGAATGTGAAAAGTGTTCATACGTAGTAAAAACCTGAGAAATCCGTCCGTTTTCGTCATTTGTTATCGAATCGACTTAAAGCCAGATCGTCCCATTGGCCGCTCTTCTCTCTGAAACGGTTGTACTTATCGTCTGCAAAGCTATGTCGCGTGCTGCGGTATGCGGAGACAGTAAAAGCACCATAGTAGAACACAGATGATGCTTCTAAGTTGATGTAATAGCCAGTAAGATATAGTACAATTCATGTTTTAGGTATCGATTATTGACTTTTTAGCTGGCTTTGGTGCCTTGGACATGAGCTAGGATCTTAAGATTCTGCATGAAAGGAGGACTGGCAGCCGATTTGCACGGGAGAATGTGAAAAGTGTTTATATGTAGTAAAAACCCGATAAATCCGTCCGTTTTCGTCATTTGTTATCGAATCGACTTAAAGCCAGATCGTCAAATTAGCTGCTCTTCTCTCTGAAACGGTTGTACTTATCGATTGCAAAGCTATGTCGCGTCCTGCGGTATGCGGAGACACTAAAAGCACCATAGTAGAACACAGATGAAGCTTCTACGTTGATGTAATAGCCAGTAAGAAGTAGTACAGTTCAAGTTTTAGGTATCGATTATTGACTTTTTAGCTGGCTTTGGTGCCTTGGACATGAGCTACGACATTAACATTCTGCATGAAAGGAGGACTAGCAGCCCAGTTGCACGGGAGAATGTGAAAAGTGTTCATATGTAGTAAAAACCTAAGAAATCCGTACGTTTTCGTCATTTGTTATCGAATCGACTTAAAGCCAGATCGTCACATTGGCTGCTCTTCTCTCTGAAACACTTGTACTTATCGTCTGCAAAGCTATGTGGCGTTCTGCGGTATGCTGAGACACTAAAAGCACCATAGTAGAACACAGATGAAGCTTCTAAGTTGATGTAATAGCCAGTAAGAAGTAGTACAATTCAAGTTTTAGGTATTGAATATTGACTTTTTAGCTGGCTTTGGTGCCTTGGACATGAGCTAGGACCTTAAGATTCTGCATGAAAAGAGGACGAGGAGCCAAGTTGCACGGGAGAATGTGAAATGTGTTCATATGTAGTAAAAACCTGAGAAATCGGTCCGTTTTCGTCACTTGTTATCGAATCGACTTAAAGCCAGATCGTCTCATTGGCCGCTGTTCTCTCTGAAAAAGTTGTACTTATCGTCTGCAAAGCTATGTCGCGTGCTGCGGTATGCGGACACACTAAAAGCACCATAGTAGAACACAGATGAAGCTTCTAAGTTGATGTAATAGACATTAAGAAGTAGTACAATTCAAGTTTTAGGTATCGGTTATTGACTTTTTACCCTTCTTTGGTGCCTTGGACATCAGCTAGGAAATTAAGATTTTGCATGAAGGAGGACTAGCAGCCGAGTTGCACGGGAGAATGTGAATAGTGTTCATATGTAGTAAAAACCTAAGACATCCGTCCGTTTTCGTCATTTGCTATCGAATCGACTTAAAGACAGATCGTCACATTGGCCGCTCTTCTCTCTGAAACGGTTGTACTTATCGTCTGCAAAGCTATGTGGCGTTCTGCGGTATGCGGAGACAGTAAAAGCACCATAGTAGAACACAGATGATGCTTCTAAGTTGATGTAATAGCCAGTAAGATATAGTACAATTCAAGTTTTAGGTATCGATTATTGACTTTTTAGCTGGCTTTGGTGCCTTGGACATGTGCTAGGACCTTAAGATTCTGCATGAAAGGAGGACTGGCAGCCGATTTGCACGGGAGAATGTGAAAAGTGTTCATATGTAGTAAAAACCTGAGAAATCCGTCCGTTCTCGTCATTTGTTATCGAATCGACTTAAAGCCAGATCGTCACATTGGCCGCTCTTCGCTCTGAAACTGTTGTACTTATCGATTGCAAAGCTATGTCGCGTGCTGCGGTATGCGGACACACTAAATGCACCATAGTAGAACACAGATGAAGCTTCTAAGTTGATGTAATAGCCAATAAGAAGTAGTACAATTCAAGTTTTAGGTATCGATTATTGACTTTTTAGCTGGCTTTGGTGCCTTGGACATGAGCTAGGACCTTAAGATTCTGCATGAAAGGAGGACTAGCAGCCGAGTTGCACGGGAGAATGTGAAAAGTGTTCATACGTAGTAAAAACCTGAGAAATCCGTCCGTTTTCGTCATTTGTTATCGAATCGACTTAAAGCCAGATCGTCCCATGGGCCGCTCTTCTCTCTGAAACGGTTGTACTTATCGTCTGCAAAGCTATGTGGCGTTCTGCGGTATGCGGAAACAGTAAAAGCACCATAGTAGAACACAGATGATGCTTCTAAGTTGATGTAATAGCCAGTAAGAAGTAGTACAATTCAAGTTTTAGGTATCGATTATTGACTTTTTAGCTGGCTTTGGTGCCTTGGACATGAGCTAGGACCTTAAAATTCTGCATGTAAGGAGGACTAGCAGCCGAGTTGCACGGGGGAATGTGAAAAGTGTTCATATGTAGTAAAAACCTCAGAAATCCGTCCGTTTTCGTCATTTGTTATCGAATCGACTTAAAGCCAGATCGTCTCATTGGCCGCTCTTCTCTCTGAAACGGTTGTACTTATCGTCTGCGAAGCTATGTCGCGTGCTGCGGTATGCGGGGACACTAAAATCACCATAGTAGAACACAGATGAAGCTTCTAAGTTATGTAATAGCCAGTAAGATGTAGTACAATTCAAGTTTTAGGTATCGATTATTGACTTTTCAGCTGGCTTTGGTACCTTGGACATGAGCTAGGACCTTAAGATTCTGCATGAAAGGAGGACTAGCAGCCGACTTGCACGGGAGAATGTGAAAAATGTTCATATGTAGTAAAAACCTGAGACATCCGTCCGTTTACGTCATTTGTTATCGAATCTACTTAAAGCCAGATCGTCACATTGGCCGCTCTTCTCTCTGAAACGGTTGTACTTATCGTCTGCAAAGATATGTCGCGTGCTGCGGTATGCGGAGACACTAAAAGCACCAAAGTAGAACACAGATGAAGCTTCTAAGTTGTTGTAATAGCCAGGAAGTAGTAGTACAATTCAAGTTTTAGATATCGTTTATTGACTTTTTAGCTGGCTTTGGTGCCTTGGACATGAGCTAGGACTTTAACATTCTGCATGAAAGGAGGACTACCAGCCGATTTGCATGCGAGAATGTGAAAAGTGTTTATATGTAGTAAAAACCCGATTAATCCGTCCGTTTTCGTCATTTGTTATCGAATCGACTTAAAGCCAGATCGTCAAATTAGCTGCTCTTCTCTCTGAAACGGTTGTACTTATCGATTGCAAAGCAATGTCGCGTGCTGCGGTATGCGGAGACACTAAAAGCACCATAGTAGAACACAGATGAAGCTTCTACGTTGATGTAATAGCCAGTAAGAAGTAGTACAGTTCAAGTTTTAGGTATCGATTATTGACTTTTTAGCTGGCTTTGGTGCCTTGGACATGAGCTACGACCTTAACATTCTGCATGAAAGGAGGACTAGCAGCCCAGTTGCACGGGAGAATGTGAAAAGTGTTCATATGTAGTAAAAACCTGAGAAATCCGTACGTTTTCGTCATTTGTTATCGAATCGACTTAAAGCCAGATCGTCACATTGGGCGCTCTTCTCTCTGAAACACTTGTACTTATCGTCTGCAAAGCTATGTGGCGTTCTGCGGTATGCTGAGACACTAAAAGCACCATAGTAGAACACAGATGAAGCTTCTAAGTTGATGTAATAGCCAGTAAGAAGTAGTACAATTCAAGTTTAAGTATTGAATATTGAATTTTTAGCTGGCTTTGGTGCCTTGGACATGAGCTAGGACCTTAAGATTCTGCATGAAAGGAGGACGAGGAGCCACGTTGCACGGGAGAATGTGAAAAGTGTTCATATGTAGTAAAAACCTGAGAAATCGGTCCGTTTTCGTCACTTGTTATCGAATCGACTTAAAGCCAGATCGTCTCATTGGCCGCTCTTCTCTCAGAAACGGTTGTACTTATCGTCTGCAAAGCTATGTCGCGTGCCGCGGTATGCGGAGACACTAAAATCACCATAGTAGAACACAGATGAAGCTTACAAGTTGATGTAATAGCCAGTAAGAAGTAGTACAATTCAAGTTTTAGGTATCGATTATTGACTTTTCAGCTGGCTTTGGTACCTTGGACATGAGCTAGAACCTTAAGATTCTGCATGAAAGGAGGACTAGCAGCCGAGTGTAACGGGAGAATGTGAAAAATGTACATATGTAGAAAAAACCTGAGACATCCGTCCGTTTACGTCATTCGTTATCGAATATACTTAAAGCCAGATTGTCAAATTGGCCGCTCTTCTCTCTGAAACGGTTGTACTTATCGTCTGCAAAGCTATGTCGCGTGCTGCGGTATGCGGAGACAGTAAAAGCTCCATAGTAGAACACAGATGAAGCTTCTAAGTTGATGTAATAGCCAGTAAGAAGTAGTACAATTCAAGTTTTAGGTATCGGTTATTGACTTTTTACCCCATCTTTGGTGCCTTGGACATGAGCTAGGAAATTAAGATTTTGCATGAAGGAGGACTAGCAGCCGAGTTGCACGGGAGAATGTGAATAGTGTTCATATGTAGTAAAAACCTGAGACATCCGTCCGTTTTCGTCATTTGTTATCGAATCGACTTAAAGCCAGATCGTCACATTGGCCGCTCTTCTCTCTGAAACGGTTGTACTTATTGTCTGCAAAGCTATGTGGCGTTCTGCGGTATGCGGAGACAGTAAAAGCACCATATTAGAACACAGATGATGCTTCTAAGTTGATGTAATAGCTAGTAAGATATAGTACAATTCAAGTTTTAGGTATCGATTATTGACTTTTTAGCTGGCTTTGGTGCCTTGGACATGAGCTAGGACCTTAAGATTCTGCATGAAAGGAGGACTGGCAGCCGATTTGCACGGGAGAATGTGAAAAGTGTTCAAATGTAGTAAAAACCTGAGAAATCCGTCCGTTTTCGTCATTAGTTATCGAATCGACTTCAAGCCAGATCGTCACATTGGCCGCTCTTCTCTCCGAAACACTAGTACTTATCGTCTGCAAAGCTATGTCGCGTGCTACGGTATGCTGATACACTAAAAGCACCATAGTAGAACACAGATGAAGCTTCTATGTTGATGTAATAGCCAGGAAGAAGTAGTACAATTCAAGTTTTAGGTATCGATTATTGACCTTTTAGCTGGCTTTGCTGCCTTGGACATGAGCTAGGACCTTAACATTCTGCATGAAAATAGGAATAGCAGCCGATTTGCACGGGAGAATGTGAAAAGTGTTCATATGTAGTAAAAACCTGAGAAATCCGTCCGTTTTCGTCATTTGTTAACGAATCGACTTAAAGCCAGATCGTCACATTGGCCGCTCTTCTCTCTAAAACGGTTGTACTTATCGATTGCAAAGCTATGTCGCGTGCTGCGGTATGCGGAGACACTAAAAGCACCATAGTAGAACACAGATGAAGCTTCTAAGTTGATGTAATACAAAGGAAGAAGTAGTACAATTCAAGTTTTAGGTATCGATTAATGACTTTTTAGCTGGCTTTGGTGCCTTGGACATGAGCTAGGACCTTAACATTCTGCATGAATGGAGGACTAGCAGCCGATTTGCACGGGAGAATGTGAAAAGTCTTCACATGTAGTAAAAACCCGAGAAATCCGTCCGTATTCGTCATTTGTTATCGAATCGACTTAAAGCCAGATCGTCACATTGGCCGCTCTTCTCTCTGAAACGGTTGTACTTATCGACTGCAAAACTATGTCGCGTGCTGCGGTATGCGGAGACACTAAAAGCACCGTAGTAGAACACAGATGAAGCTTCTAAGTTGATGTAATAGCCAGTAAGAAGTAGTACAATTCAAGTTTTAGGTATTGAATATTGAATTTTTAGCTGGCTTTGGTGCCTTGAACATGAGCTAGGACCTTAAGATTCTGCATGAAAGGAGGACTAGCATCCGAGTTGCACGGGAGAATGTGAAAAGTGTTCAAATGTAGTAAAAACCTGAGAAATCCGTCCGTTTTCGTCATTTGTTATCGAATCGACTTAAAGCCTGATCGTCACATTGGCCGCTCTTCTCTCTGAAACGGTTGTACTTATCGTCTGCAAAGCTATGTCGCGTGCTGCGGTATGCGGAGACACTAAAAGCACCATAGTAGAACACAGATGAAGCTTCTAAGTTGATGTAATAGCCAGTAAGAAGTAGTACAATTCAAGTTTTAGGTATCGATTATTGACTTTTTAGCTATCTTTGGTGCCTTGCACATGAGCTAGGACCTTAACATTCTGCATGAAAGGAGGAATAGCAGAGCTGTTGCACGGGAGAATGTGAAAAGTGTTCATATGTAGTAAAAACCTGAGAAATCGGTCAGTTTTCGTCATTTGTTATCGAATCGACTTAAAGCCAGATCGTCACATTGGCTGCTCTTCTCTCTGAAACGGTTGTACTTATCGTCTGCAAAGCTATGTCGCGTGCTGCGGTATGCTGAGACACTATGAGCACCATAGTAGAACACAGATGAAGCTTCTAAGTTGATGTAATTTCCAGTAAGAAGTAGTACAATTCAAGTTTTAGGTATCGGTTATTGACTTTTTACCCTTCTTTGGTGCCTTGGACATCAGCTAGGAAATTAAGATTTTGCATGAAGGAGGACTAGCAGCCGAGTTGCACGGGAGAATGTGAATAGTGTTCATATGTAGTAAAAACCTGAGACATCCGTCCGTTTTCGTCATTTGTTATCGAATCGACTTAAAGCCAGATCGTCACATTGACCGCTCTTCTCTCTGAAAAGGTTGTACTTATCGTCTGCAAAGCTATGTGGCGTTCTGCGGTATGCGGAGACAGTAAAAGCACCATAGTAGAACACAGATGATGCTTCTAAGTTGAAGTAATATCCAGTAAGATGTAGTACAATTCAAGTCTTAGGTATCGATTATTGACTTTTTACCTGGCTTTGGTGCCTTGGACATGAGCTAGGACCTTAAGATTCTGCATGAAAGGAGGACTGGCAGCCGATTTGCATGGGAGAATGTGAAAAGTGTTCATATGTAGTAAAAACCTGAGAAATCCGTCCGTTTTCGTCATTTGTTATCGAATCGACTTAAAGCCAGATCGTCACATTGGCCGCTCTTTTCTCTGAAACGGTTGTACTTATCGATTGCAAAACTATGTCGCGTGCTGCGGTATGCGGAGACACTAAAAGCACCATAGTAGAACACAGATGAAGCTTCTAAGTTGATGTAATAGCCAGTAAGAAGTAGTACAATTCAAGTTTTAGGTATCGATTATTGACTTTTTAGCTGGCTTTGGTGCCTTGGACATGAGCTAGGACCTTAACATTCTGCATGAAAGAGCACTAGCAGCCGAGTTGCACGGGAGAATGTGAAAAGTGTTCATACGTAGTAAAAACCTGAGAAATCCGTCCGTTTTCGTCATTAGTTATCGAATCGACTTTAAGCCAAATCGTCACATTGGCCGCTCTTCTCTCTGAAAAAGTTGTACTTATCGTCTGCAAAGCTATGTCGCGTGCTGCGGTATGCGGACACACTAAAAGCACCATAGTAGAACACAGATGAAGCTTCTAAGTTGATGTAATAGCCAGTAAGAAGTAGTACAATTCAAGTTTTAGGTATCGGTTATTGACTTTTCACCCTTCTTTGGTGCCTTGGACATGAGCTAGGAAATTAAGATTTTGCATGAAGGAGGATTAGCAGCCGAGTTGCACGGGAGAATGTGAAAAGTGTTCATTATGTAGTAAAAACCTGAGACATCCGTCCGTTTTCGTCATTTGTTATCGAATCGACTTAAAGCCAGATCGTCACATTGGCCGCTCTTCTCTCTGAAACGGTTGTACTTATCGTCTGCAAAGCTATGTGGCGTTCTGCGGTATGCGGAGACAGTAAAAGCACCATAGTAGAACACAGATGATGCTTCTAAGTTGATGTAATAGCCAATAAGATATAGTACAATTCAAGTTTTAGGTATCGATTATTGACTTTTTAGCTGGCTTTGGTGCCTTGGACATGAGCTAGGACCTTAAGATTCTGCATGAAAGGAGGACTGGCAGCCGATTTGCACGGGAGAATGTGAAAAGTGTTCATATGTAGTAAAAACCTGAGAAATCCGTCCGTTTTCGTCATTTGTTATCGAATCGACTTAAAGCCAGATCGTCACATTGGCCGCTCTTCTCTCTGAAACGGTTGTACTTATCGATTGCAAAGCTATGTCGCGTGCTGCGGTATGCGGACACACTAAAAGCACCATAGTAGAACACAGATGAAGCTTCTAAGTTGATGTAATAGCCAGTAAGAAGTAGTACAATTCAAGTTTTAGGTATCGATTATTGACTTTTTAGCTGGCTTTGGTGCCTTGGACATGAGCTAGGACCTTAAGATTCTGCATGAAAGGAGGACTAGCAGCCGAGTTGCACGGGAGAATGTGAAAAGTGTTCATACGTAGTAAAAAACTGAGAAATCCGTCCGTTTTCGTCATTAGTTATCGAATCGACTTCAAGCCAGATCGTCACATTGGCCGCTCTTCTCTCTGAAAAAGTTGTACTTATCGTCTGCAAAGCTATGTCGCGTGCTGCGGTATGCGGACACACTAAAAGCACCATAGTAGAACACAGATGAAGCTTCTAAGTTGATGTAATAGCCAGTAAGAAGTAGTACAATTAAAGTTTTAGGTATCGGTTATTGACTTTTTACCCTTCTTTGGTGCTTTGGACATGAGCTAGGAAATTAAGATTTTGCATGAAGGAGGACTAGCAGCCGAGTTCCATGGGAGAATGTGAAAAGTGTTCATATGTAGTAAAAACCTGAGAAATCCGTCCGTTTTCGTCATTTGTTATCGAATCGACTTAAAGCCAGATCGTCACATTGGCCGCTCTTCTCTCTGAAACGGTTGTACTTATCGTCTGCAAAGCTATGTCGCGTGCTGCGGCATGCTGAGACACTAAAAGCACCATAGCAGAACACAGATGAAGCTTCTAAGTAGATGTAATAGCCAGTAAGAAGTAGTACAATTCAAGTTTTAGGTATTGAATATTGACTTTTTAGCTGGCTTTGGTGCCTTGGACTTGAGCTAGGACCTTAAGATTCTGCATGAAAGGAGGACTAGCAGCCGAGTTGCACAGGAGAATGTGAAAAGTGTTCATATGTAGTAAAAACCTGAGAAATCCGTCCGTTTTCGTCATTTGTTATCGAATCGACTTAAATCCAGATCGTCACATTGGCCGCTCTTCTCTCTGAAACGGTTGTACTTATCGATTGCAAAGCTATGTCGCGTGCTGCGGTATGCGGAGACACTAAAAGCACCATAGTAGAACACAGATGAAACTTCTAAGTTGATGTGATAGCCAGTAAGAAGTAGTACAATACAAGTTTTAGTCATCGATTATTGACGTTTTAGCTGGCTTTGGTGCCTTGGACATGAGCTAGGACCTTAAGATTCTGCATGAAAGGAGGACTAGCAGCCTAGTTGCACGGAAAAATGTGAAAAGTGTTCAAATGTTGTAAAAACCTGAGAAATCCGTCCGTTTTCGTCATTTGTTATCGAATCGACTTAAAGCCAGATCGTCACATTGGCCGCTCTTCTCTCTGAAACGGTTGTACTTATCGACTGCAAAACTATGTCGCGTGCTGCGGTATGCGGAGACACTAAAAGCACCATAGTAGAACACAGATGAAGCTTCTAAGTTTATGTAATAGCCAGTAAGAAGTAGTACAATTCAAGTTTTAGGTATTGAATATTGAATTTTTAGCTGGCTTTGGTGCCTTGGACATGAGCTAGGACCTTAATATTCTGCATGAAAGGAGGACTAGCATCCGAGTTGCACGGGAGAATGTGAAAAGTGTTCAAATGTAGTAAAAACCTGAGAAATCCGTCCGTTTTCGTCATTTGTTATCGAATCGACTTAAAGCCAGATCGTCACATTGGCCGCTCTTCTCTCTGAAACGGTTGTACTTATCGTCTGCAAAGCTTTGTCGCGTGCTGCGGTATGCGGAGACACTAAAATCACCATAGTAGAACACAGATGAAACTTCTAAGCTGATGTAATAGCCAGTAAGAAGTAGTACAATTCAAGTTTTAGGTATCAATTATTGACTTTTTAGCTGGCTTTGGTGCCTTCGACATGAGCTAGGACCTTAAGATTCTGCATGAACGGAGGATTAGCAGCGGAGTTGCACGGGAGAATGTGAAAAGTGTTCATATGTAGTAAAAACATGAGAAATCCGTCCGTTTTCGTCATTTGTTATCGAATCAACTTAAAGCTAGATCGTCACATTGGCCGCTCTTCTCTCTGAAACGGTTGTACTTATCGATTGCAAAGCTATGTCGCGTGCTGCGGTATGCGGAGACACTAAAAGCACCATAGTAGAACACAGATGAAGCTTCTAAGTTGATGTAATAGCCAGTAAGAAGTAGTACAATTCAAGTTTTAGGTATCGATTATTGACTTTTTAGCTGGCTTTGGTGCCTTGGACATGAGCTAGGACCTTAACATTCTGCATGAAAGGAGGACTAGCAGCCGAGTTGCACGGGAGAATGTGAAAAGTGTTCATACGTAGTAAAAACATGAGAAATCCGTCCGTTTTCGTCATTAGTTATCGAATCGACTTCAAGCCAGATCGTCACATTGGCCGCTCTTCTCTCTGAAAAAGTTGTACTTATCGTCTGCAAAGCTATGTCGCGTGCTGCGGTATGCGGACACACTAAAAGCACCATAGTAGAACACAGATGAAGCTTCTAAGTTGATGTAATAGCCAGTAAGAAGTAGTACTACAATTCAAGTTTTAGGTATCGGTTATTGACTTTTTATCCTTCTTTGGTGCCTTGGACATCAGCTAGGAAATTAAGATTTTGCATGAAGGAGGACTAGCAGCCGAGTTGCACGGGAGAATGTGAATTGTGTTCATATGTAGTAAAAACCTGAGACATCCGTCCGTTTTCGTCATTTGTTATCGAATCGACTTAAAGCCAGATCGTCACATTGGCCGCTCTTCTCTCTGAAACGGTTGTACTTATCGTCTGCAAAGCTATGTCGCGTTCTGCGGTATACGGAGACAGTAAAAGCACCATAGTAGAACACAGATGATGCTTCTAAGTTGATGTAATAGCCAGTAAGATATAGTACAATTCAAGTTTTAGGTATCGATTATTGACTTTTTAGCTGGCTTTGGTGCCTTGGACATGAGCTAGGACCTTAAGATTCTGCATGAAAGGAGGACTGGCAGCCGATTTGCACGGGAGAATGTGAAAAGTGTTCATATGTAGTAAAAACCTGAGAAATCCGTCCGTTCTCGTCATTTGTTATCGAATCGACTTAAAGCCAGATCGTCACATTGGCCGCTCTTCTCTCTGAAAAAGTTGTACTTATCGTCTGCAAAGCTATGTCGCGTGCTGCGGTATGCGGACACACTAAAAGCACCATAGTAGAACACAGATGAAGCTTCTAAGTTGATGTAATAGCCAGTAAGAAGTAGTACAATTCAAGTTTTAGGTATCGGTTATTGACTTTTTACCCTTCTTTGGTGCCTTGGACATCAGCTAGGAAATTAAGATTTTGCATGAAGGAGGACTAGCAGCCGAGTTGCACGGGAGAATGTGAATAGTGTTCATATGTAGTAAAAACCTGAGACTTCCGTCCGTTTTCGTCATTTGTTATCGAATCGACTTAAAGCCCGATCGTCACATTGGCCGCTCTTCTCTCTGAAACGGTTGTACTTATCGTCTGCAAAGCTATGTGGCGTTCTGCGGTATGCGGAGACAGTAAAAGCACCATAGTAGAACACAGATGATGCTTCTAAGTTGATGTAATAGCCAGTAAGATATAGTACAATTCAAGTTTTAGGTATCGATTATTGAGTTTTTAGCTGGCTTTGGTGCCTTGGACATGAGCTAGGACCTTAAGATTCTGCATGAAAGGAGGACTGGCAGCCGATTTGCACGGGAGAATGTGAAAAGTGTTCATATGTATTAAAAACCTGAGAAATCCGTCCGTTCTCGTCATTTGTTATCGAATCGACTTAAAGCCAGATCGTCACATTGGCCGCTCTTCTCTCTGAAACGGTTGTACTTATCGTGTGCAAAGCTATGTCGCGTGCTGCGGCATGCTGAGACACTAAAAGCACCATAGCAGAACACAGATGAAGCTTCTAAGTTGATGTAATAGCCAGTAAGAAGTAGTACAATTCAAGTTTTAGAAATTGAATATTGACTTTTTAGCTGGCTTTGGTGCCTTGGACTTGAGCTAGGACCTTAAGATTCTGCATGAAAGGAGGACTAGCAGCCGAGTTGCACAGGAGAATGTGAAAAGTGTTCATATGTAGTAAAAACCTGAGAAATCCGTCCGTTTTCGTCATTTGTTATCGAATCGACTTAAAGCCAGATCGTCACATTGGCCGCTCTTCTCTCTGAAACAGTTGTACTTATCGTCTGCAAAGCTATGTCGCGTGCTGCGGTATGCGGACACACTAAAAGCACCATAGTAGAACACAGATGAAGCTTCTAAGTTGATGTAATAGCCAGTAAGAAGTAGTACAATTCAAGTTTTAGGTATCGGTTATTGACTTTTTACCCTTCTTTGGTGCCTTGGACATCAGCTAGGAAATTAAGATTTTGCATGAAGGAGGACTAGCAGCCGAGTTGCACGGGAGAATGTGAATAGTGTTCATATGTAGTAAAAACCTGAGACATCTGTCCGTTTTCGTCATTTGTTATCGAATCGACTTAAAGCCAGATCGTCACATTGGCCGCTCTTCTCTCTGAAACGGTTGTACTTATCGTCTGCAAAGCTATGTGGCGTTCTGCGGTATGCGGAGACAGTAAAAGCACCATAGTAGAACACAGATGATGCTTCTAAGTTGATGTAATAGCCAGTAAGATATAGTACAATTCAAGTTTTAGGTATCGATTATTGACTTTTTAGCTGGCTTTGGTGCCTTGGACATGAGCTAGGACCTTAAGATTCTGCATGAAAGGAGGACTGGCAGCCGAGTAGCACGGGAGAATGTGAAAAGTGTTCATATGTATTAAAAACCTGAGAAATCCGTCCGTTCTCGTCATTTGCTATCGAATCGACTTAAAGCCAGATCGTCACATTGGCCGCTCTTCTCTCTGAAACGGTTGTACTTATCGTGTGCAAAGCTATGTCGCGTGCTGCGGTATGCGGAGACACTAAAAGCACCATAGTAGAACACAGATGAAGCTTCTAAGTTGATGTAATAGCCAGTAAGTTGTTGTTGTTGTTGTCTTCAGTCCTGAGACTGGTTTGATGCAGCTCTCCATGCTACTCTATCCTGTGCAAGCTGCTTCATCTCCCAGTACCTACTGCAACCTACATCCTTCTGAATCTGCTTAGTTTACTCATCTCTTGGTCTCCCTCTACGATTTTTACCCTCCACGCTGCCCTCCAATGCTAAATTTGTGATCCCTTGATGCCTCAAAACATGTCCTACCAACCGATCCCTTCTTCTAGTCAAGTTGTGCCACAAACTTCTCTTCTCCCCAATCCTATTCAATACCTCCTCATTAGTTACGTGATCTATCCACCTTATCTTCAGTATTCTTCTGTAGCACCACATTTCGAAAGCTTCTATTCTCTTCTTGTCCAAACTAGTTATCGTCCATGTTTCACTTCCATACATGGCTACACTCCAAACAAATACTTTCAGAAACGACTTCCTGATACATAAATCTATATTCGATGTTAACAAATTTCTCTTCTTCAGAAACGCTTTCCTTGCCATTGCCAGTCTACATTTTATATCCTCTCTACTTCGACCATCATCAGTTATTTTACTTCCTAAATAGCAAAACTCCTTTACTACTTTAAGTGTCTCATTTCCTAATCTAATTCCCTCAGCATCACCCGATTTAATTTGACTACATTCCATTATCCTCGTTTTGCTTTTGTTAATGTTCATCTTATATCCTTCGTTCAAGACACTGTCCATTCCGTTCAACTGCTGTTCCAAGTCCTTTGCCGTCTCTGACAGAATTACAATGTCATCGGCGAACCTCAAAGTTTTTACTTCGTCTCCATGAATTTTAATACCTATCCCGAATTTTTCTTTTGTTTCCTTTACTGCTTGCTCAATATACAGATTGAATAACATCGGGGAGAGGCTACAACCCTGTCTCACTCCTTTCCCAACCACTGCTTCCCTTTCATGCCCCTCGACTCTTATGACTGCCATCTGGTTTCTGTACAAATTATAAATAGCCTTTCGCTCCCTGTATTTTACCCCTGCCACCTTTATAATTTGAAAAAGAGTATTCCAGTCAACATTGTCAAAAGCTTTCTCTAAGTCTACAAATGCTAGAAACGTAGGTTTGCCTTTTCTTAATCTTTCTTCTAAGATAAGTCGTAAGGTCAGTATTGCCTCACGTGTTCCAACATTTCTACGGAATCCAAACTGATCTTCCCCGAGGTCTGCATCTATCAGTTTTTCCATTCGTCTGTAAAGAATTCGCGTTAGTATTTTGCAGCCGTGGCTTATTAAACTGATAGTTCGGTAATTTTCACATCTGTCAGCACCTGCTTTCTTTGGGATTGGAATTATTATATTCTTCTTGAAGTCTGAGGGTATTTCGCCTGTCTCATACATCTTGCTCACCAGCTGGTAGAGTTTTGTCATTACTGGCTCTCCCAAGGCCGTCAGTAGTTCTAATGGAATGTTGTCTACTCCGGGGGCCTTGTTTCGACTCAGGTCTTTCAGTGCTCTGTCAAACTCTTCACGCAGTATCGTATCTCCCATTTCGTCTTCATCTACATCCTCTTCTATTTCCATAATATTGTCCTCAAGTACATCGCTCTTGTATAAACCTTCTATATACTCCTTCCACCTTTCTGCCTTCCCTTCTTTGCTTAGAACTGGGCTGCCATCTGAGCTCTTGATATTCATACACGTGGTTCTCTTCTCTCCAAAGGTCTCTTTAATTTTCCTGTAGGCAATATCTATCTTACCCCTAGTGAGATAAGCTTCTACATCCTTACATTTGTCCTCTAGCCATCCCTGTTTAGCCATTTTGCACTTCCTGTCGATCTCATTTTTGAGACGTTTGTATTCCTTTTTGCCTGCTTCATTTACTGCATTTTTATATTTTCTCCTTTCATCAATTAAATTCAATATTTCTTCTGTTACCCAAGGATTTCTAGCAGCCCTCGTCTTTGTACCTACTTTATCCTCTGCTGTCTTCACTACTACATCCCTCAGAGCTAGCCAGTAAGAAGTAGTACAATTCAAGTTTTAGGTATCGATTATTGACTTTTTAGCTATCTTTGGTGCCTTGCACATGAGCTAGGACCTTAAGATTCTGCATGAACGGAGGATTAGCAGCGGAGTTGCACGGGAGAATGTGAAAAGTGTTCATATGTAGTAAAAACCTGAGAAATCCGTCCGTTTTGGTCATTTGTTATCGAATCAACTTAAAGCTAGATCGTCACATTGGCCGCTCTTCTCTCTGAAACGGTTGTACTTATCGTCTGCAAAGCTATGTCGCGTGCTGCGGTATGCTGAGACACTATGAGCACCATAGTAGAACACAGATGAAGCTTCTAAGTTGATGTAATTTCCAGTAAGAAGTAGTACAATTCAAGTTTTAGGTATTCAATATTGAATTTTTAGCTGGCTTTGGTGCCTTGGACATGAGCTAGGACCTTAAGATTCTGCATGAAAGGAGGACCGGCAGCCGATTTGCACGGGAGAATGTGAAAAGTGTTCATATGTAGTAAAAACCTGAGATATCCGTCCGTTTTCGTTATTTGTTATCGAATCGACTTAAAGCCAGATCGTCACATTGGCCGCTCTTCTCTCTGAAACGGTTGTACTTATCGATTGCAAAGCTATGTCGCGTGCTGCGGTATGCGGAGACACTAAAAGCACCATAGTAGAACACAGATGAAGCTTCTAAGTTGATGTAATAGCCAGTAAGAAGTAGTACAATTCAAGTTTTAGGTATCGATTATTGACTTTTTAGCTGGCTTTGGTGCCTTGGACATGAGCTAGGACCTTAAGATTCTGCATGAAATGAGGACTAGCAGCCGAGTTGCACGGGAGAATGTGAAAAGTGTTCATACGTAGTAAAAACCTGAGAAATCCGTCCGTTTTCGTCATTAGTTATCGAATCGACTTCAAGCCAGATCGTCACATTGGCCGCTCTTCTCTCTGAAAAAGTTGTACTTATCGTCTTCAAAGCTATGTCGCGTGCTGCGGTATGCGGACACACTAAAAGCACCATAGTAGAACACAGATGAAGCTTCTAAGTTGATGTAATAGCCAGTAAGAAGTAGTACAATTAAAGTTTTAGGTATCGGTTATTGACTTTTTACCCTTCTTTGGTGCCTTGGACATGAGCTAGGAAATTAAGATATTGCATGAAGGAGGACTAGCAGCCGAGTTGCACGGGAGAATGTGAAAAGTGTTCATATGTAGTAAAAACCTGAGACATCCGTCCGTTTTCGTCATTTGTTATCGAATAAACTTAAAGCCAGATCGTCACATTGGCCGCTCTTCTCTCTGAAACGGTTGTACTTATCGTCTGCAAAGCTATGTGGCGTTCTGCGGTATGCGGAGACAGTAAAAGCACCATAGTAGAACACAGATGATGCTTCTAAGTTGATGTAATAGCCAGTAAGATATAGTACAATTCAAGTTTTAGGTATCGATTATTGACTTTTTAGCTGGCTTTGGTGCCTTGGACATGAGCTAGGACCTTAAGATTCTGCATGAAAGGAGGACTGGCAGCCGATTTGCACGGGAGAATGTGAAAAGTGTTCATATGTATTAAAAACCTGAGAAATCCGTCCGTTCTCGTCATTTGTTATCGAATCGACTTAAAGCCAGATCGTCACATTGGCCGCTCTTCTCTCTGAAACGGTTGTACTTATCGTGTGCAAAGCTATGTCGCGTGCTGCGGCATGCTGAGACACTAAAAGCACCATAGCAGAACACAGATGAAGCTTCTAAGTTGATGTAATAGCCAGTAAGAAGTAGTACAATTCAAGTTTTAGGTATTGAATATTGACTTTTTAGCTGGCTTTGGTGCCTTGGACTTGAGCTAGGACCTTAAGATTCTGCATGAAAGGAGGACTAGCAGCCGAGTTGCACAGGAGAATGTGAAAAGTGTTCATATGTAGTAAAAACCTGAGAAATCCGTCCGTTTTCGTCATTTGTTATCGAATCGACTTAAAGCCAGATCGTCACATTGGCCGCTCTTCTCTCTGAAACAGTTGTACTTATCGTCTGCAAAGCTATGTCGCGTGCTGCGGTATGCGGAGACACTAAAAGCACCATAGTAGAACACAGATGAAGCTTCTAAGTTGATGTAATAGCCAGTAAGAAGTAGTACAATTCAAATTTTAGGTATTCAATATTGAATTTTTAGCTGGCTTTGGTGCCTTGGACATGAGCTAGGACCTTAAGATTCTGCATGAAAGGAGGACTAGCAGCCCTGTTGCACGGGAGAATGTGAAAAGTGTTCATATGTAGTAAAAACCCGAGAAATCGGTCCGTTTTCGTCATTTGTTATCGGATCGACTTAAAGCCAGATCGTCACATTGGCCGCTCTTCTCTCTGAAACGGTTGTACTTATCGTCTGCAAAGCTATGTCGCGTGCTGCGGTCTGCTGAGACACTATGAGCATCATAGTAGAACACATATGAAGCTTCTAAGTTGATGTAATTTCCAGTAAGAAGTAGTACAATTCAAGTTTTAGGTATCGGTTATTGACTTTTTACCCTTCTTTGGTGCCTTGGACATCAGCTAGGAAATTAAGATTTTGCATGAAGGAGGACTAGCAGCCGAGTTGCACGGGAGAATGTGAATAGTGTTCATATGTAGTAAAAACCTGAGACATCCGTCCGTTTTCGTCATTTGTTATCGAATCGACTTAAAGCCAGATCGTCACATTGACCGCTCTTCTCTCTGAAACGGTTGTACTTATCGTTTGCAAAGCTATGTGGCGTTCTGCGGTATGCGGAGACAGTAAAAGCACCATAGTAGAACACAGATGATGCTTCTAAGTTGATGTAATAGCCAGTAAGATATAGAACAATTCAAGTTTTAGGTATCGATTATTGACTTTTTAGCTGGCTTTGGTGCCTTGGACATGAGCTAGGACCTTAAGATTCTGCATGAAAGGAGGACTGGCAGCCGATTTGCACGGGAGAATGTGAAAAGTGTTCATATGTAGTAAAAACCTGAGATATCCGTCCGTTTTCGTTATTTGTTATCGAATCGACTTAAAGCCAGATCGTCACATTGGCCGCTCTTCTCTCTGAAACGGTTGTACTTATCGATTGCAAAGCTATGTCGCGTGCTGCGGTATGCGGAGACACTAAAAGCACCATAGTAGAACACAGATGAAGCTTCTAAGTTGATGTAATAGCCAGTAAGAAGTAGTACAATTCAAGTTTTAGGTATCGATTATTGACTTTTTAGCTGGCTTTGGTGCCTTGGACATGAGCTAGGACCTTAAGATTCTGCATGAAATGAGGACTAGCAGCCGAGTTGCACGGGAGAATGTGAAAAGTGTTCATACGTAGTAAAAACCTGAGAAATCCGTCCGTTTTCGTCATTAGTTATCGAATCGACTTCAAGCCAGATCGTCACATTGGCCGCTCTTCTCTCTGAAAAAGTTGTACTTATCGTCTGCAAAGCTATGTCGCGTGCTGCGGTATGCGGACACACTAAAAGCACCATAGTAGAACACAGATGAAGCTTCTAAGTTGATGTAATAGCCAGTAAGAAGTAGTACAATTCAAGTTTTAGGTATCGGTTATTGACTTTTTACCCTTCTTTGGTGCCTTGGACATGAGCTAGGAAATTAAGATATTGCATGAAGGAGGACTAGCAGCCGAGTTGCACGGGAGAATGTGAAAAGTGTTCATATGTAGTAAAAACCTGAGACATCCGTCCGTTTTCGTCATTTGTTATCGAATCAACTTAAAGCCAGATCGTCACATTGGCCGCTCTTCTCTCTGAAACGGTTGTACTTATCGTCTGCAAAGCTTTGTGGCGTTCTGCGGTATGCGGACACACTAAAAGCACCATAGTAGAACACAGATGAAGCTTCTAAGTTGATGTAATAGCCAGTAAGAAGTAGTACAATTAAAGTTTTAGGTATCGGTTATTGACTTTTTACCCTTCTTTGGTGCTTTGGACATGAGCTAGGAAATTAAGATTTTGCATGAAGGAGGACTAGCAGCCGAGTTGCACGGGAGAATGTGAAAAGTGTTCATATGTAGTAAAAACCTGAGCAATCCGTCCGTTTTCGTCATTTGTTATCGAATCGACTTAAAGCCAGATCGTCACATTGGCCGCTCTTCTCTCTGAAACGGTTGTACTTATCGTCTGCAAAGCTATGTCGCGTGCTGCGGCATGCTGAGACACTAAAAGCACCATAGCAGAACACAGATGAAGCTTCTAAGTTGATGTAATAGCCAGTAAGAAGTAGTACAATTCAAGTTTTAGGTATTGAATATTGACTTTTTAGCTGGCTTTGGTGCCTTGGACTTGAGCTAGGACCTTAAGATTCTGCATGAAAGGAGGACTAGCAGCCGAGTTGCACAGGAGAATGTGAAAAGTGTTCATATGTAGTAAAAACCTGAGAAATCCGTCCGTTTTCGTCATTTGTTATCGAACCGACTTAAAGCCAGATCGTCACATTGGCCGCTCTTCTCTCTGAAACGGTTGTACTTATTGTCTGCAAAGCTATGTCGCGTGCTGCTGTATGTGGAGACACTAAAAGCACCATAGTAAAACACAGATGAAGCTTCTAAGTTGATGTAATAGCCAGTAAGAAGTAGTACAATTCAAGTTTTAGGTATCGTTTATTGACTTTTTAGCTGGCTTTGGTGCCTTGGACATGAGCTAGGACCTTTAGATTCTGCATGAAAGGAGGACTAGCAGCCGAGTTGCACGGGAGAATGTGAAAAGTGTTCATATTTAGTAAAAACCTGAGAAATCCGTCCGTTTTCGTCATTTGTTATCGAATCGACTTAAAGCCAGATCGTCACATTGGCCGCTCTTCTCTCCGAAACACTTGTACTTATCGTCTGCAAAGCTATGTCGCGTGCTACGGTATGCTGATACACTAAAAGCACCATAGTAGAACACAGATGAAGCTTCTATGTTGATGTAATAGCCAGGAAGAAGTAGTACAATTCAAGTTTTAGGTATCGATTATTGACGTTTTAGCTGGCTTTGGTGCCTTGGACATGAGCTAGGACCTTAAGAATCTGCATGAAAGGAGGACTAGCAGCCGAGTTGCACAGGAAAATGTGAAAAGTGTTCAAATGTAGTAAAAACCTGAGAAATCCGTCCGTTTTCGTCATTTGTTATCGAATCGACTTAAAGTCATATCGGCACATTGGCCGCTCTTCTCTCTGAAACGGTTTAACTTATCGTCTGCAAAGCTATGTCGCGTGCTGCAGTATGCGGAGACACTAAAAGCACCATAGTAGAACACAGATGAAGCTTCTAAGTTGATGTAATACAAAGGAAGAAGTAGTACAATTCAAGTTTTAGGTATCGATTATTGACTTTTTAGCTGGCTTTAGTGACTTGGACATGAGCTAGGGCCTTAACATTCTGCATGAAAGGAGGACTAGCAGCCCTGTTGCACGGGAGAATGTGAAAAGTGTTCATATGTAGTAAAAACCTGAGAAATCGGTCCGTTTTCGTCATTTGTTATCGAATCGACTTAAAGCCAGATCGTCACATTGGCCGCTCTTGTCTCCGAAACACTTGTACTTATCGTCTGCAAAGCTATGTCGCGTGCTACGGTATGCTGATACACTAAAAGCACCATAGTAGAACACAGATGAAGCTTCTATGTTGATGTAATAGCCAGGAAGAAGTAGTACAATTCAAGTTTTAGGTATCGATTATTGACCTTTTAGCTGGCTTTGGTGCCTTGGACATGAGCTAGGACCTTAACATTCTGCATGAAAGGAGGACTAGCAACCGATTTGCACGAGAGAGTGTGAAAAGTCTTCACATGTAGTAAAAACCCGAGAAATCCGTCCGTATTCGTCATTTGTTATCGAATCGACTTAAAGCCAGATCGTCACATTGGCCGCTCTTCTCTCTGAAACGGTTGTACTTATCGACTGCAAAACTATGTCGCATGCTGCGGTATGCGGAGACACTAAAAGCACCATAGTAGAACACAGATGAAGCTTCTAAGTTGATGTAATAGCCAGTAAGACGTAGTACAATTAAAGTTTTACGTATTCAATATTGAATTTTTAGCTGGCTTTGGTGCCTTGGACATGAGCTAGGACCTTAAGATTCTGCATGAAAGGAGGACTAGCATCCGAGTTGCACGGGAGAATGTGAAAAGTGTTCAAATGTAGTAAAAACCTGAGAAATCCGTCCGTTTTCGTCATTTGTTATCGAATCGACTTAAAGCCTGATCGTCACATTGGCCGCTCTTCTCTCTGAAACGGTTGTACTTATCGTCTGCAAAGCTATGTCGCGTGCTGCGGTATGCTGAGACACTAAAATCACCATAGTAGAACACAGATGAAGCTTCTAAGTTGATGTAATAGCCAGTAAGAAGTAGTACAATTCAAGTTTTAGGTATCGGTTATTGACTTTTTACCCTTCTTTGGTGCCTTGGACATCAGCTAGGAAATTAAGATTTTGCATGAAAGGAGGACTAGCAGCCGAGTTGCACGGGAGAATGTGAATAGTGTTCATATGTAGTAAAAACCTGAGAAATCCGTCCGTTTTCGTCATTTGTTATCGAATCAACTTAAAGCTAGATCGTCACATTGGCCGCTCTTCTCTCTGAAACGGTTGTACTTATCGTCTGCAAAGCTATGTCGCGTGCTGCGGTATGCTGAGACACTATGAGCACCATAGTAGAACACAGATGAAGCTTCTAAGTTGATGTAATTTTCAGTAAGAAGTAGTACAATTCAAGTTTTAGGTATTCAATATTGAATTTTTAGCTGTCTTTGGTGCCTTGGACATGAGCTAGGACGTTAAGATTCTGCATGAAAGGAGGACTAGCAGCCCTGTTGCACGGGAGAATGTGAAAAGTGTTCATATGTAGTAAAAACCTGAGAAATCCGTCCGTTTTGGTCATTTGTTATCGAATCAACTTAAAGCTAGATCGTCACATTGGCCGCTCTTCTCTCTGAAACGGTTGTACTTATCGTCTGCAAAGCTATGTCGCGTGCTGCGGTATGCTGAGACACTATGAGCACCATAGTAGAACACAGATGAAGCTTCTAAGTTGATGTAATTTCCAGTAAGAAGTAGTACAATTCAAGTTTTAGGTATTCAATATTGAATTTTTAGCTGGCTTTGGTGCCTTGGACATGACCTAGGACCTTCAGATTCTGCATGAAAGGAGGACTAGCAGCCCTGTTGCACGGGAGAATGTGAAAAGTGTTCATATGTAGTAAAAACCTGAGAAATCCGTCCGTTTTCGTCATTTGTTATCGAATCGACTTAAAGCCAGATCGTCACATTGGCCGCTCTTCTCTCTGAAACGGTTGTACTTATCGTCTGCAAAGCTATGTCGCGTACTGCGGTATGCGGAGACACTAAAATCACCATAGTAGAACACAGATGAAGCTTCTAAGTTGATGTAATAGCCAGTAAGAAGTAGTACAATTCAAGATTTAGGTATCGATTATTGACTTTATAGCTGACTTTGGTGCCTTGGACATGAGCTAGGACCTTAACATTCTGCATGAAAGGACGACTAGCAGCCGATTTGCACGGGAGAATGTGAAAAGTCTTAACATGTAGTAAAAACCCGAGAAATCCGTCCGTTTTCGTCATTTGTTATCGAATCGACTTAAAGCCAGATCGTCACATTTGCCGCTCTTCTCTCTGAAACGGTTGTACTTATCGATTGCAAAGCTATGTCGCGTGCTGCGGTATGCGGAGACACTAAAAGCACCATAGTAGAACACAGATGAAGCTTCTAAGTTGATGTAATAGCCAGTAAGAAGTAGTACAATTCAAATTTTAGGTATTCAATATTGAATTTTTAGCTGGCTTTGGTGCCTTGGACATGAGCTAGGACCTTAAGATTCTGCATGAAAGGAGGACTAGCAGCCCTGCTGCACGGGAGAATGTGAAAAGTGTTCATATGTAGTAAAAACCTGAGAAATCGGTCCGTTTTCGTCATTTGTTATCGGATCGACTTAAAGCCAGATCGTCACATTGGCCGCTCTTCTCTCTGAAACGGTTGTACTTATCGTCTGCAAAGCTATTTCGCGTGCTGCGGTATGCTGAGACACTATGAGCATCATAGTAGAACACATATGAAGCTTCTAAGTTGATGTAATTTCCAGTAAGAAGTAGTACAATTCAAGTTTTAGGTATCGGTTATTGACTTTTTACCCTTCTTTGGTGCCTTGGACATCAGCTAGGAAATTAAGATTTTGCATGAAGGAGGACTATCAGCCGAGTTGCACGGGAGAATGTGAATAGTGATGTAATAGCCAGTAAGAAGTAGTACAATTCAAGTTTTAGGTATCGATTATTGACTTTATAGCTGGCTTTGGTGCCTTGCACATGAGCTAGGACCTTAACATTCTGCATGAAAGGAGGACTAGCAGCCGATTTGCACGGGAGAATGTGAAAAGTCTTAACATGTAGTAAAAACCCGAGAAATCCGTCCGTTTTCGTCATTTGTTATCGAATCGACTTAAAGCCAGATCGTCACATTTGCCGCTCTTCTCTCTGAAACGGTTGTACTTATCGATTGCAAAGCTATGTCGCGTGCTGCGGTATGCGGAGACACTAAAAGCACCATAGTAGAACACAGATGAAGCTTCTAAGTTGATGTAATAGCCAGTAAGAAGTAGTACAATTCAAATTTTAGGTATTCAATATTGAATTTTTAGCTGGCTTTGGTGCCTTGGACATGAGCTAGGACCTTAAGATTCTGCATGAAAGGAGGACTAGCAGCCCTGTTGCACGGGAGAATGTGAAAAGTGTTCATATGTAGTAAAAACCTGAGAAATCCGTCCGTTCTCGTCATTTGCTATCGAATCGACTTAAAGCCAGATCGTCACATTGGCCGCTCTTCTCTCTGAAACGGTTGTACTTATCGTGTGCAAAGCTATGTCGCGTGCTGCGGTATGCGGAGACACTAAAAGCACCATAGTAGAACACAGATGAAGCTTCTAAGTTGATGTAATAGCCAGTAAGTTGTTGTTGTTGTTGTCTTCAGTCCTGAGACTGGTTTGATGCAGCTCTCCATGCTACTCTATCCTGTGCAAGCTGCTTCATCTCCCAGTACCTACTGCAACCTACATCCTTCTGAATCTGCTTAGTTTACTCATCTCTTGGTCTCCCTCTACGATTTTTACCCTCCACGCTGCCCTCCAATGCTAAATTTGTGATCCCTTGATGCCTCAAAACATGTCCTACCAACCGATCCCTTCTTCTAGTCAAGTTGTGCCACAAACTTCTCTTCTCCCCAATCCTATTCAATACCTCCTCATTAGTTACGTGATCTATCCACCTTATCTTCAGTATTCTTCTGTTGCACCACATTTCGAAAGCTTCTATTCTCTTCTTGTCCAAACTAGTTATCGTCCATGTTTCACTTCCATACATGGCTACACTCCAAACAAATACTTTCAGAAACGACTTCCTGATACATAAATCTATATTCGATGTTAACAAATTTCTCTTCTTCAGAAACGCTTTCCTTGCCATTGCCAGTCTACATTTTATATCCTCTCTACTTAGACCATCATCAGTTATTTTACTTCCTAAATAGCAAAACTCCTTTACTACTTTAAGTGTCTCATTTCCTAATCTAATTCCCTCAGCATCACCCGATTTAATTTGACTACATTCCATTATCCTCGTTTTGCTTTTGTTAATGTTCATCTTATATCCTTCGTTCAAGACACTGTCCATTCCGTTCAACTGCTGTTCCAAGTCCTTTGCCGTCTCTGACAGAATTACAATGTCATCGGCGAACCTCAAAGTTTTTACTTCGTCTCCATGAATTTTAATACCTATCCCGAATTTTTCTTTTGTTTCCTTTACTGCTTGCTCAATATACAGATTGAATAACATCGGGGAGAGGCTACAACCCTGTCTCACTCCTTTCCCAACCACTGCTTCCCTTTCATGCCCCTCGACTCTTATGACTGCCATCTGGTTTCTGTACAAATTATAAATAGCCTTTCGCTCCCTGTATTTTACCCCTGCCACCTTTATAATTTGAAAAAGAGTATTCCAGTCAACATTGTCAAAAGCTTTCTCTAAGTCTACAAATGCTAGAAACGTAGGTTTGCCTTTTCTTAATCTTTCTTCTAAGATAAGTCGTAAGGTCAGTATTGCCTCACGTGTTCCAACATTTCTACGGAATCCAAACTGATCTTCCCCGAGGTCTGCATCTATCAGTTTTTCCATTCGTCTGTAAAGAATTCGCGTTAGTATTTTGCAGCCGTGGCTTATTAAACTGATAGTTCGGTAATTTTCACATCTGTCAGCACCTGCTTTCTTTGGGATTGGAATTATTATATTCTTCTTGAAGTCTGAGGGTATTTCGCCTGTCTCATACATCTTGCTCACCAGCTGGTAGAGTTTTGTCATTACTGGCTCTCCCAAGGCCGTCAGTAGTTCTAATGGAATGTTGTCTACTCCGGGGGCCTTGTTTCGAATCAGGTCTTTCAGTGCTCTGTCAAACTCTTCACGCAGTATCGTATCTCCCATTTCGTCTTCATCTACATCCTCTTCTATTTCCATAATATTGTCCTCAAGTACATCGCTCTTGTATAAACCTTCTATATACTCCTTCCACCTTTCTGCCTTCCCTTCTTTGCTTAGAACTGGGCTGCCATCTGAGCTCTTGATATTCATACACGTGGTTCTCTTCTCTCCAAAGGTCTCTTTAATTTTCCTGTAGGCAATATCTATCTTACCCCTAGTGAGATAAGCTTCTACATCCTTACATTTGTCCTCTAGCCATCCCTGTTTAGCCATTTTGCACTTCCTGTCGATCTCATTTTTGAGACGTTTGTATTCCTTTTTGCCTGCTTCATTTACTGCATTTTTATATTTTCTCCTTTCATCAATTAAATTCAATATTTCTTCTGTTACCCAAGGATTTCTAGCAGCCCTCGTCTTTGTACCTACTTTATCCTCTGCTGTCTTCACTACTACATCCCTCAGAGCTAGCCAGTAAGAAGTAGTACAATTCAAGTTTTAGGTATTGATTATTGACTTTTTAGCTATCTTTGGTGCCTTGCACATGAGCTAGGACCTTAAGATTCTGCATGAACGGAGGATTAGCAGCGGAGTTGCACGGGAGAATGTGAAAAGTGTTCATATGTAGTAAAAACCTGAGAAATCCGTCCGTTTTGGTCATTTGTTATCGAATCAACTTAAAGCTAGATCGTCACATTGGCCGCTCTTCTCTCTGAAACGGTTGTACTTATCGTCTGCAAAGCTATGTCGCGTGCTGCGGTATGCTGAGACACTATGAGCACCATAGTAGAACACAGATGAAGCTTCTAAGTTGATGTAATTTCCAGTAAGAAGTAGTACAATTCAAGTTTTAGGTATTCAATATTGAATTTTTAGCTGGCTTTGGTGCCTTGGACATGACCTAGGACCTTCAGATTCTGCATGAAAGGAGGACTAGCAGCCCTGTTGCACGGGAGAATGTGAAAAGTGTTCATATGTAGTAAAAACCTGAGAAATCCGTCCGTTTTCGTCATTTGTTATCGAATCGACTTAAAGCCAGATCGTCACATTGGCCGCTCTTCTCTCTGAAACGGTTGTACTTATCGTCTGCAAAGCTATGTCGCGTACTGCGGTATGCGGAGACACTAAAATCACCATAGTAGAACACAGATGAAGCTTCTAAGTTGATGTAATAGCCAGTAAGAAGTAGTACAATTCAAGATTTAGGTATCGATTATTGACTTTATAGCTGACTTTGGTGCCTTGGACATGAGCTAGGACCTTAACATTCTGCATGAAAGGAGGACTAGCAGCCGATTTGCACGGGAGAATGTGAAAAGTCTTAACATGTAGTAAAAACCCGAGAAATCCGTCCGTTTTCGTCATTTGTTATCGAATCGACTTAAAGCCAGATCGTCACATTTGCCGCTCTTCTCTCTGAAACGGTTGTACTTATCGATTGCAAAGCTATGTCGCGTGCTGCGGTATGCGGAGACACTAAAAGCACCATAGTAGAACACAGATGAAGCTTCTAAGTTGATGTAATAGCCAGTAAGAAGTAGTACAATTCAAATTTTAGGTATTCAATATTGAATTTTTAGCTGGCTTTGGTGCCTTGGACATGAGCTAGGACCTTAAGATTCTGCATGAAAGGAGGACTAGCAGCCCTGCTGCACGGGAGAATGTGAAAAGTGTTCATATGTAGTAAAAACCTGAGAAATCGGTCCGTTTTCGTCATTTGTTATCGGATCGACTTAAAGCCAGATCGTCACATTGGCCGCTCTTCTCTCTGAAACGGTTGTACTTATCGTCTGCAAAGCTATTTCGCGTGCTGCGGTATGCTGAGACACTATGAGCATCATAGTAGAACACATATGAAGCTTCTAAGTTGATGTAATTTCCAGTAAGAAGTAGTACAATTCAAGTTTTAGGTATCGGTTATTGACTTTTTACCCTTCTTTGGTGCCTTGGACATCAGCTAGGAAATTAAGATTTTGCATGAAGGAGGACTATCAGCCGAGTTGCACGGGAGAATGTGAATAGTGATGTAATAGCCAGTAAGAAGTAGTACAATTCAAGTTTTAGGTATCGATTATTGACTTTATAGCTGGCTTTGGTGCCTTGCACATGAGCTAGGACCTTAACATTCTGCATGAAAGGAGGACTAGCAGCCGATTTGCACGGGAGAATGTGAAAAGTCTTAACATGTAGTAAAAACCCGAGAAATCCGTCCGTTTTCGTCATTTGTTATCGAATCGACTTAAAGCCAGATCGTCACATTTGCCGCTCTTCTCTCTGAAACGGTTGTACTTATCGATTGCAAAGCTATGTCGCGTGCTGCGGTATGCGGAGACACTAAAAGCACCATAGTAGAACACAGATGAAGCTTCTAAGTTGATGTAATAGCCAGTAAGAAGTAGTACAATTCAAATTTTAGGTATTCAATATTGAATTTTTAGCTGGCTTTGGTGCCTTGGACATGAGCTAGGACCTTAAGATTCTGCATGAAAGGAGGACTAGCAGCCCTGTTGCACGGGAGAATGTGAAAAGTGTTCATATGTAGTAAAAACCTGAGAAATCCGTCCGTTCTCGTCATTTGCTATCGAATCGACTTAAAGCCAGATCGTCACATTGGCCGCTCTTCTCTCTGAAACGGTTGTACTTATCGTGTGCAAAGCTATGTCGCGTGCTGCGGTATGCGGAGACACTAAAAGCACCATAGTAGAACACAGATGAAGCTTCTAAGTTGATGTAATAGCCAGTAAGTTGTTGTTGTTGTTGTTGTCTTCAGTCCTGAGACTGGTTTGATGCAGCTCTCCATGCTACTCTATCCTGTGCAAGCTGCTTCATCTCCCAGTACCTACTGCAACCTACATCCTTCTGAATCTGCTTAGTTTACTCATCTCTTGGTCTCCCTCTACGATTTTTACCCTCCACGCTGCCCTCCAATGCTAAATTTGTGATCCCTTGATGCCTCAAAACATGTCCTACCAACCGATCCCTTCTTCTAGTCAAGTTGTGCCACAAACTTCTCTTCTCCCCAATCCTATTCAATACCTCCTCATTAGTTACGTGATCTATCCACCTTATCTTCAGTATTCTTCTGTAGCACCACATTTCGAAAGCTTCTATTCTCTTCTTGTCCAAACTAGTTATCGTCCATGTTTCACTTCCATACATGGCTACACTCCAAACAAATACTTTCAGAAACGACTTCCTGATACATAAATCTATATTCGATGTTAACAAATTTCTCTTCTTCAGAAACGCTTTCCTTGCCATTGCCAGTCTACATTTTATATCCTCTCTACTTCGACCATCATCAGTTATTTTACTTCCTAAATAGCAAAACTCCTTTACTACTTTAAGTGTCTCATTTCCTAATCTAATTCCCTCAGCATCACCCGATTTAATTTGACTACATTCCATTATCCTCGTTTTGCTTTTGTTAATGTTCATCTTATATCCTTCGTTCAAGACACTGTCCATTCCGTTCAACTGCTGTTCCAAGTCCTTTGCCGTCTCTGACAGAATTACAATGTCATCGGCGAACCTCAAAGTTTTTACTTCGTCTCCATGAATTTTAATACCTATCCCGAATTTTTCTTTTGTTTCCTTTACTGCTTGCTCAATATACAGATTGAATAACATCGGGGAGAGGCTACAACCCTGTCTCACTCCTTTCCCAACCACTGCTTCCCTTTCATGCCCCTCGACTCTTATGACTGCCATCTGGTTTCTGTACAAATTATAAATAGCCTTTCGCTCCCTGTATTTTACCCCTGCCACCTTTATAATTTGAAAAAGAGTATTCCAGTCAACATTGTCAAAAGCTTTCTCTAAGTCTACAAATGCTAGAAACGTAGGTTTGCCTTTTCTTAATCTTTCTTCTAAGATAAGTCGTAAGGTCAGTATTGCCTCACGTGTTCCAACATTTCTACGGAATCCAAACTGATCTTCCCCGAGGTCTGCATCTATCAGTTTTTCCATTCGTCTGTAAAGAATTCGCGTTAGTATTTTGCAGCCGTGGCTTATTAAACTGATAGTTCGGTAATTTTCACATCTGTCAGCACCTGCTTTCTTTGGGATTGGAATTATTATATTCTTCTTGAAGTCTGAGGGTATTTCGCCTGTCTCATACATCTTGCTCACCAGCTGGTAGAGTTTTGTCATTACTGGCTCTCCCAAGGCCGTCAGTAGTTCTAATGGAATGTTGTCTACTCCGGGGGCCTTGTTTCGACTCAGGTCTTTCAGTGCTCTGTCAAACTCTTCACGCAGTATCGTATCTCCCATTTCGTCTTCATCTACATCCTCTTCTATTTCCATAATATTGTCCTCAAGTACATCGCTCTTGTATAAACCTTCTATATACTCCTTCCACCTTTCTGCCTTCCCTTCTTTGCTTAGAACTGGGCTGCCATCTGAGCTCTTGATATTCATACACGTGGTTCTCTTCTCTCCAAAGGTCTCTTTAATTTTCCTGTAGGCAATATCTAGTGAGATAAGCTTCTACATCCTTACATTTGTCCTCTAGCCATCCCTGTTTAGCCATTTTGCACTTCCTGTCGATCTCATTTTTGAGACGTTTGTATTCCTTTTTGCCTGCTTCATTTACTGCATTTTTATATTTTCTCCTTTCATCAATTAAATTCAATATTTCTTCTGTTACCCAAGGATTTCTAGCAGCCCTCGTCTTTGTACCTACTTTATCCTCTGCTGTCTTCACTACTACATCCCTCAGAGCTAGCCAGTAAGAAGTAGTACAATTCAAGTTTTAGGTATCGATTATTGACTTTTTAGCTATCTTTGGTGCCTTGCACATGAGCTAGGACCTTAAGATTCTGCATGAACGGAGGATTAGCAGCGGAGTTGCACGGGAGAATGTGAAAAGTGTTCATATGTAGTAAAAACCTGAGAAATCCGTCCGTTTTGGTCATTTGTTATCGAATCAACTTAAAGCTAGATCGTCACATTGGCCGCTCTTCTCTCTGAAACGGTTGTACTTATCGTCTGCAAAGCTATGTCGCGTGCTGCGGTATGCTGAGACACTATGAGCACCATAGTAGAACACAGATGAAGCTTCTAAGTTGATGTAATTTCCAGTAAGAAGTAGTACAATTCAAGTTTTAGGTATTCAATATTGAATTTTTAGCTGGCTTTGGTGCCTTGGACATGACCTAGGACCTTCAGATTCTGCATGAAAGGAGGACTAGCAGCCCTGTTGCACGGGAGAATGTGAAAGGTGTTCATATGTAGTAAAAACCTGAGAAATCCGTCCGTTTTCGTCATTTGTTATCGAATCGACTTAAAGCCAGATCGTCACATTGGCCGCTCTTCTCTCTGAAACGGTTGTACTTATCGTCTGCAAAGCTATGTCGCGTACTGCGGTATGCGGAGACACTAAAATCACCATAGTAGAACACAGATGAAGCTTCTAAGTTGATGTAATAGCCAGTAAGAAGTAGTACAATTCAAGATTTAGGTATCGATTATTGACTTTATAGCTGACTTTGGTGCCTTGGACATGAGCTAGGACCTTAACATTCTGCATGAAAGGAGGACTAGCAGCCGATTTGCACGGGAGAATGTGAAAAGTCTTAACATGTAGTAAAAACCCGAGAAATCCGTCCGTTTTCGTCATTTGTTATCGAATCGACTTAAAGCCAGATCGTCACATTTGCCGCTCTTCTCTCTGAAACGGTTGTACTTATCGATTGCAAAGCTATGTCGCGTGCTGCGGTATGCGGAGACACTAAAAGCACCATAGTAGAACACAGATGAAGCTTCTAAGTTGATGTAATAGCCAGTAAGAAGTAGTACAATTCAAATTTTAGGTATTCAATATTGAATTTTTAGCTGGCTTTGGTGCCTTGGACATGAGCTAGGACCTTAAGATTCTGCATGAAAGGAGGACTAGCAGCCCTGCTGCACGGGAGAATGTGAAAAGTGTTCATATGTAGTAAAAACCTGAGAAATCGGTCCGTTTTCGTCATTTGTTATCGGATCGACTTAAAGCCAGATCGTCACATTGGCCGCTCTTCTCTCTGAAACGGTTGTACTTATCGTCTGCAAAGCTATTTCGCGTGCTGCGGTATGCTGAGACACTATGAGCATCATAGTAAAACACATATGAAGCTTCTAAGTTGATGTAATTTCCAGTAAGAAGTAGTACAATTCAAGTTTTAGGTATCGGTTATTGACTTTTTACCCTTCTTTGGTGCCTTGGACATCAGCTAGGAAATTAAGATTTTGCATGAAGGAGGACTATCAGCCGAGTTGCACGGGAGAATGTGAATAGTGATGTAATAGCCAGTAAGAAGTAGTACAATTCAAGTTTTAGGTATCGATTATTGACTTTATAGCTGGCTTTGGTGCCTTGCACATGAGCTAGGACCTTAACATTCTGCATGAAAGGAGGACTAGCAGCCGATTTGAACGGGAGAATGTGAAAAGTCTTAACATGTAGTAAAAACCCGAGAAATCCGTCCGTTTTCGTCATTTGTTATCGAATCGACTTAAAGCCAGATCGTCACATTTGCCGCTCTTCTCTCTGAAACGGTTGTACTTATCGATTGCAAAGCTATGTCGCGTGCTGCGGTATGCGGAGACACTAAAAGCACCATAGTAGAACACAGATGAAGCATCTAAGTTGATGTAATAGCCAGTAAGAAGTAGTACAATTCAAATTTTAGGTATTCAATATTGAATTTTTAGCTGGCTTTGGTGCCTTGGACATGAGCTAGGACCTTAAGATTCTGCATGAAAGGAGGACTAGCAGCCCTGTTGCACGGGAGAATGTGAAAAGTGTTCATATGTAGTAAAAACCTGAGAAATCCGTCCGTTCTCGTCATTTGCTATCGAATCGACTTAAAGCCAGATCGTCACATTGGCCGCTCTTCTCTCTGAAACGGTTGTACTTATCGTGTGCAAAGCTATGTCGCGTGCTGCGGTATGCGGAGACACTAAAAGCACCATAGTAGAACACAGATGAAGCTTCTAAGATGATGTAATAGCCAGTAAGTTGTTGTTGTTGTTGTCTTCAGTCCTGAGACTGGTTTGATGCAGCTCTCCATGCTACTCTATCCTGTGCAAGCTGCTTCATCTCCCAGTACCTACTGCAACCTACATCCTTCTGAATCTGCTTAGTTTACTCATCTCTTGGTCTCCCTCTACGATTTTTACCCTCCACGCTGCCCTCCAATGCTAAATTTGTGATCCCTTGATGCCTCAAAACATGTCCTACCAACCGATCCCTTCTTCTAGTCAAGTTGTGCCACAAACTTCTCTTCTCCCCAATCCTATTCAATACCTCCTCATTAGTTACGTGATCTATCCACCTTATCTTCAGTATTCTTCTGTAGCACCACATTTCGAAAGCTTCTATTCTCTTCTTGTCCAAACTAGTTATCGTCCATGTTTCACTTCCATACATGGCTACACTCCAAACAAATACTTTCAGAAACGACTTCCTGATACATAAATCTATATTCGATGTTAACAAATTTCTCTTCTTCAGAAACGCTTTCCTTGCCATTGCCAGTCTACATTTTATATCCTCTCTACTTCGACCATCATCAGTTATTTTACTTCCTAAATAGCAAAACTCCTTTACTACTTTAAGTGTCTCATTTCCTAATCTAATTCCCTCAGCATCACCCGATTTAATTTGACTACATTCCATTATCCTCGTTTTGCTTTTGTTAATGTTCATCTTATATCCTTCGTTCAAGACACTGTCCATTCCGTTCAACTGCTGTTCCAAGTCCTTTGCCGTCTCTGACAGAATTACAATGTCATCGGCGAACCTCAAAGTTTTTACTTCGTCTCCATGAATTTTAATACCTATCCCGAATTTTTCTTTTGTTTCCTTTACTGCTTGCTCAATATACAGATTGAATAACATCGGGGAGAGGCTACAACCCTGTCTCACTCCTTTCCCAACCACTGCTTCCCTTTCATGCCCCTCGACTCTTATGACTGCCATCTGGTTTCTGTACAAATTATAAATAGCCTTTCGCTCCCTGTATTTTACCCCTGCCACCTTTATAATTTGAAAAAGAGTATTCCAGTCAACATTGTCAAAAGCTTTCTCTAAGTCTACAAATGCTAGAAACGTAGGTTTGCCTTTTCTTAATCTTTCTTCTAAGATAAGTCGTAAGGTCAGTATTGCCTCACGTGTTCCAACATTTCTACGGAATCCAAACTGATCTTCCCCGAGGTCTGCATCTATCAGTTTTTCCATTCGTCTGTAAAGAATTCGCGTTAGTATTTTGCAGCCGTGGCTTATTAAACTGATAGTTCGGTAATTTTCACATCTGTCAGCACCTGCTTTCTTTGGGATTGGAATTATTATATTCTTCTTGAAGTCTGAGGGTATTTCGCCTGTCTCATACATCTTGCTCACCAGCTGGTAGAGTTTTGTCATTACTGGCTCTCCCAAGGCCGTCAGTAGTTCTAATGGAATGTTGTCTACTCCGGGGGCCTTGTTTCGACTCAGGTCTTTCAGTGCTCTGTCAAACTCTTCACGCAGTATCGTATCTCCCATTTCGTCTTCATCTACATCCTCTTCTATTTCCATAATAATGTCCTCAAGTACATCGCTCTTGTATAAACCTTCTATATACTCCTTCCACCTTTCTGCCTTCCCTTCTTTGCTTAGAACTGGGCTGCCATCTGAGCTCTTGATATTCATACACGTGGTTCTCTTCTCTCCAAAGGTCTCTTTAATTTTCCTGTAGGCAATATCTAGTGAGATAAGCTTCTACATCCTTACATTTGTCCTCTAGCCATCCCTGTTTAGCCATTTTGCACTTCCTGTCGATCTCATTTTTGAGACGTTTGTATTCCTTTTTGCCTGCTTCATTTACTGCATTTTTATATTTTCTCCTTTCATCAATTAAATTCAATATTTCTTCTGTTACCCAAGGATTTCTAGCAGCCCTCGTCTTTGTACCTACAAGTACATCGCTCTTGTATAAACCTTCTATATACTCCTTCCACCTTTCTGCCTTCCCTTCTTTGCTTAGAACTGGGCTGCCATCTGAGCTCTTGATATTCATACACGTGGTTCTCTTCTCTCCAAAGGTCTCTTTAATTTTCCTGTAGGCAATATCTATCTTACCCCTAGTGAGATAAGCTTCTACATCCTTACATTTGTCCTCTAGCCATCCCTGTTTAGCCATTTTGCACTTCCTGTCGATCTCATTTTTGAGACGTTTGTATTCCTTTTTGCCTGCTTCATTTACTGCATTTTTATATTTTCTCCTTTCATCAATTAAATTCAATATTTCTTCTGTTACCCAAGGATTTCTAGAAGCCCTCGTCTTTGTACCTACTTTATCCTCTGCTGTCTTCACTACTACATCCCTCAGAGCTAGCCAGTAAGAAGTAGTACAATTCAAGTTTTAGGTATCGATTATTGACTTTTTAGCTTTCTTTGGTGCCTTGCACATGAGCTAGGACCTTAAGATTCTGCATGAACGGAGGATTAGCAGCGGAGTTGCACGGGAGAATGTGAAAAGTGTTCATATGTAGTAAAAACCTGAGAAATCCGTCCGTTTTGGTCATTTGTTATCGAATCAACTTAAAGCTAGATCGTCACATTGGCCGCTCTTCTCTCTGAAACGGTTGTACTTATCGTCTGCAAAGCTATGTCGCGTGCTGCGGTATGCTGAGACACTATGAGCACCATAGTAGAACACAGATGAAGCTTCTAAGTTGATGTAATTTCCAGTAAGAAGTAGTACAATTCAAGTTTTAGGTATTCAATATTGAATTTTTAGCTGGCTTTGGTGCCTTGGACATGACCTAGGACCTTCAGATTCTGCATGAAAGGAGGACTAGCAGCCCTGTTGCACGGGAGAATGTGAAAAGTGTTCATATGTAGTAAAAACCTGAGAAATCCGTCCGTTTTCGTCATTTGTTATCGAATCGACTTAAAGCCAGATCGTCACATTGGCCGCTCTTCTCTCTGAAACGGTTGTACTTATCGTCTGCAAAGCTATGTCGCGTACTGCGGTATGCGGAGACACTAAAATCACCATAGTAGAACACAGATGAAGCTTCTAAGTTGATGTAATAGCCAGTAAGAAGTAGTACAATTCAAGATTTAGGTATCGATTATTGACTTTATAGCTGACTTTGGTGCCTTGGACATGAGCTAGGACCTTAACATTCTGCATGAAAGGAGGACTAGCAGCCGATTTGCACGGGAGAATGTGAAAAGTCTTAACATGTAGTAAAAACCCGAGAAATCCGTCCGTTTTCGTCATTTGTTATCGAATCGACTTAAAGCCAGATCGTCACATTTGCCGCTCTTCTCTCTGAAACGGTTGTACTTATCGATTGCAAAGCTATGTCGCGTGCTGCGGTATGCGGAGACACTAAAAGCACCATAGTAGAACACAGATGAAGCTTCTAAGTTGATGTAATAGCCAGTAAGAAGTAGTACAATTCAAATTTTAGGTATTCAATATTGAATTTTTAGCTGGCTTTGGTGCCTTGGACATGAGCTAGGACCTTAAGATTCTGCATGAAAGGAGGACTAGCAGCCCTGCTGCACGGGAGAATGTGAAAAGTGTTCATATGTAGTAAAAACCTGAGAAATCGGTCAGTTTTCGTCATTTGTTATCGGATCGACTTAAAGCCAGATCGTCACATTGGCCGCTCTTCTCTCTGAAACGGTTGTACTTATCGTCTGCAAAGCTATTTCGCGTGCTGCGGTATGCTGAGACACTATGAGCATCATAGTAGAACACATATGAAGCTTCTAAGTTGATGTAATTTCCAGTAAGAAGTAGTACAATTCAAGTTTTAGGTATCGGGTATTGACTTTTTACCCTTCTTTGGTGCCTTGGACATCAGCTAGGAAATTAAGATTTTGCATGAAGGAGGACTATCAGCCGAGTTGCACGGGAGAATGTGAATAGTGATGTAATAGCCAGTAAGAAGTAGTACAATTCAAGTTTTAGGTATCGATTATTGACTTTATAGCTGGCTTTGGTGCCTTGCACATGAGCTAGGACCTTAACATTCTGCATGAAAGGAGGACTAGCAGCCGATTTGCACGGGAGAATGTGAAAAGTCTTAACATGTAGTAAAAACCCGAGAAATCCGTCCGTTTTCGTCATTTGTTATCGAATCGACTTAAAGCCAGATCGTCACATTTGCCGCTCTTCTCTCTGAAACGGTTGTACTTATCGATTGCAAAGCTATGTCGCGTGCTGCGGTATGCGGAGACACTAAAAGCACCATAGTAGAACACAGATGAAGCTTCTAAGTTGATGTAATAGCCAGTAAGAAGTAGTACAATTCAAATTTTAGGTATTCAATATTGAATTTTTAGCTGGCTTTGGTGCCTTGGACATGAGCTAGGACCTTAAGATTCTGCATGAAAGGAGGACTAGCAGCCCTGTTGCACGGGAGAATGTGAAAAGTGTTCATATGTAGTAAAAACCTGAGAAATCCGTCCGTTCTCGTCATTTGCTATCGAATCGACTTAAAGCCAGATCGTCACATTGGCCGCTCTTCTCTCTGAAACGGTTGTACTTATCGTGTGCAAAGCTATGTCGCGTGCTGCGGTATGCGGAGACACTAAAAGCACCATAGTAGAACACAGATGAAGCTTCTAAGTTGATGTAATAGCCAGTAAGTTGTTGTTGTTGTTGTCTTCAGTCCTGAGACTGGTTTGATGCAGCTCTCCATGCTACTCTATCCTGTGCAAGCTGCTTCATCTCCCAGTACCTACTGCAACCTACATCCTTCTGAATCTGCTTAGTTTACTCATCTCTTGGTCTCCCTCTACGATTTTTACCCTCCACGCTGCCCTCCAATGCTAAATTTGTGATCCCTTGATGCCTCAAAACATGTCCTACCAACCGATCCCTTCTTCTAGTCAAGTTGTGCCACAAACTTCTCTTCTCCCCAATCCTATTCAATACCTCCTCATTAGTTACGTGATCTATCCACCTTATCTTCAGTATTCTTCTGTAGCACCACATTTCGAAAGCTTCTATTCTCTTCTTGTCCAAACTAGTTATCGTCCATGTTTCACTTCCATACATGGCTACACTCCAAACAAATACTTTCAGAAACGACTTCCTGATACATAAATCTATATTCGATGTTAACAAATTTCTCTTCTTCAGAAACGCTTTCCTTGCCATTGCCAGTCTACATTTTATATCCTCTCTACTTCGACCATCATCAGTTATTTTACTTCCTAAATAGCAAAACTCCTTTACTACTTTAAGTGTCTCATTTCCTAATCTAATTCCCTCAGCATCACCCGATTTAATTTGACTACATTCCATTATCCTCGTTTTGCTTTTGTTAATGTTCATCTTATATCCTTCGTTCAAGACACTGTCCATTCCGTTCAACTGCTGTTCCAAGTCCTTTGCCGTCTCTGACAGAATTACAATGTCATCGGCGAACCTCAAAGTTTTTACTTCGTCTCCATGAATTTTAATACCTATCCCGAATTTTTCTTTTGTTTCCTTTACTGCTTGCTCAATATACAGATTGAATAACATCGGGGAGAGGCTACAACCCTGTCTCACTCCTTTCCCAACCACTGCTTCCCTTTCATGCCCCTCGACTCTTATGACTGCCATCTGGTTTCTGTACAAATTATAAATAGCCTTTCGCTCCCTGTATTTTACCCCTGCCACCTTTATAATTTGAAAAAGAGTATTCCAGTCAACATTGTCAAAAGCTTTCTCTAAGTCTACAAATGCTAGAAACGTAGGTTTGCCTTTTCTTAATCTTTCTTCTAAGATAAGTCGTAAGGTCAGTATTGCCTCACGTGTTCCAACATTTCTACGGAATCCAAACTGATCTTCCCCGAGGTCTGCATCTATCAGTTTTTCCATTCGTCTGTAAAGAATTCGCGTTAGTATTTTGCAGCCGTGGCTTATTAAACTGATAGTTCGGTAATTTTCACATCTGTCAGCACCTGCTTTCTTTGGGATTGGAATTATTATATTCTTCTTGAAGTCTGAGGGTATTTCGCCTGTCTCATACATCTTGCTCACCAGCTGGTAGAGTTTTGTCATTACTGGCTCTCCCAAGGCCGTCAGTAGTTCTAATGGAATGTTGTCTACTCCGGGGGCCTTGTTTCGACTCAGGTCTTTCAGTGCTCTGTCAAACTCTTCACGCAGTATCGTATCTCCCATTTCGTCTTCATCTACATCCTCTTCTATTTCCATAATATTGTCCTCAAGTACATCGCTCTTGTATAAACCTTCTATATACTCCTTCCACCTTTCTGCCTTCCCTTCTTTGCTTAGAACTGGGCTGCCATCTGAGCTCTTGATATTCATACACGTGGTTCTCTTCTCTCCAAAGGTCTCTTTAATTTTCCTGTAGGCAATATCTAGTGAGATAAGCTTCTACATCCTTACATTTGTCCTCTAGCCATCCCTGTTTAGCCATTTTGCACTTCCTGTCGATCTCATTTTTGAGACGTTTGTATTCCTTTTTGCCTGCTTCATTTACTGCATTTTTATATTTTCTCCTTTCATCAATTAAATTCAATATTTCTTCTGTTACCCAAGGATTTCTAGCAGCCCTCGTCTTTGTACCTACTTTATCCTCTGCTGTCTTCACTACTACATCCCTCAGAGCTAGCCAGTAAGAAGTAGTACAATTCAAGTTTTAGGTATCGATTATTGACTTTTTAGCTATCTTTGGTGCCTTGCACATGAGCTAGGACCTTAAGATTCTGCATGAACGGAGGATTAGCAGCGGAGTTGCACGGGAGAATGTGAAAAGTGTTCATATGTAGTAAAAACCTGAGAAATCCGTCCGTTTTGGTCATTTGTTATCGAATCAACTTAAAGCTAGATCGTCACATTGGCCGCTCTTCTCTCTGAAACGGTTGTACTTATCGTCTGCAAAGCTATGTCGCGTGCTGCGGTATGCTGAGACACTATGAGCACCATAGTAGAACACAGATGAAGCTTCTAAGTTGATGTAATTTCCAGTAAGAAGTAGTACAATTCAAGTTTTAGGTATTCAATATTGAATTTTTAGCTGGCTTTGGTGCCTTGGACATGAGCTAGGACCTTAAGATTCTGCATGAAAGGAGGACCGGCAGCCGATTTGCACGGGAGAATGTGAAAAGTGTTCATATGTAGTAAAAACCTGAGATATCCGTCCGTTTTCGTTATTTGTTATCGAATCGACTTAAAGCCAGATCGTCACATTGGCCGCTCTTCTCTCTGAAACGGTTGTACTTATCGATTGCAAAGCTATGTCGCGTGCTGCGGTATGCGGAGACACTAAAAGCACCATAGTAGAACACAGATGAAGCTTCTAAGTTGATGTAATAGCCAGTAAGAAGTAGTACAATTCAAGTTTTAGGTATCGATTATTGACTTTTTAGCTGGCTTTGGTGCCTTGGACATGAGCTAGGACCTTAAGATTCTGCATGAAATGAGGACTAGCAGCCGAGTTGCACGGGAGAATGTGAAAAGTGTTCATACGTAGTAAAAACCTGAGAAATCCGTCCGTTTTCGTCATTAGTTATCGAATCGACTTCAAGCCAGATCGTCACATTGGCCGCTCTTCTCTCTGAAAAAGTTGTACTTATCGTCTTCAAAGCTATGTCGCGTGCTGCGGTATGCGGACACACTAAAAGCACCATAGTAGAACACAGATGAAGCTTCTAAGTTGATGTAATAGCCAGTAAGAAGTAGTACAATTCAAGTTTTAGGTATCGGTTATTGACTTTTTACCCTTCTTTGGTGCCTTGGACATGAGCTAGGAAATTAAGATATTGCATGAAGGAGGACTAGCAGCCGAGTTGCACGGGAGAATGTGAAAAGTGTTCATATGTAGTAAAAACCTGAGACATCCGTCCGTTTTCGTCATTTGTTATCGAATAAACTTAAAGCCAGATCGTCACATTGGCCGCTCTTCTCTCTGAAACGGTTGTACTTATCGTCTGCAAAGCTATGTGGCGTTCTGCGGTATGCGGAGACAGTAAAAGCACCATAGTAGAACACAGATGATGCTTCTAAGTTGATGTAATAGCCAGTAAGATATAGTACAATTCAAGTTTTAGGTATCGATTATTGACTTTTTAGCTGGCTTTGGTGCCTTGGACATGAGCTAGGACCTTAAGATTCTGCATGAAAGGAGGACTGGCAGCCGATTTGCACGGGAGAATGTGAAAAGTGTTCATATGTATTAAAAACCTGAGAAATCCGTCCGTTCTCGTCATTTGTTATCGAATCGACTTAAAGCCAGATCGTCACATTGGCCGCTCTTCTCTCTGAAACGGTTGTACTTATCGTGTGCAAAGCTATGTCGCGTGCTGCGGCATGCTGAGACACTAAAAGCACCATAGCAGAACACAGATGAAGCTTCTAAGTTGATGTAATAGCCAGTAAGAAGTAGTACAATTCAAGTTTTAGGTATTGAATATTGACTTTTTAGCTGGCTTTGGTGCCTTGGACTTGAGCTAGGACCTTAAGATTCTGCATGAAAGGAGGACTAGCAGCCGAGTTGCACAGGAGAATGTGAAAAGTGTTCATATGTAGTAAAAACCTGAGAAATCCGTCCGTTTTCGTCATTTGTTATCGAATCGACTTAAAGCCAGATCGTCACATTGGCCGCTCTTCTCTCTGAAACAGTTGTACTTATCGTCTGCAAAGCTATGTCGCGTGCTGCGGTATGCGGAGACACTAAAAGCACCATAGTAGAACACAGATGAAGCTTCTAAGTTGATGTAATAGCCAGTAAGAAGTAGTACAATTCAAATTTTAGGTATTCAATATTGAATTTTTAGCTGGCTTTGGTGCCTTGGACATGAGCTAGGACCTTAAGATTCTGCATGAAAGGAGGACTAGCAGCCCTGTTGCACGGGAGAATGTGAAAAGTGTTCATATGTAGTAAAAACCCGAGAAATCGGTCCGTTTTCGTCATTTGTTATCGGATCGACTTAAAGCCAGATCGTCACATTGGCCGCTCTTCTCTCTGAAACGGTTGTACTTATCGTCTGCAAAGCTATGTCGCGTGCTGCGGTCTGCTGAGACACTATGAGCATCATAGTAGAACACATATGAAGCTTCTAAGTTGATGTAATTTCCAGTAAGAAGTAGTACAATTCAAGTTTTAGGTATCGGTTATTGACTTTTTACCCTTCTTTGGTGCCTTGGACATCAGCTAGGAAATTAAGATTTTGCATGAAGGAGGACTAGCAGCCGAGTTGCACGGGAGAATGTGAATAGTGTTCATATGTAGTAAAAACCTGAGACATCCGTCCGTTTTCGTCATTTGTTATCGAATCGACTTAAAGCCAGATCGTCACATTGACCGCTCTTCTCTCTGAAACGGTTGTACTTATCGTTTGCAAAGCTATGTGGCGTTCTGCGGTATGCGGAGACAGTAAAAGCACCATAGTAGAACACAGATGATGCTTCTAAGTTGATGTAATAGCCAGTAAGATATAGAACAATTCAAGTTTTAGGTATCGATTATTGACTTTTTAGCTGGCTTTGGTGCCTTGGACATGAGCTAGGACCTTAAGATTCTGCATGAAAGGAGGACTGGCAGCCGATTTGCACGGGAGAATGTGAAAAGTGTTCATATGTAGTAAAAACCTGAGATATCCGTCCGTTTTCGTTATTTGTTATCGAATCGACTTAAAGCCAGATCGTCACATTGGCCGCTCTTCTCTCTGAAACGGTTGTACTTATCGATTGCAAAGCTATGTCGCGTGCTGCGGTATGCGGAGACACTAAAAGCACCATAGTAGAACACAGATGAAGCTTCTAAGTTGATGTAATAGCCAGTAAGAAGTAGTACAATTCAAGTTTTAGGTATCGATTATTGACTTTTTAGCTGGCTTTGGTGCCTTGGACATGAGCTAGGACCTTAAGATTCTGCATGAAATGAGGACTAGCAGCCGAGTTGCACGGGAGAATGTGAAAAGTGTTCATACGTAGTAAAAACCTGAGAAATCCGTCCGTTTTCGTCATTAGTTATCGAATCGACTTCAAGCCAGATCGTCACATTGGCCGCTCTTCTCTCTGAAAAAGTTGTACTTATCGTCTGCAAAGCTATGTCGCGTGCTGCGGTATGCGGACACACTAAAAGCACCATAGTAGAACACAGATGAAGCTTCTAAGTTGATGTAATAGCCAGTAAGAAGTAGTACAATTCAAGTTTTAGGTATCGGTTATTGACTTTTTACCCTTCTTTGGTGCCTTGGACATGAGCTAGGAAATTAAGATATTGCATGAAGGAGGACTAGCAGCCGAGTTGCACGGGAGAATGTGAAAAGTGTTCATATGTAGTAAAAACCTGAGACATCCGTCCGTTTTCGTCATTTGTTATCGAATCAACTTAAAGCCAGATCGTCACATTGGCCGCTCTTCTCTCTGAAACGGTTGTACTTATCGTCTGCAAAGCTTTGTGGCGTTCTGCGGTATGCGGACACACTAAAAGCACCATAGTAGAACACAGATGAAGCTTCTAAGTTGATGTAATAGCCAGTAAGAAGTAGTACAATTAAAGTTTTAGGTATCGGTTATTGACTTTTTACCCTTCTTTGGTGCTTTGGACATGAGCTAGGAAATTAAGATTTTGCATGAAGGAGGACTAGCAGCCGAGTTGCACGGGAGAATGTGAAAAGTGACCATATGTAGTAAAAACCTGAGCAATCCGTCCGTTTTCGTCATTTGTTATCGAATCGACTTAAAGCCAGATCGTCACATTGGCCGCTCTTCTCTCTGAAACGGTTGTACTTATCGTCTGCAAAGCTATGTCGCGTGCTGCGGCATGCTGAGACACTAAAAGCACCATAGCAGAACACAGATGAAGCTTCTAAGTTGATGTAATAGCCAGTAAGAAGTAGTACAATTCAAGTTTTAGGTATTGAATATTGACTTTTTAGCTGGCTTTGGTGCCTTGGACTTGAGCTAGGACCTTAAGATTCTGCATGAAAGGAGGACTAGCAGCCGAGTTGCACAGGAGAATGTGAAAAGTGTTCATATGTAGTAAAAACCTGAGAAATCCGTCCGTTTTCGTCATTTGTTATCGAACCGACTTAAAGCCAGATCGTCACATTGGCCGCTCTTCTCTCTGAAACGGTTGTACTTATTGTCTGCAAAGCTATGTCGCGTGCTGCTGTATGTGGAGACACTAAAAGCACCATAGTAAAACACAGATGAAGCTTCTAAGTTGATGTAATAGCCAGTAAGAAGTAGTACAATTCAAGTTTTAGGTATCGTTTATTGACTTTTTAGCTGGCTTTGGTGCCTTGGACATGAGCTAGGACCTTTAGATTCTGCATGAAAGGAGGACTAGCAGCCGAGTTGCACGGGAGAATGTGAAAAGTGTTCATATTTAGTAAAAACCTGAGAAATCCGTCCGTTTTCGTCATTTGTTATCGAATCGACTTAAAGCCAGATCGTCACATTGGCCGCTCTTCTCTCCGAAACACTTGTACTTATCGTCTGCAAAGCTATGTCGCGTGCTACGGTATGCTGATACACTAAAAGCACCATAGTAGAACACAGATGAAGCTTCTATGTTGATGTAATAGCCAGGAAGAAGTAGTACAATTCAAGTTTTAGGTATCGATTATTGACGTTTTAGCTGGCTTTGGTGCCTTGGACATGAGCTAGGACCTTAAGAATCTGCATGAAAGGAGGACTAGCAGCCGAGTTGCACAGGAAAATGTGAAAAGTGTTCAAATGTAGTAAAAACCTGAGAAATCCGTCCGTTTTCGTCATTTGTTATCGAATCGACTTAAAGTCATATCGGCACATTGGCCGCTCTTCTCTCTGAAACGGTTTAACTTATCGTCTGCAAAGCTATGTCGCGTGCTGCAGTATGCGGAGACACTAAAAGCACCATAGTAGAACACAGATGAAGCTTCTAAGTTGATGTAATACAAAGGAAGAAGTAGTACAATTCAAGTTTTAGGTATCGATTATTGACTTTTTAGCTGGCTTTAGTGACTTGGACATGAGCTAGGGCCTTAACATTCTGCATGAAAGGAGGACTAGCAGCCCTGTTGCACGGGAGAATGTGAAAAGTGTTCATATGTAGTAAAAACCTGAGAAATCGGTCCGTTTTCGTCATTTGTTATCGAATCGACTTAAAGCCAGATCGTCACATTGGCCGCTCTTGTCTCCGAAACACTTGTACTTATCGTCTGCAAAGCTATGTCGCGTGCTACGGTATGCTGATACACTAAAAGCACCATAGTAGAACACAGATGAAGCTTCTATGTTGATGTAATAGCCAGGAAGAAGTAGTACAATTCAAGTTTTAGGTATCGATTATTGACCTTTTAGCTGGCTTTGGTGCCTTGGACATGAGCTAGGACCTTAACATTCTGCATGAAAGGAGGACTAGCAACCGATTTGCACGAGAGAGTGTGAAAAGTCTTCACATGTAGTAAAAACCCGAGAAATCCGTCCGTATTCGTCATTTGTTATCGAATCGACTTAAAGCCAGATCGTCACATTGGCCGCTCTTCTCTCTGAAACGGTTGTACTTATCGACTGCAAAACTATGTCGCATGCTGCGGTATGCGGAGACACTAAAAGCACCATAGTAGAACACAGATGAAGCTTCTAAGTTGATGTAATAGCCAGTAAGACGTAGTACAATTAAAGTTTTACGTATTCAATATTGAATTTTTAGCTGGCTTTGGTGCCTTGGACATGAGCTAGGACCTTAAGATTCTGCATGAAAGGAGGACTAGCATCCGAGTTGCACGGGAGAATGTGAAAAGTGTTCAAATGTAGTAAAAACCTGAGAAATCCGTCCGTTTTCGTCATTTGTTATCGAATCGACTTAAAGCCTGATCGTCACATTGGCCGCTCTTCTCTCTGAAACGGTTGTACTTATCGTCTGCAAAGCTATGTCGCGTGCTGCGGTATGCTGAGACACTAAAATCACCATAGTAGAACACAGATGAAGCTTCTAAGTTGATGTAATAGCCAGTAAGAAGTAGTACAATTCAAGTTTTAGGTATCGGTTATTGACTTTTTACCCTTCTTTGGTGCCTTGGACATCAGCTAGGAAATTAAGATTTTGCATGAAAGGAGGACTAGCAGCCGAGTTGCACGGGAGAATGTGAATAGTGTTCATATGTAGTAAAAACCTGAGACATCCGTCCGTTTTCGTCATTTGTTATCGAATCGACTTAAAGCCAGATCGTCACACTGACCGCTCTTCTCTCTGAAACGCTCGTACTTATCGTCTGCAAAGCTATGTCGCGTGCTGCGGTATGCGGAGACACTAAAAGCACTATAGCAGAACACAGATGAAGCTTCTAAGTTGATGTAATACAAAGGAAGAAGTAGTACAATTCAAGTTTTAGGTATCGATTATTGACTTTTTAGCTGGCTTTAGTGACTTGGACATGAGCTAGGGCCTTAACATTCTGCATGAAAGGAGGACTAGCAGCCCTGTTGCACGGGAGAATGTGAAAAGTGTTCATATGTAGTAAAAACCTGAGAAATCGGTCCGTTTTCGTCATTTGTTATCGAATCGACTTAAAGCCAGATCGTCACATTGGCCGCTCTTGTCTCCGGAACACTTGTACTTATCGTCTGCAAAGCTATGTCGCGTGCTACGGTATGCTGATACACTAAAAGCACCATAGTAGAACACAGATGAAGCTTCTATGTTGATGTAATAGCCAGGAAGAAGTAGTACAATTCAAGTTTTAGGTATCGATTATTGACCTTTTAGCTGGCTTTGGTGCCTTGGACATGAGCTAGGAACTTAACATTCTGCATGAAAATAGGAATAGCAGCCGATTTGCACGGGAGAATGTGAAAAGTCTTTACATGTAGTAAAAACCCGAGAAATCCGTCCGTATTCGTCATTTGTTATCGAATCGACTTAAAGCCAGATCGTCACATTGGCCGCTCTTCTCTCTGAAACGGTTGTACTTATCGACTGCAAACCTATGTCGCATGCTGCGGTATGCGGAGACACTAAAAGCACCATAGTAGAACACAGATGAAGCTTCTAAGTTGATGTAATAGCCAGTAAGAAGTAGTACAATTCAAGTTTTAGGTATTGAATATTGAATTTTTAGCTGGCTTTGGTGCCTTGGACATGAGCTAGGACCTTAATATTCTGCATGAAAGGAGGACTAGCATCCGAGTTGCACGGGAGAATGAGAAAAGTGTTCAAATGTAGTAAAAACCTGAGAAATCCGTCGGTTTGCGTCATTTGTTATCGAATCGACTTAAAGCCTGATCGTCACATTGGCCGCTCTTCTCTCTGAAACGGTTGTACTTATCGTCTGCAAAGCTATGTCACATGCTGCGGTATGCGGAGACACTAAAATCACCATAGTAGAACACAGATGAAGCTTCTAAGTTGATGTAATAGTCAGTAAGAAGTAGTACAATTCAAGTTTTAGGTATCGATTATTGACTTTTTAGCTATCTTTGGTGCCTTGCACATGAGCTAGGACCTTAAGAATCTGCATGAACGGAGGATTAGCAGCGGAGTTGCACGGGAGAATGTGAAAAGTGTTCATATGTAGTAAAAACCTGAGAAATCCGTCCGTTTTCGTCATTTGTTATCGAATCAACTTAAAGCTAGATCGTCACATTGGCCGCTCTTCTCTCTGAAACGGTTGTACTTATCGTCTGCAAAGCTATGTCGCGTGCTGCGGTATGCTGAGACACTATGAGCACCATAGTAGAACACAGATGAAGCTTCTAAGTTGATGTAATTTTCAGTAAGAAGTAGTACAATTCAAGTTTTAGGTATTCAATATTGAATTTTTAGCTGTCTTTGGTGCCTTGGACATGAGCTAGGACGTTAAGATTCTGCATGAAAGGAGGACTAGCAGCCCTGTTGCACGGGAGAATGTGAAAAGTGTTCATATGTAGTAAAAACCTGAGAAATCCGTCCGTTTTCGTCATTTGTTATCGAATCGACGTAAAGCCAGATCGTCACATTGGCCGCTCTTCTCTCTGAAACGGTTGTACTTATCGTCTGCAAAGCTATGTCGCGTGCTGCGGTATGCTGAGACACCAAAATCACCATAGTAGAACACAGATGAAGCTTCTAAGTTGATGTAATAGCCAGTAAGAAGTAGTACAATTCAAGTTTTAGCTATCGATTATTGAAGTTTTAGCTGGCTTTGGTGCCTTGGACATGAGCTGGGACCTTAACATTCTGCATGAAAGGAGGACTAGCAGCCGATTTGCACGGGAGAATGTGAAAAGTCATAACATGTAGTAAAAACCCGAGAAATCCGTCCGTTTTCGTCATTTGTTATCGAATCGACTTAAAGCCAGATCGTCACATTGGCCGCTCTTCTCTCTGAAACGGTTGTACTTATCGACTGCAAAGCTATGTCGCGTGCTGCGGTATGCGGAGACACTAAAAGCACCATAGTAGAACACAGATGAAGCTTCTAAGTTGATGTAATAGCCAGTAAGAAGTAGTACAATTCAAGTTTTAGGTATTGAATATTGAATTTTTAGCTGGCTTTGGTGCCTTGGACATGAGCTAGGACCTTAATATTCTGCATGAAAGGAGGACTAGCATCCGAGTTGCACGGGAGAATGAGAAAAGTGTTCAAATGTAGTAAAAACCTGAGAAATCCGTCCGTTTTCGTCATTTGTTATCGAATCGACTTAAAGCTAGATCGTCACATTGGCCGCTCTTCTCTCTGAAACGGTTGTACTTATCGTCTGCAAAGCTATGTCGCGTGCTGCGGTATGCTGAGACACTATGAGCACCATAGTAGAACACAGATGAAGCTTCTAAGTTGATGTAATTTCCAGTAAGAAGTAGTACAATTCAAGTTTTAGGTATTCAATATTGAATTTTTAGCTGGCTTTGGTGCTTTGGACATGAGCTAGGACCTTAATATTCTGCATGAGAGGAGGACTAGCATCCGAGTTGCACGGGAGAATGCGAAAAGTATTCAAATGTAGTAAAAACCTGAGAAATCCGTCCGTTTTCGTCATTTGTTATCGAATCGACTTAAAGCCAGATCGTCACATTGGCCGCTCTTCTCTCTGAAACGCTTGTACTTATCGTCTGCAAAGCTATGTCGCGTGCTGCGGTATGCTGAGACACTAAAAGCACCATAGTAGAACACAGATGAAGCTTCTAAGTTGATGTAATAGAAAGGAAGAAGTAGTACAATTCAAGTTTTAGGTATCAATTACTGACTTTTTAGCTGACTTTGTTGCCTTGGACATGAGCTAGGACCTTAACATTCTGCATGAAAGGAGGACTAGCAGCCGATTTGCACGGGAGAATGTGAAAAGTCTTAACATGTAGTAAAAACCCGAGAAGTCCGTCCGTTTTCGTCATTTGTTATCGAATCGACTTAAAGCCAGATCGTAACATTGGCCGCACTTCTCTCTGAAACGTTTGTACTTATCGATTGCAAAGCTATGTCGCGTGCTGCGGTATGCGGAGACACTAAAAGCACCATAGTAGAACACAGATGTAGCTTCTAAGTTGATGTAATAGTCAGTAAGAAGTAGTACAATTCAAATTTTAGGTATTCAATATTGAATTTTTAGCTGGCTTTGGTGCCTTGGACATGAGCTAGGACCTTAATATTCTGCATGAAAGGAGGACTAGCAGCCCTGTTGCACGGGAGAATGTGAAAAGTGTTCATATGTAGTAAAAACCTGAGAAATCGGAGCGTTATCGTCATTTGTTATCGAATCTACTTAAAGCCAGATCGTCACATTGGCCGCTCTTCTCTCTGAAACGGTTGTACTTATCGTCTGCAAAGCTATGTCGCGTTCTGCGGTATGCTGAGACACTATGAGCACCATAGTATAACACAGATGAAGCTTCTAAGTTGATGTAATTTCCAGTAAGAAGTAGTACAATTCAAGTTTTAGGTATTCAATATTGAATTTTTAGCTGGCTTTGGTGCTTTGGACATAAGCTAGGGCCTTAATATTCTGCATGAAAGGAGGACTAGCATCGTGTTGCACGGGAGAATGTGAAAAGTGTTCAAATGTAGTAAAAACCTGAGAAATCCGTCCGTTTTCGTCATTTGTTATCGAATCGACTTAAAGCCAGATCGTCACATTGGCCGCTCTTCTCTCTGAAACGGTTGTACTTATCGTCTGCAATGCTATGTCGCGTGCTGCGGTATGCTGAGACACTATGAGCACCATAGTAGGACACAGATGAAGCTTCTAAGTTGATGTAATAGCCAGTAAGAAGTAGTAAAATTCAAGTTTTAGGTATCGATTATTGACTTTTTAGCTGGCTTTGGTGCCTTGGACATGAGCTAGGACCTTAACATTCTGCATGAAAGGAGGACTAGCAGCCGATTTGCACGGGAGAATGTGAAAAGTCTTCACATGTAGTAAAAACCCGAGAAATCCGTACGTATTCGTCATTTGTTATCGAATCGACTTAAAGCCAGATCGTCATATTCGCCGCTCTTCTCTCTGAAACGGTTGTACTTATCGACTGCAAAACTATGTCGCGTGCTGCGGTATGCGGAGACACTAAAAGCACCATAGTAGAACACAGATGAAGCTTCCAAGTTGATGTAATTGCCAGTAAGAAGTAGTACAATTCAAGTTTTAGGTATTGAATATTGAATTTTTAGCTGGCTTTGGTGCCTTGGACATGAGCTAGGACCTTAATATTCTGCATGAAAGGAGGACTAGCAGCCCTGTTGCACGGGAGAATGTGAAAAGTGTTCAAATGTAGTAAAAACCTGAGAAATCCGTTCGTTTTCGTCATTTGTTATCGAATCGACTTAAAGCTGGATCGTCACTTTGGCCGCTCTTCTCTCTGAAACGGTTGTACTTATCGTCTGCAAAGCTATGTCGCGTGCTGCGGTATGCTGAGACACTATGAGCACCATAGTACAACACAGATGAAGCTTCTAAGTTGATGTAATTTCCAGTAAGAAGTAGTACAATTCAAGTTTTAGGTATTCAATATTGAATTTTTAGCTGGCTTTGGTGCTTTGGACATGAGCTAGGACCTTAATATTCTGCATGAATGGAGGACTAGCATCCGAGTTGCACGGGAGAATGTGAAAAGTGTTCAAATGTAGTAAAAACCTGAGAAATCCGTCCGTTTTCGTCATTTGTTATTGAATCGACTTAAAGCCAGATCGTCACATTGGCCGCTCTTCTCTCTGAAACGCTTGTACTTATCGTCTGCAAAGCTATGTCGCGTGCTGCGGTATGCGGAGACACAAAAATCACCATAGTAGAACACAGATGAAGCTTCTAAGTTGATGTAATAGCCAGTAAGAAGTAGTACAATTCAAGTTTTAGGTATCGATTATTGACTTTTTAGCTGGCATTGGTGCTTTGGACATGAGCTAAGACCTTAACATTCTGCATGAAAGGAGGACTAGCAGCCGATTTGCACAGGAGAATGTGAAAAGTCTTCACATGTAGTAAAAACCCGAGAAATCCGTCCGTTTTCGTCATTTGTTATCGAATCGACTTAAAGCCAGATCGTCACATTGGCCGCTCTTCTCTCTGAAACGGTTGTACTTATCCATTGCAAAGCTATGTCGCGTGCTGCGGTATGCGGAGACACTAAAAGCACCATAGTAGAACACAGATGAAGCTTCTAAGTTGATGTAATAGCCAGAAAGAAGTAGTACAATTCAAGTTTTAGGTATTCAATATTGAATTTTTAGCTGGCTTTGGTGACTTGGACATGAGCTAGGACCTTAAGATTCAGCATGAAAGGAGGACTAGCAGCCCTGTTGCACGGGAGAATGTGAAAAATGTTCATATGTAGTAAAAACCTGAGAAATCTGTCCGTTTTCGTCATTTGTTACCGAATCGACTTAAAGCCAGATCGTCACATTGGCCGGTCTTCTCTCTGAAACACTTGTACTTATCGTCTGCAAAGCTATGTCGCGTGCTGTGGTATGCGGAGACACTCAAAGCACCATAGTAGAACACAGATGAAGCTTCTAAGTCGATGTAATAGCCAGTAAGAAGTAGTACAATTCAAGTTTTAGGTATCGATTATTGACTTTTTTGCTGGCTTTGGTGCCTTGGACATGAGCTAGGACATCAACGTTCTGCATGAAAGGAGGACTAGCAGCCGATTTGCACGGGAGAATGTGAAAAGTCTTCACATGTAGTAAAAACCCGAGAAATCCGTCCGTTTTCGTCATTTGTTATCGAATCGACTTAAAGCCAGATCGTCACATTGGCCGCTTTTCTCTCTGAAACGGTGGTACTTATCGTCTGCAAAGCTATGTCGCGTGCTGCGGTATGCTGAGACACTAAAAGCACCATAGTAGAACACAGATCAAGCTTCTAAGTTGATGTAATAGCCAGTAAGAAGTAGTACAATTCAAGTTTTAGGTATTCAATATTGAATTTTTAGCTGGCTTTGGTGCCTTGGACATGAGCTAGGACCTTAAGATTCTGCATGAAAGGAGGATTAGCAGCGGAGTTGCACGGGAGAATATGAAAAGTGTTCAAATGTAGTAAAAATCTGAGGAATCCGTCCGTTTTCGTCATTTGTTATCGAATCGACTTAAAGTCAGATCGTCACATTGGCCGCTCTTATCTCTGATACGCTTGTACTTATCGTCTGCAAAGCTATATCGCGTGCTGCGGTATGCGGAGACACTAAAAGCACCATAGTAGAACACAGATGAAGCTGCTAAGTTGATGTAATAGCCAGTAAGAAGTAGTACAATTCAAGTTTTAGGTATCGATTATTGACTTCTTAGCTGGCTTTGGTGCCTTGGACATGAGCTACGACCTTAAGATTCTGCATGAAAGGAGGTCTAGCAGCCGAGGTGAACGGGAGAATGTGAAAAGTGTTCATATATAGTAAAAACCTGAGAAATCCGTCCGTTTTCGTCATTTGTTATCGAATCGATTTCAAGCCAGATCGTCACATTGGCCGCTCTTCTCTCTGAAAAATTTGTACATATCGTCAGCAAAGCTATGTCGCGTGCTGCGGTATGCGGAAACACTAAAAGCACCATAGTAGAACACAGATGAAGCTTCTAAGTTGATGTAATAGCCAGTAAGAAGTAGTACAGTTCAAGTTTTAGGTATCGATTATTGACCTTTTAGCTGGCTTTGGTGCCTTGGACATGAGCTAGGACCTTAAGATTCTGCATGAAAGGAGGATTAGCAGCGGAGTTGCACGGGAGAATGTGAAAAGTGTTCATATGTAGTAAAAACCTGTGACATCCGTCCGTTTTCGTCATTTGTTATCGAATCGACTTAAAGCCAGATCGTCACATTGGCCGCTCTTCTCTCTGAAACGCTTGTACTTATCGTCTGCAAAGCTATGTCGCGTGCTGCGGTATGCGGAGACAGTAAAAGCACCATAGTAGAACACAGATGAAGCTTCTATGTTGATGTAATAGCCAGTAAGATATAGTACAATTCAAGATTTAGGTATCGATTATTGACTTTTTAGCTGGCTTTGGTGCCTTGGACATGAGCTAGGACCTAAAGATTCTGCATGAAAGGAGGACTATCAGCCGTGTTGCACGGGAGAATGTGAAAAGTGTTCATATGTAGTAAAAACCTGAGAAATCCGTCCGTTTTCGTCATTTGTTATCGAATCGACTTAAAGCCAGATCGTCACATTGGCCGCTCTTCTCTCTGAAACGGTTGTACTTATCGTCTGCAAAGCTATGTCGCGTGCTGCGGTATGCGGAGACACTAAAATCACCATAGTAGAACACAGATGAAGCTTCTAAGTTGATGTAATAGCCAGTAAGAAGTAGTACAATTCAAGTTTTAGGTATCGATTATTGACTTTTTAGCTGGCTTTGGTGCCTTGGACATGAGCTAGGACCTTAACATTCTGCATGAAAGGAGGACTAGCAGCCGATTTGCACGGGAGAATGTGAAAAGTCTTAACATGTAGTAAAAACCCGAGAAATCCGTCCGTTTTCGTCATTTGTTATCGAATCGACTTAAAGCCAGATCGTCAGATTGGCCGCTCTGCTCTCTGAAACGGTGGTACTTATCGTCTGCAAAGCTATGTCGCGTGCTGCGGTATGCGGAGACACTAAAATCAACATAGTAGAACACAGATGAAGCTTCTAAGTTGATGTAATAGCCAGTAAGAAGTAGTACAATTCAAGTTTTAGGTATCGATTATTGACTTTTTAGCTATCTTTGGTGCCTTGGACATGAGCTAGGACCTTAGGATTCTGCATGAACGGAGGATTAGCAGCGCAGTTGCACGGGAGAATGTGAAAGGTGTTCATATGTAGTAAAAACCTGAGACACCCGTCCGTTTTCGTCATTTGTTATCGAATCGACTTAAAGCCAGATCGTCACATTGGCCGCTCTTCTCTCTGAAACGGTGGTACTTATCGTCTGCAAAGCTATGACGCGTGCTGCGGTATGCTGAGACACTAAAAGCACCATAGTAGAACACAGATCAAGCTTCTAAGTTGATGTAATAGCCAGTAAGAAGTAGTACAATTCAAGTTTTAGGTATTGAATATTGAATTTTTAGCTGGCTTTGGTGCCTTGGACATGATCTAGGACCTTAATATTCTGCATGAAAAAAGGACTAGCAGCCGAGTTGCACGGGAGAATGTGAAAAGTGTTCATATGTAGTAAAAACCTGAGAAATCGGTCCGTTTTCGTCTTTTGTTATCGAACCGACTTAAAGCCAGATCGTCACATTGGCCGCTCATCTCTCTGAAACGGTTGTACTTATCGTCTACAAAGCAATCTCGCGTGCTGCGGTGTGCGGAGACACTAAAATCACCGTAGTAGAACACAGATGAGGCTTCTAAGTTGATGCAATATCCCGTAAGAAGTAGTAAAATTAAAGTTTTAGGTATCGATTATTGACTTTTTAGCTGGCTTTGGTGCCTTGGACACGAGCTAGGACCTTAACATTCTGCATGAAAGGAGGACTAGCAGCCGAGTTGCACGGGAGAATGTGAAAAGTGTTCATATGTAGTTATAACCTGAGAAATCCGTCCGTTTTCCTCATTTGTTATCGAATCGACATAAAGCCAGATCGTCACATTAGACGCACTTCTGTCTGAAACGGTTACATTTATCGTCTGCAAAGCTATATCTCGTGCTGCGGTATGCGGAGACACTAAAAGCACCATCGTAGAACACAGATGAAGCTTCTAAGTTGATGTAATAGCCAGTAAGAAGTAGTACAATTCAAGTTTTAGGTATCGATTATTGACTTTTTAGCTGGCTTTGGTGCCTTGGACATGAGCTAGGTCCTTAAGATTCTGCATGAAAGGAGGATTAGCAGCGGAGTTGGACGGGAGAATATGAAAAGTGTTCATATGTGGTAAAAACCTAGACATCCGTCCGTTTTCGTCATTTGATATCGAATCGACTTAAAGCCAGATCGTCACATTGGCCGCTCTTCTCTCTGAAACGGTTGTACTTATCGTCTGCAAAGCTATGTCGCGTGCTGCGGTATGCTGATACACTAAAAGCACCATAGTAGAACACAGATGAAGCTTCTAAGTTGATGTAATAGCCAGTAAGAAGTAGTAAAATTCGAGTTTTAGTTATTGAATATTGAATTTTTTGCTGGATTTTGTGCCTTGGACATGAGCTAGGACCTTAATATTCAGCATGAAAGGAGGACTAGCAGCCGAGTTGCACGGGAGAATGTGAAAAGTGTTCAAATGTAGTAAAAACCTGAGAAATCCGTCCGTTTTCGTCATTTGTTATCGAATCGACTTAAAGCCAGATCGTCACATTGGCCGCTCTTCTCTCTGAAACACTTGTACTTATCGTCTGCAAAGCTATGTCGCGTGCTGCGGTATGCTGAGACACTAAAAGCACCATATTAGAACACAGATCAAGCTTCTAAGTTGATGTAATAGCCAGTAAGAAGTAATACAATTCGAGTTTTAGGTATTGAATATTGGATTTTTAGCTGGATTTTGTGCCTTGGACATTAACCGGGAACTTAAGACTTTGCATGAAGGAGGACTAGCAGCCGAGTTGCACTGGAGAATGTGAAAAGTGTTCATATGTAGTAAAAACCCGAGAAATCCTTCCATTTTCGTCATTTGTTATCGAATCGACTTAAAGCCAGATCGTCACATTGGCCGCTCTTCTCTCTGAAACGGTTGTACTTATCGATTGCAATGCCATGTCGCGTGCTGCGATATGCGGAGACACTAAAAGCACCATAGTAGAACACAGATGAAGCTTCTAAGTTGATGTAATAGCCAGTAAAAAGTAGTACAATTCAAGTTTTAGCTATCGGTTATTGACATATTACCCTTCTTTGGTGCCTTGGACACGAGCTAGGAACTTAAGATTTTGCATGAAGGAGGACTAGCAGCCGAGTTGCACGGGGGAATGTGAAAAGTCTTCAAATGTAGTAAAAACCCGAGAAATCCTACCATTTTCGTCATTTGTTATCGAATCGACATAAAGCCAGATCGTCACATTTTCCGATCTTCTCTCTGAGACGCTTGTACTTTTCGTCTGCAAAGCTATGTCGCGTGCTGCGGTATGCGGAGACACTAAAAGCACCGTAGTAGAACACAGATGAAGCTTCTAAGTTGATGTAATACCGAGTAAGACGTAGTACAATTCAAGTTATAGGTATCGATTATTGATCTTTAGCAGGCTGTGGTGCTTTGGACATGAGCTAGGACCTTAACATTCAGCATGAAAGAAGGACTAGCAGCCGAGTTGCACGGGAGAATGTGAAAAGTGTTCATATGTAGTAAAAACCTGAGAAATCGGTCCGTTTTCGTCATTTGTTATCGAATCGCCTTAAAGCCAGATCGCCACATTGGCCGCTCTTCTCTCTGAAACGGTTGTACTTATCGATTGCAAAGCTATGTCGCGTGCTGTGGTATGCGGAGGCTCTAAAAGCACCATAGTAGAACACAGATGGAGCTTCTAAGTTGATGTAATAGCCAGTAAGAAGTAGTACAATTCAAGTTTTAGGTATCGATTATTGACTTTTTAGCTGGCTTTGGTGCTTTGGACATAAACTAGGACCTTATGATTCTGCATGAAAGGAGGACTAGCAGCCGAGTTGCACGGGAGAATGAGAAAAGTGTTCATATGTAGTAAAAACCTGAGAAATCCGTCCGCTTTCGTCATTTGTTATCGAATCGACTTAAAGCAAGATCGTCACATTGGCCGCTCTTCTCTCTGAAACGGTTGTACTTATCGTCTGCTAAGCTATGTCGCGTGCTGCGGCATGCGGAGACACTAAAAGCACAATAGTAGAACACAGATGAATCTTCTAAGTTGATGTAATACCCAGTAATAAGTAGTACAATTCAAGTTTTAGGTATCGATTATTTACTTTTTAGCTGGCTTTGGTGCCTTGGACATGTGCTAGGACCTCAGGATTCTGCATGAAAGGAGGACTAGCAGCCGAGTTGCACGGGAGAATGTGAAAATTGTTCATATGTAGTAAAAACCTGAGAAATCCGTCCGTTTTCGTCATTTGTTATCGAATCGACTTAAAGCCAGATCGTCACATTGGCCGCTCTGCTCTCGGGAACGGTTGTACTTATCGTCTGCAAAGCTATGTCGCGTGTTGCCGTAGGCGGAAACAGGAAAAGCACCATAGTAGAACACACATGAAGCTTCTAAGTTGATGTAATAGCCAGTAAGAAGTAGTACAATTCAAGTTTTAGGTATCGATTATTGACTTTTTAGCTGGCTTTGGTGCTTTGGACATAAACTAGGACTTTAAGATTCTGCATAAAAGGAGGACTAGCAGCCCAGTTGCACGGGAGAATGTGAAAAGTGTTCATATGTAGTAAAAACCTGAGACATCCGTCCGTTTTCGTCATTTGTTATCGAATCGATTTAAAGCCAGATCGTCACATTGGCCGCTCTTCTCTCTGAAACGGTTGTACTTATCGTCTGCAAAGCTATGTCGCGTGCTGCGGTATGCGGAGACACTAAAAGCACCATAGTAGAACACAGATGAAGCTTCTAAGTTGATGTAATAGCCAGTAAGAAGTATTACAATTCAAGTTTTAGGTATCGATTATTGACTTTTTAGCTAGCTTTGGTGCCTTGGACATGAGCTAGGACCTTACGATTCTGCATGAAAGGAGGACTAGCAGCCGAGTTGCACGAGAGAATGTGAAAAGTGTTCATATGTAATAAAAACCTTAAAAATCCGTCCGTTTTCGTCATTTGTTATCGAATCGACTTAAAGCCAGATCTTCACATTGGCCGCTCTTCTCTCTGAAACGGTTGTACTTATCGTCTGCAAAGCTATGTCGCGTGCTGCGGTATGTGGAGACACTAAAAGCACCATAGTAGAACACAGATGAAGCTTCTAAGTTGATGTAATAGCCAGTAAGAAGTAGTACAATTCAAGATTTAGGTATCGATTATTGACTTTTTAGCTGGCTTTGGTGCCTTGGACATGAGCTAGGACCTTACAATTCTGCATGAAAGGAGGGCTAGCAGCCGAGTTGCACGGGAGAATGTGAAAAGTGTTCATATGTAGTAAAAACCTTAGAAATCCGTCCGTTTTCGTCATTTGTTATCGAATCGACTTAAAGCCAGATCGTCACATTGGCCGCTCTTCTCTCTGAAACGGTTGTACTTATCGTCTCCAAAGCTATGTCGCGTGCTGCGGTATGCTGAGACACTAAAAGCACCATAGTAGAACACAGATCAAGCTTCTAAGTTGATGTAATAGCCAGTAAGAAGTGGTACAATTCAAGTTTTAGGTATTGAATATTGATCTTTAGCTGGCGTTGGTGCCTTGGACAAGAGCTAGGACCTTAAGATTCAGCATGAAAGGAGGACTAGCATCCGAGTTGCACGGGAGAAAGTGTAAAGTGTTCATATGTAGTAAAAACCTGAGAAATCCGTCCATTTTCGTCATTTGTTATCGAATCGACTTAAAGCCAGATCGTCACATTGGCCGCTCTTCTCTCTGAAACGGTTGTACTTATCGTCTGCTAAGCTATGTCGCGTGCTGCGGTATGCGGAGACACTAAAAGCACCATAGTAGAACACAGATGAAGCTTCTAAGTTGATGTAATACCCAGTAAGACGTAGTACAATTCAAGTTTTAGGTATCGATTATTGACTTTATAGCTGGCTTTGGTGCCTTGGACATGACCTAGGACTTTAACATTCTGCATGAAAGGAGGACTAGCAGCCGAGTTGCACGGGAGAATGTAAAAAGTGTTCATATGTAGTAAAAACCTGAGAAATACGTCCGTTTTCGTCATTTGTTATCGAATCGACTTAAAGCCAGATCGTCAGATTGGCCGCTCTCCTCTCTGAATCGGTTGTACTTATCGTCTGCAAAGCTATGTCACGTGCTGCGGGATCTGGAGACACTAAAATCACCACAGTAGAACACAGATGAAGCTTCTAAGTTGATGTAATAACCAGTAAGAAGTAGTCCAATTCAAGTTTTAGGTATCGATTATTGACTTTTTAGCTGGCTTTGGTGCCTTGGACATGAGCTAGGACCTTAACATTCTGTATGAAAGGAGGACTAGCAGCCGAGTTGCACGGGAGAATGTGAAAAGTGTTCATATGTAGTAAAAACCTGAGAAATCCGTCCGTTTTCGTCATTTGTTATCGAATCGACTTAAAGCCAAATCGTCACATTGGACGCTCTTCTCTCTGAAACGGTTGTACTTATCGTCTGCAAAGCTATGTCGCGTGCTGCTGTATGCGGAGACACTAAAAGCACCATAGTAGAACACAGATGAAGCTTCTAAGTTGATGTAATAGCCAGTAAGAAGTAGTACAATTCAAGTTTTAGGTATCGATTATTGAATTTTAGCTGGCTTTGGTGCATTGGACATGAGCTAGGACCTTATGATTCTGCATGAAAGGAGGACTAGCAGCAGAGTTGCACGGGAGAATGAGAAAAGTGTTCATATGTAGTAAAAACCTGACAAATCCGTCCGCTTTCGTCATTTGTTATCGAATCGACTTAAAGCCAGATCGTCACATTGGCCGCTCTTCTCTCTGAAACGGTTGTACTTATCGTCTGCAAAGCTATGTCGCGTTCTGCGATTTGCGGAGACACTAAAAGCACCATAGTAGAACACAGATGAAGCTTCTAAGTTGATGTAATAGCCAGTAAGAAGTAGTACAATTCAAGTTTTAGGTATCGATTATTTACTTTTTAGCTGGCTTTGGTGCCTTGGACATGAGCTAGGACCACAAGATTCTGCATGAAAGGAGGACTAGCAGCCGAGTTGCACGGGAGAATGTGAAAATTGTTCATATGTAGTAAAAACCTGAGAAATCCGTCCGTTTTCGTCATTTGTTATCGAATCGACTTAAAGCCAGATCGTCACATTGGCCGCTCTGCTCTCGGGAACGGTTGTACTTATCGTCTGCAAAGCTATGTCGCGTGTTGCCGTAGGCGGAAACAGGAAAAGCACCATAGTAGAACACACATGAAGCTTCAAAGTTGATGTAATAGCCAGTAAGAAGTAGTACAATTCAAGTTTTAGGTATCGATTATTGACTTTTTAGCTGGCTTTGGTGCTTTGGACATGAACTAGGACTTTAAGATTCTGCATAAAAGGAGGACTAGCAGCCCAGTTGCACGGGAGAATGTGAAAAGTGTTCATATGTAGTAAAAACCTGAGACATCCGTCCGTTTTCGTCATTTGTTATCGAATCGACTTAAAGCCAGATCGTCACATTGGCCGCTCTTCTCTCTGAAACGGTTGTACTTATCGTCTCAAAAGCTATGTCGCGTGCTGCGGTATGCGGAGACACTAAAAGCACCATAGTAGAACACAGATGAAGCTTCTAAGATGATGTAATAGCCAGTAAGAAGTAGTACAATTCAAGTTTTAGGTATCGATTATTGACTTTTTAGCTGGCTTTGGTGCCTTGGACATGAGCTAGGACCTTACGATTCTGCATGAAAGGAGGACTAGCAGCCAAGTTGCACGGGAGAATGTGAAAAGTGTTCATATGTAATAAAAACCTTAAAAATCCGTCCGTTTTCGTCATTTGTTATCGAATCGACTTAAAGCCAGATCGTCACATTGGCCGCCCTTCTCTCTGTAACGGTTGTACTTATCGTCTGCAAAGCTATGTCGCGTGCTGCGGTATGCTGAGACACTAAAAGCACCGTAGTAGAACACAGATGAAGCTTCTAAGTTGATGTAATAGCCAGTAAGAAGTGGTACAATTCAAGTTTTAGGTATTGAATATTGATCTTTAGCTGGCTTTGGTGCCTTGGACAAGAGCTAGGACCTTAAGATTCAGCATGAAAGGAGGACTAGCATCCGAGTTGCACGGGAGAAAGTGTAAAGTGTTCATATGTAGTAAAAACCTGAGAAATCCGTCCTTTTGCGTCATTTGTTATCGAATCGACTTAAAGCCAGATCGTCACATTGGCCGCTCTTCTCTCTGAAACGGTTGTACTTATCGTCTGCTAAGCTATGTCGCGCGCTGCGGTATGCGGAGACACTAAAAGCACCATAGTAGAACACAGATGAAGCTTCTTAGTTGATGTAATACCCAGTAAGACGTAGTACAATTCAAGTTTTAGGTATCGATTATTGACTTTATAGCTGGCTTTGGTGCCTTGGACATGACCTAGGACTTTAACATTCTGCATGAAAGGAGGACTAGCAGCCGAGTTGCACGGGAGAATGTGAAAAGTGTTCATATGTAGTAAAAACCTGAGAAATACGTCCGTTTTCGTCATTTGTTATCGAATCGACTTAAAGCCAGATCGTCAGATTGGCCGCTCTCCTCTCTGAATCGGTTGTACTTATCGTCTGCAAAGCTATGTCACGTGCTGCGGGATCTGGAGACACTAAAATCACCACAGTAGAACACAGATGAAGCTTCTAAGTTGATGTAATAACCAGTAAGAAGTAGTCCAATTCAAGTTTTAGGTATCGATTATTGACTTTTTAGCTGGCTTTGGTGCCTTGGACATGAGCTAGGACCTTAACTTTCTGTATGAAAGGAGGACTAGCAGCCGAGTTGCACGGGAGAATGTGAAAAGTGTTCATATGTAGTAAAAACCTGAGAAATCCGTCCGTTTTCGTCATTTGTTATCGAATCGACTTAAAGCCAAATCGTCACATTGGACGCTCTTCTCTCTGAAACGGTTGTACTTATCGTCTGCAAAGCTATGTCGCGTGCTGCTGTATGCGGAGACACTAAAAGCACCATAGTAGAACACAGATGAAGCTTCTAAGTTGATGTAATAGCCAGTAAGAAGTAGTACAATTCAAGTTTTAGGTATCGATTATTGAATTTTAGCTGGCTTTGGTGCATTGGACATGAGCTAGGACCTTATGATTCTGCATGAAAGGAGGACTAGCAGCCAAATTGCACGGGAGAATGAGAAAAGTGTTCATATGTAGTAAAAACCTGACAAATCCGTCCGCGTTCGTCATTTGTTATCGAATCGACTTAAAGCCAGATCGTCACATTGGCCGCTCTTCTCTCTGATACGGTTGTACTTATCGTCTGCAAAGCTATGTCGCGTTCTGCGATTTGCGGAGACACTAAAAGCACCATAGTAGAACACAGATGAAGCTTCTAAGTTGATGGAATGGCCAGTAAGAAGTAGTACAATTCAAGTTTTAGGTATCGATTATTGCCTTTTTGCTGGCTTTGGTGCCTTGGACATGAGCTAGGACCTTAAGATTCTGCATGAAAGGAGGACTAGCAGCCGAGTTGCACATGAGAATGTGAAAAGTGTTCAAATGTAGTTAAAACTTGAGAAATCCGTCCGTTTTCGTCATTTGTTATCGAATCGACTTATAGCCAGATCGTCACAATGGCCGCCCTTCTCTCTGAAACGCTTGTACTTATCGTCTGCTAAGCTATGTCGCGTGCTGCGGTATGCGGAGACACTAAAAGCACAATAGTAGAACACAGATGAATCTTGTAAGTTGATGTAATACCCAGTAAGAAGTAGTACAATTCAAGTTTTAGGTATCGATTGTTTACTTTTTAGCTGGCTTTGGTGCCTTGGACATGCGCTAGGACCACAAGATTCTGCATGAAAGGAGGACTAGCAGCCGAGTTGCACGGGAGAATGTGAAAATTGTTCATATGTAGTAAAAACCTGAGAAATCCGTCCGTTTTCGTCATTTGTTATCGAATCGACTTAAAGCCAAATCGTCACATTGGCCGCTCTTCTCTCTGAAACGGTTGTACTTATCGTCTGCAAAGCTATGTCGCGTGCTGCTGTATGCGGAGACACTAAAAGCACCATAGTAGAACACAGATGAAGCTTCTAAGTTGATGTAATAGCCAGTAAGAAGTAGTACAATTCAAGTTTTAGGTATCGATTATTGAATTTTAGCTGGCTTTGGTGCATTGTACATGAGCTAGGACCTTATGATTCTGCATGAAAGGAGGACTAGCAGCCAAATTGCACGGGAGAATGAGAAAAGTGTTCATATGTAGTAAAAACCTGACAAATCCGTCCGCGTTCGTCATTTGTTATCGAATCGACTTAAAGCCAGATCGTCACATTGGCCGCTCTTCTCTCTGATACGGTTGTACTTATCGTCTGCAAAGCTATGTCGCGTTCTGCGATTTGCGGAGACACTAAAAGCACCATAGTAGAACACAGATGAAGCTTCTAAGTTGATGGAATGGCCAGTAAGAAGTAGTACAATTCAAGTTTTAGGTATCGATTATTGACTTTTTAGCTGGCTTTGGTGCCTTGGACATGAGCTAGGACCTTAAGATTCTGCATGAAAGGAGGACTAGCAGCCGAGTTGCACATGAGAATGTGAAAAGTGTTCAAATGTAGTTAAAACTTGAGAAATCCGTCCGTTTTCGTCATTTGTTATCGAATCGACTTATAGCCAGATCGTCACAATGGCCGCCCTTCTCTCTGAAACGCTTGTACTTATCGTCTGCTAAGCTATGTCGCGTGCTGCGGTATGCGGAGACACTAAAAGCACAATAGTAGAACACAGATGAATCTTCTAAGTTGATGTAATACCCAGTAAGAAGTAGTACAATTCAAGTTTTAGGTATCGATTATTTACTTTTTAGCTGGCTTTGGTGCCTTGGACATGCGCTAGGACCACAAGATTCTGCATGAAAGGAGGACTAGCAGCCGAGTTGCACGGGAGAATGTGAAAATTGTTCATATGTTCTGCATGAAAGGAGGACTAGCTGCCGCGTTGCACGGGAGAATGTGAAAAGTGTTCATATGTAGTAAAAACCTTAGAAATCCGTCCGTTTTCGTCATTTGTTATCGAATCGACTTAAAGCCAGATCGTCACATTGGCCGTTCTGCTCCCGGAAACGCTTGTACTTATCGTTTGCAAAGCTATGTCGCGTGTTGCCGTAGGCGGAAACAGGAAAAGCATCATAGTAGAACACAGATGAAGCTTCTAAGTTGATGTAATAGCCAGTAAGAAGTAGTCCAATTCAAGTTTTAGGTATCGATTATTGACTTTTTAGCTGGCTTTGGTGCCTTGGACATGAGCTAGGACCTTAAGATTCTGCATGAAAGGAGGACTAGCAGCCGAGTTGCACGGGAGAATGTGAAAAGTGTTCATATGTAGTAAAAACCTGAGAAATCCGTCCGTTTTGGTCATTTGTTATCGAATCGACTTAAAGTAAGATCGTCACATTGCCCGCTGTGCTCTCGGAAACGGTTGTACTTATCGTCTGCAAAGCTATGTCGCGTGTTGCCGTAGGCGGAAACAGGAAAAGCACCGTAGTAGAACACAGATGAAGCTTCTAAGTTGATGTAATAGCCAGTAAGAAGTAGTCCAATTCAAGTTTTAGGTATCGATTATTGACTTTTTAGCTGGCTTTGGTGCTTCGTACATGAGCTAGGACCTTAACATTCTGCATGAAAGGAGGACTAGCTGCCGCGTTGCACGGGAGAATGTGAAAAGTGTTCATATGTAGTAAAAACCTTAGAAATCCGTCCATTTTCGTCATTTGTTATCGAATCGACTTAGAGCCAGATCGTCACATTGGCCGCTCTTCTCTCTGAAACGGTTGTACTTATCGTCTGCAATGCTATGTCGCGTGCTGCGGTAAGCGGAGACACTAAAATCACCATAGTAGAACACATATGAAGCATCTAAGTTGATGTAATAGCCAGTAAGAAGTAATCCAATTCAAGTTTTAGGTATCGATTATTGACTTTTTAGCTGGCTTTGGTGCCTTGGACATGAGCTAGGACCTTAATATTCTGCATGAAAGGAGGACTAGCAATCGAGTTGCACGGGAGAATGTGAAAAGTGTTCATATGTAGTAAAAACCTGAGACATCCGTCTGTTTTCGTCATTTGTTATCGAATCGACTTAAAGCCAGATCGTCACATTGGCCGCTCTTCTCTCTGAAACGGTTGTACTTATCGTCTGCAAAGCTATGTCGCGTGCTGCGGTATGCGGAGACACTAAAAGCACCATAGTAGAACACAGATGAAGCTTCTAAGTTGATGTAATAGCCAGTAAGAAGTAGTACAATTCAAGTTTTAGGTATCGATTATTGACTTTTTCGCTGTCTTTGGTGCCTTGGACATGAGCTAGGACCTTAAATTTCGGCATGAAAGGAGGACTAGCAGCCGAGTTGCATGGGAGAATGTGAAAAGTGTTCATATGTAGTAAAAACCTGAGAAATCTGTCCGTTTTCGTCATTTGTTATCGAATCGACTTAAAGCCAGATCGTCACATTGGCCGCTCTTCTCTCTGAAACGGTTGTACTTATCGTCTGCAAAGCTTTGTTGCGTGCTGCGTTATGTGGAGACACTAAAAGCACCATAGTAGGAAACAGATGAAGCATCTAAGTTGATGTAATAGCCAGTAAGAAGTAATCCAATTCAAGTTTTGAGTATCGATTATTGACTTTTTAGCTGGCTTTGGTGCCTTGGACATGAGCTAGGACCTTAAGATTCTGCATGAAAGGAGGACTAGCAGCCGAGTTGCACGGGAGAATGTGAAAAGTTTTCATATGTAGTAAAAACCTGAGAAATCCGTCCGTTTTCGTCATTTGTTATCGAATCGACTTAAAGCCAGATCTACACATTGGCCGCTCTTCTCTCTGAAACGGTTGTACTTATCGTCTGCAAAGCTATGACGCGTGCTGCGGTATGCTGAGACACTACAAGCACCATAGTAGAACACAGATGAAGCTTCTAAGTTGATGTACTAGCCAGTAAGAGGTAGTACAATTCAAGTTTTAGGTACTGAATATTGACCTTTTAGCTGGCTTTGGTGCCTTGGGCATGAGCTAGGACCTTAAGATTCAGCATTAAAGGAGGACTAGCAGCCGAGTTGCACGGGAGAATGTGAAAAGTGTTCATATGTAGTAAAAACCTGAGACATCCGTCCGTTTTCGTCATTTGTTATCGAATCGACTTAAAGCCAGATCGTCACATTGGCCGCTCTTCTCTCTGAAACGATTGTACTTATCGTCTGCAAAACTATGTCGCGTGCTGCGGTATGCGGAGAAACTAAAACCACCGTAGGAGAACACACATGAAGCTTCTAAGTTGATGTAATAGCCAGTAAGAAGTAGTACAATTCTAGTTTTAGGTATCGATTATTGACTTTTTAGCTGGCTTTGGTGCCTTGGACATGAGCTAGGACCTTAAGATTCTGCATGAAAGGAGGACTAGCAGCCGAGTTGCAGGGGAGAATGTGAAAAGTGTTCATATGTAGTAAAAACCAGAGAAATCGGTCCGTTTTCGTCATTTGTTATCGAATCGACTTAAAGCTAGATCGTCACATCGGCCGTTCTGCTCTCGGAAACGCTTGTACTTATCGTCTGCAAAGCTATGTCGCGTGTTGCCGTAGGCGGAAACAGGAAAAGCATCATAGTAGAACACAGATGAAGCTTCTAAGTTGATGTAATAGCCAGTAAGAAGTAGTCCATTTCAAGTTTTAGGTATCGATTATTGACTTTTTAGCTGGCTTTGGTGCCTTGGACATGAGCTAGGACCTTACGATTCTGCATGAAAGGAGGACTGGCAGCCGAGTTGCAGGGGAGAATGTGAAAAGTGTTCATATGTAGTAAAAACCTGAGAAATCCGTCCGTTTTCGTCATTTGTTATCGAATCGACTTAAAGCCATATCGTCACATTGCCCGCTCTGCTCTCGGAAACGGTTGTACTTATCGTCTGCAAAGCTATGTCGCGTGCTGCGGTATGCGGAGACACTAAAAGCACCATAGTAGAACACAGATCAAGCTTCTAAGTTGATGTAATAGCCAGTAAGAGGTAGTACAATTCAAGTTTTAATTACTGAATACTGACCTTTTAGCTGGCTTTGGTGCCTTGGACATGAGCTAGGACCTTAAGATTTTGCATGAAAGGAGGACTAGCAGCCGAGTTGCACGGAAGAATGTGAAAAGTGTTCATATGTAGTAAAAACCTGAGACATCCATCCGTTTTCGTCATTTGTTATCGAATCGACTTAAAGCCAGATCGTCACATTGGCCGCTCTTCTCTCTGAAACGGTTGTACTTATCGTCTGCAAAGCTATGTTGCGTGCTGCGGTATGTGGAGACACTAAAAGCACCATAGTAGGAAACAGATGAAGCATCTAAGTTGATGTAATAGCCAGTAAGAAGTAATCCAATTCAAGTTTTGGGTATCGATTATTGACTTTTTAGCAGGCTTTGGTGCCTTGGACATGAGCTAGGACCTTAAGATTCTGCATGAAAGGAGGACTAGCAGCCGAGTTGCACGGCAGAATGTGAAAAGTTTTCATATGTAGTAAAAACCTGAGAAATCCGTCCGTTTTCGTCATTTGTTATCGAATCGACTTAAAGCCAGATCGACACATTGGCCGCTCTTCTCTGAAACGGTTGTACTTATCGTCTGCAAAGCTATGTCGCGTGCTGCGGTATCCTGAGACACTACAAGCACCATAGTAGAACACAGATGAAGCTTCTAAGTTGATGTACTAGCCAGTAAGAGGTAGTACAATTCAAGTTTTAATTACTGAATATTGACCTTTTAGCTGGCTTTGGTGCCTTGGACATGAGCTAGGACCTTAAGATTTTGCATGAAAGGAGGACTAGCAGCCGAGTTGCACGGGAAAATGTGAAAAGTGTTCATATGTAGTAAAAACCTGAGACATCCATCCGTTTTCGTCATTTGTTATCGAATCGACGTAAAGCCAGATCGTCACATTGGCCGCTCTTCTCTCTGAAACGGTTGTACTTATCGTCTGCAAAACTATGTCGCGTGGTGCGGTATGCGGAGAAACTAAAACCACCGTAGTAGAACACACATGAAGCTTCTAAGTTGATGTAATAGCCAGTAAGAAGTAATCCAATTCAAGTTTTGGGTATCGATTATTGACTTTTTAGCTTGCTTTGGTGCCTTGGACATGAGCTAGGACCTTAAGATTCCGCATGAAAGGAGGACTAGCAGCCGAGTTGCACGGCAGAATGTGAAAAGTTTTCATATGTAGTAAAAACCTGAGAAATCCGTCCGTTTTCGTCATTTGTTATCGAATCGACTTAAAGCCAGATCGACACATTGGCCGCTCTTCTCTCTGAAACGGTTGTACTTATCGTCTGCAAAGCTATGTCGTGTGCTGCGGTATGCTGAGACACTACAAGCACCATAGTAGAACACAGAGAATCTTCTAAGTTGATGAACTAGCCAGTAAGAGGTAGTACAATTCAAGTTTTAGGTACTGAATATTGACCTTTTAGCTGGCTTTGGTGCCTTGGACATGAGCTAGGACCTTAACATTTTGCATGAAAGGAGGAATAGCAGCCGAGTTGCACGGGAGAATGTGAAAAGTGTTCATATGTAGTAAAAACCTTAGAAATCTGTCCGTTTTCGTCATTTGTTATCGAATCGACTTAAAGCCAGATCGTCACATTGGCCGCTCTTCTCTCTGAAACGGTTGTACTTATCGTCTGCAAAGCTATGTTGCGTGCTGCGGTATGTGGAGACACTAAAAGCACCATAGTAGGAAACAGATGAAGCCTCTAAGATGATGTAATAGCCAATAAGAAGTAATCCAATTCAAGTTTTGGGTATCGATTATTGACTTTTTAGCTTGCTTTGGTGCCTTGGACATGAGCTAGGACCTTAAGATTCTGCATGAAAGGAGGACTAGATGCCGAGTTGCACGGGAGAATGTGAAAAGTTTTCATATGTAGTAAAAACCTGAGAAATCCCTCCGTTTTCGTCAATTGTTATCGAATCGACTTAAAGCCAGATCGACACATTGGCCGCTCTTCTCTCTGAAACGGTTGTACTTATCGTCTGCAAAGCTATGTCGCGTGCTGCTGTATGCGGAGACACTAAAATCACCATAGTAGAACACAGATGAAGCTTCTAAGTTCATGTAATAGCAGGTAAGAAGTAGTACAATTCAAGTTTTAGGTATCGATTATTGACTTTTTACTGGCTTTGGTGCCTTGGACATGAGCTATTACCTAAACATTCTGCATGAAAGGAGGAGTAGCAGCCGAGTTGCACCGGAGAATGTGAAAAGTGTTCATATGTAGTAAAAACCTTAGAAATCCGTCCGTTTTCGTCATTTGTTATCGAATCGACTTAAAGCCAGGTCGTCACATTGGCCGCTCTTCTCTCTGAAACGGTTGTACTTATCGTCTGCAAAGCTATGTTGCGTGCTGCGGTATGTGGAGACACTAAAAGCACCATAGTAGGAAACAGATGAAGCCTCTAAGATGATGTAATAGCCAATAAGAAGTAATCCAATTCAAGTTTTGGGTATCGATTATTGACTTTTTAGCTGGCTTTGGTGCCTTGGACATGAGCTAGGACCTTAAGATTCTGCATGAAAGGAGGACTAGCAGCCCAGTTGCACGGGAGAATGTGAAAAGTTTTCATATGTAGTAAAAACCTGAGAAATCCGTCCGTTTTCGTCATTTGTTATCGAATCAAAGCCAGATCGACACATTGGCCGCTCTTCTCTCTGAAACGGTTGTACTTATCGTCTGCAAAGCTATGTCGCGTGCTGCGGTATGCTGAGACACTACAAGCACCATAGTAGAACACAGATGAAGCTTCTATGTTGATGTACTAGCCAGTAAGAGGTAGTACAATTCAAGTTTTAGGTACTGAATATTGATCTTTTAGCTGGCTTTGGTGCCTTGGACATGAGCTAGGACCTTAAGATTTTGCATGAAAGGAGGACTAGCAGCCGAGTTGCACGGGAGAATGTGAAAAGTGTTCATATGTAGTAAAAACCTGAGACATCCATCCGTTTTCGTCATTTGTTATCGAATCGACTTAAAGCCAGATCGTCACATTGGCCGCTCTTCTCTCTGAAACGGTTGTACTTATCGTCTGCAAAACTATGTCGCGTGCTGCGGTATGCGGAGACACTAAAAGCACCATAGTAGAACACAGATCAAGCTTCTAAGTTGATGTAATAGCCAGTAAGAAGTAGTACAATTCAAGTTTTAGGTATTGAATATTGACCTTTTAGCTGGCTTTGGTGCCTTGGACATGAGCTAGGACCTTAAGATTCTGCATGAAAGGAGGACTAGCAGCCGAGTTGCACGGGAGAATGTGAAAAGTGTTCATATGTAGTAAAAACCTGAGACATCCGTCCGTTTTCGACATTTGTTATCGAATCGACTTAAAGCCACATCGTCACATTGGCCGCTCTTCTCTCTGAAACGATTGTACTTATCGTCTGCAAAACTATGTCCGTGCTGCGGTATGCGGAGAAACTAAAAGCACCGTAGTAGAACACAGATGATGCTTCTAAGTTGATGTATTAGACAGTAAGAAGTGTACAATTCAAGTTTTAGGTATTGATTATTGACTTTTTAGCTGGCTTTGGTGCCTTGGACATGAGCTAGGACCTTAAGATTCTGCATGAAAGGAGGACTAGCAGCCAAGTTGCACGGGAGAATGTGAAAAGTGTTCATATGTAGTAAAAACCTGAGAAATCCGTCCGTTTTCGTCATTTGTTATCGAATCGACTTAAAGCCAGATCGTCACATTGGCCGCTCTTCTCTCTGAAACGGTTGTACTTATCGTCTGCAAAACCATGTCGCGTGCTAGGGTATGCGGAGAAACTAAAAGCACCGTAGTAGAACACAGATGAAGCTTCTAAGTTTATGTAATAGCCAGTAAGAAGTACTAGAATTAAAGTTTTAGGTATCGGTTATTGACTTTTTAGCTGGCTTTGGTGCCGTGGACATGAGCTAGGACCTTAAGATTCTGCATGAAAGGAGGACTAGCAGCCGAGTTGCATGGGAGGATGTGGAAAGTGTTCATATGTAGTAAAAACCTGAGAAATCCGTACGTTTTCCTCATTTGTTATCGAATCGACTTAAAGCCAGATCGTCACATTGGCCGCTCTTCACTCTGAAACGTTTGTACTTATCGTCTGCAAAGCTATGTCGCCTGCTGCGGTATGCTGAGACACTACAAGCACCACAGTAGAACACAGATGAAGCTTCTAAGTTGATGTAATAGCCAGTAAGAAGTAGTACAATTCAAGTTTCAGGTATTGAATATTGAATTTTTAGCTGGATTTGGTGCCTTGGACATGAGCTAGGACCTTAATATTCTGCATGAAAGAAGGACTAGCAGCCGAGTTGCATGAGAGAATGTGAAAAGTGGTCAAATGTAGTAAAAACCTGAGAAATACGTCTGTTTTCGTCATTTGTTATCGAATCGACTTAAAGCCAGATCGTCACATTGGCCGCTCTTCTCTCTGAAACGATTGTACTTATCGCCTGCAAAACTATGTCGCGTGCTGCGGTATGCGGAGAAACTAAAAGCACTGTAGTAGAACACAGATGAAGCTTCTAAGTTGATGTATTAGTCAGTAAGAAGTGTTCAATTCAAGTTTTAGGTATAGATTATTGACTTTTTAGCTGGCTTTGGTGCCTTGGACATGAGCTAGGACCTTAAGATTCTGCATGAAAGGAGGACTAGCAGCCAAGTTGCACGGGAGAATGTGAAAAGTGTTCATATGTAGTAAAAACCTGAGAAATCCGTCCGTTTTCGTCATTTGTTATCGAATCGACTTAAAGCCAGATCGTCACATTGGCCGCTCTTCTCTCTGAAACGGTTGTACTTATCGTCTGCAAAACCATGTCGCGTGCTGCGGTATGCGGAGAAACTAAAAGCACCGTAGTAGAACACAGATGAAGCTTCTAAGTTTATGTAATAGCCAGTAAGAAGTACTAGAATTCAAGTTTTAGGTATCGATTATTGACTTTTTAGCTGGCTTTGGTGCCGTGGACATGAGCTAGGACCTTAAGATTCTGCATGAAAGGAGGACTAGCAGCCGAGTTGCATGGGAGGATGTGAAAAGTGTTCATATGTAGTAAAAACCTGAGAAATCCGTCCGTTTTCGTCATTTGTTATCGAATCGACTTAGAGCCAGATCGACACATTGGCCGCTCTTCTCTCTGAAACGGTTGTACTTATCGTCTACAAAGCTATGTCGCGTGCTGCGTTATGCGGAGACACTAAAAGCACCATAGTAGAACACAGATGAAGCTTCTAAGTTGATGTAATAGCCAGTAAGAAGTAGTACAATTCAAGTTTTAGGTATCGATTATTGACTTTTTAGCTGGCTTTGGTGCCTTGGACATGAGCTAGGACCTTAAGATTCTGCATGAAAGGAGGACTAGCAGCCGAGTTGCACGGGAGAATGTGAAAAGTGTTCATATGCAGTAAAAACCTGAGACATCCGTCCGTTTTCGTCATTTGTTATCGAATCGACTTAAAGCCAGATCGTCACATTGGCCGCTCTTCTCTCTGAAACGGTTGTACTTATCGTCTGCAAAGCTATGTCGCGTGCTGCGGTATGCTGAGACACTACAAGCACCATAGTAGAACACAGATGAAGCTTCTAAGTTGATGTAATATCCAGTAAGAAGTAGTACAATTCAAGTTTTAGGTATTGAATATTGAATTTTTAGCTGGCTTTGGTGCCTTGGACATGAGCTAGGACCTTAATATTCTGCATGAAAGGAGGACTAGCAGCCGAGTTGCACGGGAGAATGTGAAAAGTGTTCATCTGTAGTAAAAACCTGAGAAATCCGTCAATTTTCGTCATTTGTTATCGAATCGACTTAAAGACAGATCGTCACATTGACCGCTCTGCTCTCTGAAACGGTTGTACTTATCGTCTGCAAAGCTATGTCGCGTACTGCGGTATTCGGAGACACTAAAAGCACCATAGTAGAACACAGATGAAGCTTCTAAAATGATGTAATAGCCAGTAGGAAGTAGTACAATTCAAGTTTTAGGTATCGGTTATTGACTTTTTAGCTGGCTTTGGTGCCTTGGACTTGAGCTAGGACCTTAAGATTCTGCATGAAAGGAGGACTAGCAGCCGAGTTGCACGGGAGAATGTGAAAAGTGTTCATATGTAGTAAAAACCTGAGAAATCCGTCCGTTTTCGTCATTTGTTATCGAATCGACTTAAAGCCAGATCGACACATTGGCCGCTCTTCTCTCTGAAACGGTTGTACTTATCGTCTGCAAAGCTATGTCGCGTGCTGCGGTATGCTGAGACACTACAAGCACCATAGTAGAACACAGATGAAGCTTCTAAGTTGATGTACTAGCCAGTAAGAGGTAGTACAATTCAAGTTTTAGGTACTGAATATTGATCTTTTAGCTGGCTTTGGTGCCTTGGACATGAGCTAGGACCTTAAGATTTTGCATGAAAGGAGGACTAGCAGCCGAGTTGCACGGGAGAATGTGAAAAGTGTTCATATGTAGTAAAAACCTGAGAAATCCGTCCGTTTTCGTCATTTGTTATCGAATCGACTTAAAGCCAGATCGTCACATTGGCCGCTCTTCTCTCTGAAACGGTTGTACTTATCGTCTGCAAAACCATGTCGCGTGCTGCGGTATGCGGAGAAACTAAAAGCACCGTAGTAGAACACAGATGAAGCTTCTAAGTTTATGTAATAGCCAGTAAGAAGTACTAGAATTCAAGTTTTAGGTATCGATTATTGACTTTTTAGCTGGCTTTGGTGCCGTGGACATGAGCTAGGACCTTAAGATTCTGCATGAAAGGAGGACTAGCAGCCGAGTTGCATGGGAGGATGTGAAAAGTGTTCATATGTAGTAAAAACCTGAGAAATCCGTCCGTTTTCCTCATTTGTTATCGAATCGACTTAAAGCCAGATCGTCACATTGGCCGCTCTTCTCTCTGAAACGGTTGTACTTATCGTCTGCAAAGCTATGTCGCCTGCTGCGGTATGCTGAGACACTACAAGCACCACAGTAGAACACAGATGAAGCTTCTAAGTTGATGTAATAGCCAGTAAGAAGTAGTACAATTCAAGTTTCAGGTATTGAATATTGAATTTTTAGCTGGATTTGGTGCCTTGGACATGAGCTAGAACCTTAATATTCTGCATGAAAGGAGGACTAGCAGCCGAGTTGCATGAGAGAATGTGAAAAGTGGTCAAATGTAGTAAAAACCTGAGAAATACGTCTGTTTTCGTCATTTGTTATCGAATCGACTTAAAGCCAGATCGTCACATTGGCCGCTCTTCTCCCTGAAACGGTTGTACTTATCGTCTGCAAAGCTATGTCGCGTGCTGCGGTATGCGGAGACACTAAAAGCACCATAGTAGAACACAGATGAAGCTTCTAAGTTGATGTAATATCCAGTAAGAAGTAGTACAATTCAAGTTTTAGGTATTGATTATTGACTTTTTAGCTGGCTTTGGTGCCTTGGACATGAGCTAGGACCTTAAGATTCTGCATGAAAGGACGACTAGCAGCCGAGTTGCACGGGAGAATGTGAAAAGTGTTCATATGTAGTAAAAACCTGAGAAATCCGTCCGTTTTCGTCATTTGTTATCGAATCGACTTAGAGCCAGATCGACACATTGGCCGCTCTTCTCTCTGAAACGGTTGTACTTATCGTCTGCAAAGCTATGTCGCGTGCTGCGGTATGCTGAGACACTACTAGCACCATAGTAGAACACAGATGAAGCTTCTAAGTTGATGTAATATCCAGTAAGAAGTAGTACAATTCAAGTTTTAGGTATCGATTATTGACTTTTTAGCTGGCTTTGGTGCCTTGGACATGAGCTAGGACCTTAAGATTCTGCATGAAAGGAGGACTAGCAGCCGAGTTGCACGGGAGAATGTGAAAAGTGTTCATATGCAGTAAAAACCTGAGACATCCGTCAGTTTTCGTCATTTGTTATCGAATCGACTTAAAGCCAGATCGTCACATTGGCCGCTCTTCTCTCTGAAACGGTTGTACTTATCGTCTGCAAAGCTATGTCGCGTGCTGCGGTATGCTGAGACACTACAAGCACCATAGTAGAACACAGTTGAAGCATCTAAGTTGATGTAATATCCAGTAAGAAGTAGTACAATTCAAGTTTTAGGTATCGGTTATTGACTTTTTAGCTGGCTTTGGTTCCTTGGACATGAGCTAGGACCTTAAGATTCTGAATGAAAGGAGGACTAGCAGCCGAGTTGCACGGGAGAATGTGAAAAGTGTTCATATGTAGTAAAAACCTGAGAAATCCGTCCGTTTTCGTCATTTGTTATCGAATCGACTTAAAGCCAGATCGTCACATTGGCCGATCTTCTCTCTGAAACGGATGTACTTATCGTCTGCAAAGCTATGTCGTGTGCTGCGGTATGCTGAGACACTAAAAGCACCATAGTAGAACACAGATCAAGCTTCTAAGTTGATGTAATAGCCAGTAAGAAGTAGTACAATTCAAGTTTTAGGTATTGAATATTGACCTTTTAGCTGGCTTTGGTGCTTTGGACATGAGCTAGGACCTTAAGATTCTGCATGAAGGGAGGACTAGCAGCTGAGTTGCAGGGGAGAATGTGAAAAGTGTTCATATGTAGTAAAAACCTGAGAAATCCGTCCGTTTTCGTCATTTGTTATCGAATCGACTTAAAGCCAGATCGTCACATTGGCCGCTCTTCTCTCTGAAACGCTTGTACTTATCGTCTGCAAAGCTATGTCGCGTGCTGCTGTATGTGGAGACACTAAAAGCACCACAGTAGAACACAGATCAAGCTTCTAAGTTGATGTAATAGCCAGTAAGAAGTAGTGGAATTCAAGTTTTGGGTATCGATTATTGACTTTTTAGCTGGCTTTGGTGCCTTGGACATGAGCTAGGACCTTAAGATTCTGCATGAAAGGAGGACTAGCAGCCGAGTTGCACGGGAGAATGTGAAAAGTGTTCATATGTAGTAAAAACCTGAGAAATCCGTCCGTTTTCTTCATTTGTTATCGAATCGACTTAAAGCCAGATCGTCACATTGGCCGATCTTCTCTCTGAAACGGATGTACTTATCGTCTGCAAAGCTATGTCGCGAGCTGCGGTATGCGGAGACACTAAAAGCACCATAGTAAAACACAGATCAAGCTTCTAAGTTGATGTAATAGCCAGTAAGAAGTAGTACAATTCAAGTTTTAGGTATTGAATATTGACCTTTTAGCTGGCTTTGGTGCTTTGGACATAAGCTAGGACCTTAAGATTCTGCATGAAAGGAGGACTAGCAGCCGAGTTGCAGGGGAGAATGTGAAAAGTGTTCATATGTAGTAAAAACCTGAAAAATCCGTCCGTTTTGGTCATTTGTTATCGAATCGACTTAAAGCCAGATCGTCACATTGGCCGCTCTTCTCTCTGAAACGCTTGTACTTATCGTCTGCAAAGCTATGTCGCGTGCTGCGGTATGTGGAGACACTAAAAGCACCATAGTAGAACACAGATGAAGCTTCTAAGTTGATGTAATAGCCAGTAAGAAATAGTGGAATTCAAGTTTTAGGTATCGATTATTGACTTTTTAGCTGGCTTTGGTGTCTTGGACATGAGCTAGGACCTTAAGATTCTGCATGAAAGGAGGACTAGCAGCCGAGTTGCACGGGAGAATGTGAAAAGTGTTCATATGTAGTAAAAACCTGAGAAATCCGTCCGTTTTCGTCATTTGTTATCGAATCGACTTAAAGCCAGATCGTCACATTGGGCGATCGTCTCTCTGAAACGGATGTACTTATCGTCTGCAAAGCTATGTCGCGTGCTGCGGTATGCTGAGACACTAAAAGCACCATAGTAGAACACAGATCAAGCTTCTAAGTTGATGTAATAGCCAGTAAGAAGTAGTACAATTCAAGTTTTAGGTATTGAATATTGACCTTTTAGCTGGCTTTGGTGCCTTGGACATGAGCTAGGAACTTAAGATTCTGCATGAAAGGAGGACTAGCAGCCGAGTAGCACGGGAGAATGTGAAAAGTGTTCATATGTAGTAAAAACCTGAGACATCCGTCCGTTTTCGTCATTCGTTATCGAATCGACTTAAAGCCAGATCGTCACATTGGCCGCTCTTCTCTCTGAAACGGTTGTACTTATCGTCTGCAAAACTATGTCGCGTGCTGCGGTATGCGGAGAAACTAAAAGCAACGTAGTAGAACACAGATGAAGCTCCTAAGTTGATGTAATAGCCAGTAAGAAGCAGTACATTTCAAGTTTTAGGTATTGATTATTGACTTTTTAGCTGGCTTTGGTGCCTTGGACATGAGCTAGGACCTTAAGATTCTGCATGAAAGGAGGACTAGCAGCCGAGTAGCACGGGAGAATGTGAAAAGTGTTCATATGTAGTAAAAACCTGAGACATCCGTCCGTTTTCGTCATTTGTTATCGAATCGACTTAAAGCCACATCGTCACATTGGCCGCTCTTCTCTCTGAAACGGTTGTACTTATCGTCTACAAAACTATGTCGCGTGCTGCGGTATACGGAGAAACTAAAAGCACCGTAGTAGAACACAGATGAAGCTTCTAAGTTGATGTATTAGCCAGTAAAAAGTAGTACAATTCAAGTTTTAGGTATCGGTTATTGACTTTTTAGCTGGCTTTGGTGCCTTGGACATGAGCTAGGACCTTAAGATTCTGCATGAAAGGAGGACTAGCAGCCGAGTTGCACGGGAGAATGTGAAAAGTGTTCATATGTAGTAAAAACCTGAGAAATCCGTCCGTTTTCGTCATTTGTTACCGAATCGACTTAAAGCCAGATCGTCACATTGGCCGATCTTCTCTCTGAAACGGTTGTACTTATCGTCTGCAAAGCTATGTCGCGTGTTGCCGTAGGCGGAAACAGGAAAAGCACCATAGTAGAACACAGATGAAGCTTCTAAGTTGATGTAATAGCCAGTAAGAAGTAGTCCAATTCAAGTTTTAGGTATCGGTTATTGACTTTTTAGCTGGCTTTGGTGCCTTGACCATGAGCTAGGACCTTAAGATTCTGCATGAAAGGAGGACTAGCAGCCGAGTTGCACGGCAGAATGTGAAAAGTGTTCACATGTAGTAAAAACCTGAGAAATCCGTCCGTTTTCGTCATTTGTTATGGAATCGACTTAAAGCCAGATCGACACATTGGCCGCTCTTCTCTCTGAAACGGTTGTACTTATCGTCTGCAAAGCTTTGTCGCGTGCTGCGGTATGCTGAGACACTACAAGCACTATAGTAGAACACAGATGAAGCTTCTAAGTTGAGGTAATAGCCAGTAAGAGGTAGTACAATTCAAGTATTAGGTATTGAATATTGACCTTTTAGCTGGCTTTGGTGCCTTGGACATGAGCTAGGACCTTAAGATTCTGCATGAAAGGAGGACTAGCAGCCGAGTTTCACGGGAGAATGTGAAAAGTGTTCATATGTAGTAAAAACCTGAGAAATCCGTCCGTTTTCGTCATTTGTTATCGAATCAACTTAAAGCCAGATCGTCACATTGGCCGCTCTTCTCTCTGAAACGGTTGTACTTATCGTCTGCAAAGCTATGTCGCGTGCTGCGGTATGCTGAGACACTAAAAGCACCATAGTAGAACACAGATGAAGCTTCTAAGTTGATGTAATACCCAGTAAGAATTAGTACAATTCAAGTTTTAGGTATTGATTATTGATTTTTTAGCTGGCTTTGGTGCCTTGGACATGAGCTAGGACCTTAAGATTCTGCATGAAAGGAGGACTAGCATCCGAGTTGCACGGGAGAATGTGAAAAGTGTTCATATGCAGTGAAAACCTGAGACATCCGTCCGTTTTCGTCATTTGTTATCGAATCGACTTAAAGCCAGATCGTCACATTGGCCGCTCTTCTCTCTGAAACGGTTGTACTTATCGTCTGCAAAACTATGTCGCGTGCTGCGGTATGCGGAGAAACTAAAAGCAACGTAGTAGAACACAGATGAAGCTTCTAAGTTGATGTAATAGCCAGTAAGAAGCAGTACATTTCAAGTTTTAGGTATTGATTATTGACTTTTTAGCTGGCTTTGGTGCCTTGGACATGAGCTAGGACCTTAAGATTCTGCATGGAAGGAGGACTAGCAGCCGAGTAGCACGGGAGAATGTGAAAAGTGTTCATATGTAGTAAAAACCTGAGACATCCGTCCGTTTTCGTCATTTGTTATCGAATCGACTTAAAGCCACATCGTCACATTGGCCGCTCTTCTCTCTGAAACGGTTGTACTTATCGTCTACAAAACTATGTCGCGTGCTGCGGTATACGGAGAAACTAAAGGCACCGTAGTAGAACACAGATGAAGCTTCTAAGTTGATGTATTAGCCAGTAAGAAGTAGTACAATTCAAGTTTTAGGTATCGGTTATTGACTTTTTAGCTGGCTTTGGTGCCTTGGACATGAGCTAGGACCTTAAGATTCTGCATGAAAGGAGGACTAGCAGCCGAGTTGCACGGGAGAATGTGAAAAGTGTTCATATGCAGTAAAAACCTGAGACATCCGTCAGTTTTCGTCATTTGTTATCGAATCGACTTAAAGCCAGATCGTCACATTGGCCGCTCTTCTCTCTGAAACGGTTGTACTTATCGTCTGCAAAGCTATGTCGCGTGCTGCGGTATGCTGAGACACTACAAGCACCATAGTAGAACACAGTTGAAGCATCTAAGTTGATGTAATATCCAGTAAGAAGTAGTACAATTCAAGTTTTAGGTATCGGTTATTGACTTTTTAGCTGGCTTTGGTTCCTTGGACATGAGCTAGGACCTTAAGATTCTGAATGAAAGGAGGACTAGCAGCCGAGTTGCACGGGAGAATGTGAAAAGTGTTCATATGTAGTAAAAACCTGAGAAATCCGTCCGTTTTCGTCATTTGTTATCGAATCGACTTAAAGCCAGATCGTCACATTGGCCGATCTTCTCTCTGAAACGGATGTACTTATCGTCTGCAAAGCTATGTCGTGTGCTGCGGTATGCTGAGACACTAAAAGCACCATAGTAGAACACAGATCAAGCTTCTAAGTTGATGTAATAGCCAGTAAGAAGTAGTACAATTCAAGTTTTAGGTATTGAATATTGACCTTTTAGCTGGCTTTGGTGCTTTGGACATGAGCTAGGACCTTAAGATTCTGCATGAAGGGAGGACTAGCAGCTGAGTTGCAGGGGAGAATGTGAAAAGTGTTCATATGTAGTAAAAACCTGAGAAATCCGTCCGTTTTCGTCATTTGTTATCGAATCGACTTAAAGCCAGATCGTCACATTGGCCGCTCTTCTCTCTGAAACGCTTGTACTTATCGTCTGCAAAGCTATGTCGCGTGCTGCTGTATGTGGAGACACTAAAAGCACCACAGTAGAACACAGATCAAGCTTCTAAGTTGATGTAATAGCCAGTAAGAAGTAGTGGAATTCAAGTTTTGGGTATCGATTATTGACTTTTTAGCTGGCTTTGGTGCCTTGGACATGAGCTAGGACCTTAAGATTCTGCATGAAAGGAGGACTAGCAGCCGAGTTGCACGGGAGAATGTGAAAAGTGTTCATATGTAGTAAAAACCTGAGAAATCCGTCCGTTTTCTTCATTTGTTATCGAATCGACTTAAAGCCAGATCGTCACATTGGCCGATCTTCTCTCTGAAACGGATGTACTTATCGTCTGCAAAGCTATGTCGCGAGCTGCGGTATGCGGAGACACTAAAAGCACCATAGTAAAACACAGATCAAGCTTCTAAGTTGATGTAATAGCCAGTAAGAAGTAGTACAATTCAAGTTTTAGGTATTGAATATTGACCTTTTAGCTGGCTTTGGTGCTTTGGACATAAGCTAGGACCTTAAGATTCTGCATGAAAGGAGGACTAGCAGCCGAGTTGCAGGGGAGAATGTGAAAAGTGTTCATATGTAGTAAAAACCTGAAAAATCCGTCCGTTTTGGTCATTTGTTATCGAATCGACTTAAAGCCAGATCGTCACATTGGCCGCTCTTCTCTCTGAAACGCTTGTACTTATCGTCTGCAAAGCTATGTCGCGTGCTGCGGTATGTGGAGACACTAAAAGCACCATAGTAGAACACAGATGAAGCTTCTAAGTTGATGTAATAGCCAGTAAGAAATAGTGGAATTCAAGTTTTAGGTATCGATTATTGACTTTTTAGCTGGCTTTGGTGTCTTGGACATGAGCTAGGACCTTAAGATTCTGCATGAAAGGAGGACTAGCAGCCGAGTTGCACGGGAGAATGTGAAAAGTGTTCATATGTAGTAAAAACCTGAGAAATCCGTCCGTTTTCGTCATTTGTTATCGAATCGACTTAAAGCCAGATCGTCACATTGGGCGATCGTCTCTCTGAAACGGATGTACTTATCGTCTGCAAAGCTATGTCGCGTGCTGCGGTATGCTGAGACACTAAAAGCACCATAGTAGAACACAGATCAAGCTTCTAAGTTGATGTAATAGCCAGTAAGAAGTAGTACAATTCAAGTTTTAGGTATTGAATATTGACCTTTTAGCTGGCTTTGGTGCCTTGGACATGAGCTAGGAACTTAAGATTCTGCATGAAAGGAGGACTAGCAGCCGAGTAGCACGGGAGAATGTGAAAAGTGTTCATATGTAGTAAAAACCTGAGACATCCGTCCGTTTTCGTCATTCGTTATCGAATCGACTTAAAGCCAGATCGTCACATTGGCCGCTCTTCTCTCTGAAACGGTTGTACTTATCGTCTGCAAAACTATGTCGCGTGCTGCGGTA